>NW_027472584.1:21690000-22262500 GCF_030347505.1 Rhynchophorus ferrugineus | reverse complement strand
TCCAATCGACAGTCATCCGAGTGGACTGAACACGATGAACCTGCTTCAAAGCGTGGGAAAACGCAACAGTCGATTGACAAGGTTATGGCATCTGTATTTTGGGAAGAGTATGGTAGGACCATCAGCAGCGACTATTACATAGCGGAATTAGACCGTTTGAAGGAGGAAATCGCCGAAAAACGGCTGCATCTGAAGAAAAAGAAAGCGCTGCTTCACCAAGAAAATGTACCGTGCCACAAGTCAGTGAAAACGATGGCAAAAATCCATGAATTGGGATTCAAATTGCTTCCTCATCCACTGTCTTCTCCAGATCTGACCCCCATCGACTGAGTGTTCTCAGATCTCAAAAGAATGCTCGCTGCGAAGAAATTTTCGTCGAATGACGAGGTGATCGCCGAAACTGAGACCTATTTTGAAGCAAGGGACAAATTGTACTACAAAAATAGTATAGAAAAGTTGAAGGATCGCTATAATCAGTATTTTACTACGGTAGGCCGGGGACTTTTCAATTGACCTGTTGTATACCTGGATTTAAACCAATCGAAAAACATTAAAACATATCTCTATTAACCATAGTTATAATTTATAATAGCGTTATTTTTATATGGCTGTTAGATTTTACAATGCCCATAAATATTTTTTTTTCATTATCTTTTAAGATATTTATTTATTTCTTGAAGCGGTGGTAACATTTGCGGTACGCATTTGTCTCAGTACTTAAAAAACCTCTAAAATGTGATTTATGTTTAATTTTATGAAAAGCTCAACTAGATTTTTTAGTTTCGTCGTTATGCAATGACGAATAACAAAGTTTATTAATGTTGTTAATCAATAAATTATGGCCAGTTATAAAGTATTGTGTATGGTGAAGCGAAAGTATCAATAAGTGTCTTTTTTATATCATATAGTTTATTGGTCACTCTTAAAGATTATTTTTTTAACTATCGTCATTTATGTGATATCAATATGTCATGAATGTTTAAGTTTTTTTATTAATTACATCTTACATTAGATTATATTTATTAAAACAATATAAAATAATATAACATCTTAAATAAATAAAAATACAGATCAAAATAAATGATATAACAACTACTTACCCAATAGGTTTGTATTAATTACATGGTACATTAGATATGCTTAGTTCAATCTTAATTTACAAATTAATTCTAATCTGCTGTGCTCTTTATCTAATATGTTTCCAATATAACCTACTAAATATTTAAATATTTAGCTAATTCTGCTCGACAAATCGGGTATCTATTTTTTCTACCCCTTTAGGCAGATACATTTTGCCATGATAACTGTGTCGTAGGCAAATGTTCCAAGTACTATGTCTTTTGTTATTGGGATATCGGCAGTGTAGAGCAGAAACATGAATTGTCACAAAACACTACCCTGGGGAACTTCAGCCGAAATGTGCTGAGAATGCGCCTTCATCCGAAACTCTAAATTTTTTTTCGAAAAGATATGATTCAAGCAGTTGACAATAATTTCACGCCAGCAATTTGCTAATTTTGTAGGCTAATCCGGACAAAAGCTTGAGAGACGCCCAGGAATTTTGCAGGACAGTATTTATTTTCGTCGAATACCGCTTGCAACCGCTGTTACTCTGTGCACTTGGTCGATTGTCAAGTGATGATTTCGAAATACAAACTGGAAATCTGTTATTTCTATAAATTGTTTAATACGTTTTAGCAGCAGTTTCTTATATAATTTGGATATGGCAGGTAGCAGTGAAATAGGCCTGTAACATCCAACTTATTCTAGCGGTTTGTCAGGTTTTTGAACATAATTATTCGCGCAAATTTAAAGCATTCCGGAACATGCTTCAGACTTAAACAGGAATTGAATGCATACTACTACATGATTATTGCTTTTCGTGGCAGCTCTTTCAATAACCGAGGGGAAATATCATCAATTCCAGGAGTCCTTTTATTATTGAGGTCGTTCTCAATTTATGTGGCAACTTCTATGGGAGACATCAGATTTACAACTACATCGAGCTGATAAACAGTATTTGTATCTATTGTAGATGCTATCTATCATTCGGTGGAAATACGTTAGCTAAATGTTTTGTGAATAATTCATCTTTTTCATAGTTGCCATACTCTTCTAGTCTTTCGTCTTTCTTTTAACAATTCCTTAATTTTAATGGGGTAATTCACCTCATATTCTGATATATCCCTTGATATTGGAGTAGCTTCTTTTGCAGCAGGCCGAAGTGTTTTCCGTGGTATATTTTCCCCATCTCTTCGTAACAATGTATATATTTGTGATTTTACATTAAACATTATGTGGAGCTACCAATGCTGCTAGAGGATGTTCCTTTTGCCAACTTTAAGCTCCCTAGGCTGCCAACTCTTTTTTATCCACTTCCATTATCTCGGTATCTGCTATCCCACAGATACAAAAAGCATTTGGGATTTGGTCAACCTAGCTTGTTGTTCAAGTTCTTGTAGATTTCTTTGAGTTACACAAAATTACTTGCAGCATACACGAAAACCTCTGTTGTGAAGCAGATCTGCTTTAAGACTTCTTTTTGATGAAAAGTTCTGGAATTTTTTCCATATTATTTTTATTTTCAACAAAACGAAATACCTAGAAACTATAGTGAAAACCTAGTTGAAAATACTCAAATAGCGTTCTTATTTCACACCTGTGGTGTTTATAAAATGAGATAACATATTGTTTTACAAAAATAATACATTATACGTAAGTTGTTCTTTTTTATTAAAGCTACGAATGAGAATGTTTGAATCAAAAATAAAAATGTCCGTATTGAACAGATGCTATTGTCCAATATGTCGATAAAGCATCAGTAAGGAAATGTGATTGACGACATATACGTTAAAGTGTTGAGCCTTATTTGCAATAAAATCAATATAGTAAAATTTATGAGGCGTTTCGTTCGGTATATACCGTTATCTCCAGTCACATATCCCTTATAGTATAAGATCGTTCCTTATTGCCCCTAGTAAAAGCC
The DNA here is from genome assembly GCF_030347505.1 of Rhynchophorus ferrugineus. Taxonomy (NCBI): domain Eukaryota; kingdom Metazoa; phylum Arthropoda; class Insecta; order Coleoptera; family Curculionidae; genus Rhynchophorus; species Rhynchophorus ferrugineus. The sequence goes on along the minus strand of NW_027472584.1, from coordinate 22,259,514 downwards.
TACACTTCGTACAAGTTTCTATCATCGAAGAACATTCTGGACAGTCCGGAGTAAGTGGAAAATCAGATAAAATCGGACGATTTCTTTTGATTTAAGTGTTTCCAGTTTATAGAGGTTTTTATTGTCTTTTTTAGAGAAAATTTAGCTAAAATCAGCCATGAACAATTTAGTTCTTTCGAGTATATTGTACAGAAAAAACTATATAAAAAGTTTATAGGTACTTTTAACTATCATCCGAAATATTTATTGTAGCAATGAAATAAACATAAATTTTACAATTACTAGTATTGCTTCTTTTCTTTTATCATACTGTTTTTGTTTACAAATATTCCTTTCCTTTTGTTTAATAGCTAATAAGTAAATTAGTATATCTATCTATGAAGAACTTTGTTAGTTGCTATTTTTCTCATGTCTCTAACTCGTTTTTGATTATCTCCATAACAAGCATGTTGAATCAAAATATATACCTTCAAAAACAGATGAGATAATGTATGGTGAATATGGAGATTTTAATGTGTCTTCAAAAGGAATCGAAATGTAACTATGCTCATTGCAATTTTGTGCAAAATAATCGAATATTCATGTTATATCGTCTTAATTATATGAAACAAAAAATGGATATTTAGAATTATAATTTAAAAACTAATGGTTACATAAAAATTATGATACCAGCATTAGATTTGACATAAAATTCTTTGTAATCCTTATGAATTTCATTAACCTGTAATTTTTTGAAAAGAAATTACAGCAAGAAAATTGATAATTTGAAAAAAAATACACTGGAAAAAGTTAAAAAAATTAATTGTTTGAAAATACACTTTTCATTATATAACTTAAAAAAAAAGTTATATAAAGATAATTACACTATTCGATTCAATGTAAAATTCTTTATTATATTTGTGATCTTCATTCGCCTGCGATTATTTGAAAGGAAATGAAAGAAAAAAGACTCAAAATGGCAAAAAATCCCAAATTTTCACCACTATATGTATGGAAAAAGTGCAAAAATATTTTATCTCGCGGATTAAGGTACAACTTTCAAAATATATGTATTTTGGGATGACAGAAACGAAAATCTATATTAATTTACTTTAGAATTTGTAGTTTTTAAGTTTTGGGACATAAATAGTAATCCACTATTTTTTTGAAAATACACTTTTTATTGTATAACTTAAAAACTACAATTTGTATAAAGGTAATTATACTAGCATTCGATTTAGCGTAAAATTCTTTATTATATTTGTGATCTTCATTCGCCTGCGATTATTTGAAAGGAAACGAAAGAAAAAAGACTCAAAATGGCAAAAAATCCCAAATTTTCACCACTATATGTATGGAAAAAGTGCAAAAATGTTTTATCTCGCAGATTAAGGTACAACTTTCAAAATATATGTGTTTTGGGATGACAGAAATGAAAATCTATATTAATTTACTTTAGAATTTGTAGTTCTTAAGTTTTGGGACATAAATAGTAATCCACTATTTTTTTGAAAATACACTTTTTATTGTATAACTTAAAAAATACAATTTGTATAAAGGTAATTATACCAGCATTCGATTTAGCGTAAAATTCTTTAAAATATTTGCGATTTTCATTCGCCTGCGATTATTTGAAGGGAAATGACAGTAAAAAAATATAAAAATGTTAAAGAATCCCAAATTTTCACGACTATATGTATGGAAAAAGTACAAAAATATTTTATCTCTCGGATAAGATACAACTTTCAAAATATATCTATTTTGGGTAGACATAAACGAAAATCTATATTAATTTATTTTAGAATTTGTAGTTTTTAAGTTATGGGATATAAACTAAAGGACATAAAAATTCTAAGTTGTATAAAGATAATTATACTATCAACTGCGATTATTCTTAGAGAAATGGCAGCACTAAAACTCAAAATGGCAAAAAATCGCAAATATTCATGATTATAAGGAAATTCATAAGGAAAAAGTGCAAAATATTTCCATCTCTCGGATGTTGGTGGGAAAGCAACAAAAATCTATGTTAAACTGCTACAGTATGTTTAGTTTTTAAATTATATACTTGCGATTACTTGAAAGGAAATAAGACCAACAAATAAAATGTGTTTACCACTTGTATAAAGATTCTCAAGAATTCTCAAAACACACGTCTTTATAAGCGAAAAAACAAAAATCCATAGCCATAGCAGCTTCAGCATTCCGAAGTCCCAGATGAATTAACATAACTATATAATTTCCTTCTAGTTTAACTAATTACTGATAATTACATAATTACGAAATTTTTTTTAATTAACTCCATGCCTAGACTTATTTAATAAATTTCATGTCATTATACGGCATTCTTATCAAGTTTCGAATCATTTTATACCTTCCATTTATTGCGAAAGTTCGGAACACGGTTTCCATCTTCTTCATTGATTTATTAACTTAGCGAAATCTAATTTACTACTTGTTATACTGACGACGATGTTACTCAACAAGATGACATTAAACCTAGTCGGTAATCTTTAAGGCTTCCCTACCCGTTAAACTTACAATGTTGTGGGGATTTCTTGAAATTAAAGACTGATTTTCCACAATCAGATAACAATTGTAACTATTTCGTTATCAATATCACAGTCTGTAGAAAACAATGTCCTATTCAATGAAATTACTGGATCAATATTGAATAAAAATATAATTTGCAACTCATTATCTGTCTTTTCTGAAGATGTTAATCAACTATCAAAATTTTACTGCAATGTGTGTCGTTTGTGTTGCCGTTTAACCAGTCGCCGCTTCTTTCCGTTAAATAAAATAATATTTTCAAGCAAATTAATAGTTTTTCTTTTCTAAATCCTTTTACATAATCATTTAAGTATTCTATTCTATTCGAAAGTAAAAGAAAACAAAACATTAGGACGACAGCATTGGGATTTGCATTGGGGATTAATCTGTAAGATGAGCAAATTGTTACCGCGTTACTATTGTCAATTGCTGGAGTCATATCTTTTCGGAAGAAAATTTAGAGTATCGCTCGAAATGGCGTTCTCGACATTTAAAACTATTTCGGTTGGAGTTCCACAAGATAGCGTCTTAGTACCTCTGCTATATCTGCTCTACACTGCGGACATTCCAACAACAAAAGGAACACTATTTGGAACTTTTGCTGACGACACAATTATTATGGCAAACGACATATTTCTGCCTAGGGCAGTAGAAAAAGTACAACTGGCAGTCAATACAATCTACAAATGGACCACAGATTGGAAAGTTCAACTTAATAGCTCCAAATCTGTTCACGTTAATTTTGCACTGCGGAGAAATAATAAAAACTTAATTATATGACTCAATGGATGCCCGATTCCTCAAGCAGAATCAGCTAAATACCTTAGAATTCATCTTGACGGTAGATAAAATTGGAAACATAAAGTTACACAAAAACCAAAACACATTAGAACCAAAATAATACAACTATACTGGTTAGTCGGAAAATACTCTCAACTTGATCTAAAATCAAAGAGGTTGATTTATAAGACAATCATAAAACCACCTATGGGGTGCAAATATGGGGTTGCACTAAAAATCAAATCAACTAGTTATCCAACGCTGTCAAAACAAGGTTCTTCGATTTATTACCAATGCCTATCGCTACGTGACCAACGAGGAACTGCACGATGACCTGAGTATCAAATGGATTTGCGAAGTTATCCAAGATTTCGCCTTGAAACACGAAAGAAGATTACTAAATCGTACTAACGTGGTAGCAATACAACTGCTGGATAGTGCACAGGATATCAGGAGATTGAAGCGAACCAAACCATACGAACTTATATAAAGTGTATACCTTTAGTGTAAGCTATAGCTATAAGTTATTATCATTTTATAATTGAGGAATACATATTGATGTATTTTCTCGCACTCGTCTTGCTTATGAATTAATCTAAATACAAATGAAATGTAATAATAAATTAATTTATAATTAAGATTATACTAAGCGTATCTAATAAAGATGTTATAAAATAACATTACTAAACGGTCGATAGTCGTTTTCAGTCGATAGTTCCCAACGCCAATGTAAACTATGAATATGTATAGGTTGCAAACCAATCTCTTAAGAATTGAGAAATAGCTGCCGCGAAGTATATAATTGCGAGTATCTAAATCGATACGGCCATCATCAATATCCAATGGAGCATGATGGTTTCGACTAAGGGGTCGAAATAAGAGTCAAACCGTAACGTATTAAACAAAAGACACAACGCAAAATGAATAAAGATCAGGCAATAATCGTTATTAGAGAACAAAATCCGTAACGCATTTATTACGAACGAGAGCTTATAGAAAGCAATCAAGGCAGGCGATTATTCTTGGAACGACTAGTTGGAAATACTTCCGACTTCCTCTAGTCTTCACTTCCAACATCCGGCTGCTGCAGGTTCATTTCTATCCGGATCTAACTTATTTGGACGACGTCTTATATATATATAAGGAGACCATCCTCATATTTTGTTCGTTTATTGCTTGAGCTATTCACTGTTCCGTCCAATAAATTTACTCGTTGTTTTTGTCACTACGTACGCCATTATCCAAGTTCGTTCGAGTGAAGTTAACAAAAGCTATTACGTTTAAATATAATATATTGATCAATAAATTATTTAAGATTGCCATGAAAACTATTAAGTTTTGCTATAACGAATAATATTTGCACAAATAACTTACATCATTGTTTTTCGTTATACAGTTAATTTTTTTCTTACGCAGATATACTTACAATACAATCTTTTGTATTTATATTTCAGTGAGGCTATTTCAGTGAGGAGCTACAATCACGTGGTGCTGTCAACTGTAACTTTTATACGGTAAATCTGTATCTATTAAAAGTACAGCAAGTTTAATCAATAATTTCAATCGACTCCTTATTGTTAGAGCTAATTTTTATATAGCTGCTAAATCTGGAATATATGGAGGATGCGAAATCCATTCCCCCTTATTATAAAACCCTCGTATATAATAATTATCAATAGTTAATCTTATTTACTTTAATTAATACTATTATTTTATTTAGACCTTATTTACATAAATAGTACAATAATGGAAAGGGTTACAAAGTAAGTACAAAGTAACAGTATTACTAAAATTATACAAATTTCAATTAGTTCAAAGTTGTTTTATACTTTCTTCTAACTCTGCCAAGGCCGGTCCTAAGCCCGGCTGTAAAAGGAGGAAGGTGGTTACCCTGCCGAAGTAACCGGAACCAGGTAAGTGGGGAAAAAGGCACTCTGTTCAAATTTCACTCCATTCAGATACCTAAACCACCACTGTATAAAGCTACAATCTCCGAACTTCCTTTCAATTGCATCATCTCTCCATCAGTTTACTGTATAATGTTATAGAAGCTCTCTTCCGACCTCCTCTCATTTGAATGACTTACCCATTAGTTTACTGTATAATGCTACAGAAACTCTCTTGGAACTTCCTCTCGTTTGGATGACTTATCCATCAGTTTACTGTATAATGTTACAGAAACTGTCTTCGAAATTCACTTCATTTGGATAACCTATTCACCAATTTCACCAGTTTCACAAAAAAAAGCTCTCTGTTTCCCATGACGACCTCTAAAAAGATATTGTCCGATAGTGTACGTTTTTCTGATTACCACAATCCTTATTTCTAAACTGATCGCAGTTTCCGTCCTTCGCATCTATTTAATGGAGAATTTAATAAATTTATAATTCCCAAATTAGTTATATGAAAATATGAAGATATAATGGAATTATAAATATCAAAGTAAATGGTTTTCCATCGGGATTAATCCTACAGGCAACTGATTTAGTGTGGAAGATTGAAACGTAGTCATTAACAAAATTAATTTACCTTTGTATAGGTAGGGCTCTGCCGTTTTAGATTTCTCTCTGCGCTTGTTCAAGATTAAAGTGCTCTATTAGATTGAACAAAATAATTCCTGATCCAATAGTAATGTTAGCAATCGTGTTTATTTGATAAAATGTATCCAGTACAAAATATTAAAGTTACAACTAAGAATGTATAGTATTAATTAAAACCGCTGATTGTAATAATAATATCATTCATAATATTATTATATGATATAACTTATATTATCTATAACACTGTCCAATAAAATAATTAGTAGCTCTAGTTTTTATCCTTTGTTATATTTTTGTATCGTTTTCGTCAAAATCAGCATCATCAGGCCTTCGACAAGGTGTGGCACACTGGACTGCATGTTAAATTGAACAAGCTTTTGTCCCATACGCACTTTCAACTGCTGAAATCGTACCTCACAGACAGACATTTTATTGTCAAACAGGGTGACGAATACACTGACCTACACTCAATACATTCGGGTGTTCCGCAGGACAGTGTTCTTGATCCATTTTGATATATATTGTATACAACTGACCTACCGACCTTAAGAAACACTACTGTTGCAACAAATGCTGACGATACAGCGGTTTTATCATCACACGAGGATCCAATATCAGCCACAAGAAACCTCCAACTTCATCTTAACAAAGTCGAATTGTGGTTGAAAACGTGGCGTATGAAAGTAAATGAGACAAAATCTACCCATGTGAAATTCACCCTTTGTAGAAGAACCTGTCCCTCAGTAAAATAGAATAATCATGAACTTTCGCAAGCAGACAACGTTAAATATCTGGGAATGCATTTCGATCGACGTTTGACATGGAAAAAACATATAGTTACCACGCAAACAGCTTGGGCTTAAACTAAACCAAATGTATTGACTGACAGGGCATAAATCTAAATTATCATTAGATAATAAGGTTTTGCTGTATAAGTCAATACTTAAGCCCATTTGGACCTATGGTATTGAACTGTCGGATACTACTAGTAAATCTAACATAGATATCCTCCAGAGGTTCCAGAATGAAGTGTTGCGAGTCATCGTCGATGCCCTGTTTTACATGTTCAACAAACTGATTCAGTGTGATATCCTCATAGAACCCATAACGAGTGTGATTCGGATTATTGGTGCGAAGTACTCTGAAAGACTATAAGTGCATCCCAATGCACTCACCAAACAGTTAAATGTGCGCGATGATAGTGAAGTGAGTAGGTTCAAACGCAAACTGCCATACGAACTGATTAATAGACACATAGAGTGAGATTTAATAATCTATAGAATAGTTTTTAGAATAAGTTAGAATAGTATCTAGAATAAGATTTAGATTATAAGTTGTACAGTAGATCACTTACTAATGTGATCTACTACATGTCAGGATAGTTATATTATATAACGGAAATCATATAATAATACCTATTGCCCACGGGCAGCTTGTTGACGCTCTAGGAGATTAATTTAAAAAATCAGCATCATGACATGTTGAACACTTGCTGAGTTGTTCTTCCACACTGTTTTCATTTTCTATTTATAACTAAATTTTTGAAATTTGTGAAGGAATTACCAATTCATGTAAACTGTCGAATGATCTACGGTACAAACTATTGATCGTTTTTGATCTTCAGCATATCCCGTAATATAAGAAAACATTAATTGCAACGTATATAGGGATCCCATGACTTTGCATTAGATACGTCAAATTGCTGCAAAGGAAATGTTATTTCACGACAAATGCAACAAATGTTACCCTTAAAAATATCAAAAGAAGATATTCACCACCAATTACGACCAATTCACTCAACTAAATTATTTATATGTTGTCCAAAACTAGATCGAGTTGAACTGGTGGTTTATAAATTTGACTAGTGATTGATGAAAAAATGGCTACCAAACGAATTAACACTTGGAATTGTTTCTTTAATGTTTGAAAAACTGATCAGACTAACAATTTAACGTAAATTTGATTGTGTTTAAAAATAAATAAAGGAAAAATCAACAGTATCGACAAAAGAAGAAGACTTTAACAATAAATATAACAAACTTTAACAGAAATAGTTTGGTAATATAATGCTACGCCACCGACCTTAAGAAACACTACTGTTGCAACAAATGCTGACGATACAGCGGTTTTATCATCACACGAGGATCCAATATCAGCCACAAGAAACCTCCAACTTCATCTTAACAAAGTCGAATTGTGGTTGAAAACGTGGCGTATGAAAGTAAATGAGACAAAATCCACCCATGTGAAATTCACACTTTGTAGAAGAACCTATCCCTCAATAAAATTGAATAATCATGAACTTTCGCAAGCAGACAACGTTAAATATCTGGGAATGCATTTCGATCGACGTTTGACATGGAAAAAACATATAGTTACCACCCAAGCAGCTTGGGCTTAAACTAAACCAAATGTATTGACTGACAGGGTGTAAATCTAAATTATCATTAGATAATAAGGTTTTGCTGTATAAGTCAATACTTAAGCCCATTTGGACCTATGGTATTGAACTGTCGGATACTACTAGCAAATCTAACATAGATATCCTCCAGAGGTTCCAGAATGAAGTGTTGCGAGTCATCGTCGATGCCCTATTTTACGTGTCCAACAAACTGATTCCATAGAACCCATAACGAGTGTGATTCGGATTGTTAGTGCGAAGTACTCTGAAAGACTATTAGTGCATCCCGATGCACTCACCAAATAGTTAAATGTGCGCGATGATAGTGAAGTGCATAGGTTCAAACGTAAACTGCCATACGAAATGATTAATAGACACATAGAGTGAGATTTAATAATCTATAGAATAGTTTTTAGAATAAGTTAGGATAGACCTTAAAATAAGTTAGAATAGTATCTAGAATAAGATTTAGATTATAAATTGTACAGTAGATCACTTACTAATGTGATCTACTACATATCAGGGTAGTTATATTATATAATGGAAATCATCTAGGAGATTAATTAAAAAAATCAGCATCATGTTGTTATTGAACACTTGTTGAGTTGTCTTCCACGCTGTTTTCATTTTCTATTTCTAACTAAATTTTTGAAATTTGGGAAGGAGTTACCAATTCATGTAAACTGTCGAATGATCTTGCAGTACAAACCATTGATCGTTTTTTCAGCATATCCCGTAATATAAGAAAACATTAATTGCAACGTATATATGGATCCCATGACTTTGCATTAGATACGTCAAATTGCTGCAAAGGAAATGTTATTTCACGACAAATGCAACAAATGTTACCCTTAAAAATATCAAAAGAAGATATTCACCACCAATTACGACCAATTCACTCAACTAAATTATTTATATGTTGTCCAAAACTAGATCGAGTTGAACTGGTGATTTATAAATTTGATGAAAAATAGTGATTGATGAAAAAATGGCTACCAAACGAATTAAAACTTGGAATCGTTTCTTTAATGTTTGAAAAACTGATCAGACTAACAATTTAACGTAAATTTGATTGTGTGTAAAAATAAAAAAAGGAAAAATCAACAGTATCGACAAAAGAAGAAGACTTTAACAATAAATATAACAAACTTTAACAGAAATAGTTTGGTAATATAATGTTACGCCACTGAAATGCGAATGTAAAAGTCATGTAAATTGACAGTTGGAGGCAATTACACGATATAAAAGTACACCGTAACAATGATGTTTAGCAGGACGAAAATATCGTCGGTGCCGCACATCTACAGGCGTCAGCAGGATGAATTAGGGTGAAGTGTTAGCGGTCAACAAAAGACATTAGCGGTTTCCAGAAAGCCATATGTTACACCGAACGATTAATTTATAGTTTTATATTAGCAAAATAGATAGATGGTCAATATGGTTTCGGCTACCAGCAGCTTCTATTAATTAGTCATCGCATGTGAAGCAGTATCCAATAATTAATGTCAATTAATTCCAGTAATTAGGTTCAACATTGCAACCCTGTTAGGGTGACATTGCTACATACCCATTATTTAGTAACGTATACGTTCACCACCCTTATACGGTAGAAAACGAAGGAATCAAAAGCCTCTGTTTTCATTATTTCCTAGTCTTGCAATCAATTTTATCAATTACATTGTTTTTTATTAATAATAATGATTATATTGTCCAAAAATTATTAATTATTATTACATGCTCCCTTAAATAGAGAAACTTAAGAAATAACACAGCAAATAAGTTCAATTGGATGTCAACATTGGTCGTCAAATTAGTAAAAAAAAATTCTTGATTGTTTTTGTCATGTTGAAATTTGCAAAATAAAGGTAAATTATCTTCAGCATAAAGGAACTAATTTCGTACAAACTATTTCTTAAAAGTATATAATATCTGTAGGATATAGAGTTTTAAGAAAAAGAGGCATTTTTCTATTTTAAAATTTTAATTCGCGCCAAGAAAACTCTTATTTTGTATGGTTCAAAAATTTTGTTGTATATAGTTTATTTATTCTTGTATTGTCCATATTTTGATTACACATGTTAGGTAGTACTGGATAAATCGTTTGTGGTAATTGTTTTTGTCATTTCCAAAATAAAGGTAAAAGGTTCTTAACATAGAGCAACTAATTTCGTATTAACTATTTCTTAAAAATATATAATTTTGTAAGATATATAAGGATATATAAGGGTTTTGAGAAAGATAAGCTTTTTTCTCTTTTAAAATTTTAATTCGCGCCAAGAGAACTCTATTTTGTATGGTCAAAAATTTTGTTGTATATAGTTTAATTATTCTTGTATTGTCCATATTTTGATTACACATATTGGGTAGTACTGGATAAATCGTAGATTTGTGAATATTGTCATATTGTCATATTACATTTCCCCATCTTGCTACCATTTTCATTAACTATATTGTTTTATTTAATAACAAAGATTATGTCGTCCAAAAATTGTTAATAATTATTATATACGATCTTAGATAGGCAAACTTTAAAAAATCAAGAATAATTATTATCTGAATAACTGGATGAAAATATGGGTGGTCGTATTACTGAGGAAATGTTCTTTATAATTTTTGTCATTTCTAAAATAAAGGTAAAAGGTCCTTAACATAGAGCAACTAATTTCGTATTAACTATTTCTTAAAAATATATAATTTTTGTAAGATATATAAGGATATATAAGGGTTTTAAGAAAGATAAGCTTTCTTCTAATTTAAAATTTTAATTCGCGCCAAGAGAACTCTATTTTGTATGGTTAAAAATTTTGTTGTATATAGTTTAATTATTCTTGTATTATCCATATTTTGATTACACATGTTGGGTAGTACTGGATAAATCGTAGATTTGTGAATATTGTCATATTGTCATATTACATTTCCCCATCTTGCTACCATTTTCATTAACTATATTGTTTTATTTAATAACAACGATTATGTTGTCCAAAAATTGTTAATAATTATTATATACTGTCTTAAATAGGCAAACTTTAAAAAATCAAGAATAACTATTATCTGAATAACTGAATGTAAATATGGGTGGTTATGTTAGTGAGGAAATGTTCTTTATTGTTTTTGTCATTTCTAAAATAAAGGTAAAAGGTCCTTAACAGAGAGCAACTAATTTCGTATTAACTATTTCTTAAAAATATAAAATTTTTGTAAGATATATAAGGATATATAAGGGTTTTAAGAAAAATAAGCTTTCTTCTATTTTAAAATTTTAATTCGCGCCAAGAGAACTCCATTTTGTATGGTTAAAAATTTTGTTGTATATAGTTTAATTATTCTTGTATTATCCATATTTTGATTACACATGTTGGGTAGTACTGGATAAATCGTAGATTTGTGAATATTGTCATATTGTCATATTACATTTCCCCATCTTGCTACCATTTTCATTAACTATATTGTTTTATTTAATAACAACGATTATGTTGTCCAAAAATTGTTAATAATTATTATATACTGTCTTAAATAGGCAAACTTTAAAAAATCAAGAATAACTATTATCTGAATAACTGAATGTAAATATGGGTAGTTATGTTAGTGAGGAAATGTTCTTTATTGTTTTTGTCATTTCTAAAATAAAGGTAAAAGGTCCTTAATAGAGAGCAACTAATTTCGTATTAACTATTTCTTAAAAATATAAAATTTTTGTAAGATATATAAGGATATATAAGGGTTTTAAGAAAGATAAGCTTTCTTCTATTTTAAAATTTTAATTCCCGTCAAGAGAACTCTATTTTGTATGGTTAAAAATTTTGTTGTATATAGTTTATTTATTCTTGTATTGTTCATATTTTGATTACACATGTTAGGTAGTACTGGATAAATCGTAGATTCGTGAATATTGCCATATTGTCATATTACATTTCCCAATCTTGCTACCATTTTCATTAACTATATTGTTTTATTTAATAACAAAGATTATGTTGTCCAAAAATTGTTAATAATTATTATATACTGTCTTAAATAAGCAAACTTTAAAAAATCAAGAATAATGATTATCTGAATAACTGGATGGAAATATGGGTGGTCATGTTAGTGAGGAAATGTTCTTTATTGTTTTTGTCATTTCTAAAATAAAGGTAAAAGGTCCTTAACATAGAGCAACTAATTTCGTATTAACTATTTCTTAAAAATATATAATTTTGTAAGATATATAAGGATATATAAGGGTTTTGAGAAAGATAAGCTTTTTTCTCTTTTAAAATTTTAATTCGCGCCAAGAGAACTCTATTTTGTATAGTTAAAAATTGTGTTGTATATAGTTTATTTATTCTTGTATTGTCCATATTTTGATTACAAATGTTGGGTAGTACTGGATAAATCGTAGATTCGTGAATATTGCCATATTGTCATATTACATTTCCCAATCTTGCTACCATTTTCATTAACTATATTGTTTTATTTAATAACAAAGATTATGTTGTCCAAAAATTGTTAATAATTATTATATACTGTCTTAAATAAGCAAACTTTAAAAAATCAAGAATAATGATTATCTGAATAACTGGATGGAAATATGGGTGGTCATGTTAGTGAGGAAATGTTCTTTATTGTTTTTGTCATTTCTAAAATAAAGGTAAAAGGTCCTTAACATAGAGCAACTAATTTCGTATTAACTATTTCTTAAAAATATATAATTTTGTAAGATATATAAGGATATATAAGGGTTTTGAGAAAGATAAGCTTTTTTCTCTTTTAAAATTTTAATTCGCGCCAAGAGAACTCTATTTTGTATGGTTAAAAATGTTGTTGTATATAGTTTATTTATTCTTGTATTGTCCATATTTTGATTACAAATGTTGGGTAGTACTGGATAAATCGTAGATTTGTGAATATTGTCATATTGTCATATTACATTTCCCCATCTTGCTACCATTTTCATTAACTATATTGTTTTATTTAATAACAAAGATTATGTTGTCCAAAAATTGTTAATAATTATTATATACTGTCTTAAATAAGCAAACTTTAAAAAATCAAGAATAATGATTATCTGAATAACTGGATGGAAATATGGGTGGTCATGTTAGTGAGGAAATGTTCTTTATTGTTTTTGTCATTTCTAAAATAAAGGTAAAAGGTCCTTAACATAGAGCAACTAATTTCGTATTAACTATTTCTTAAAAATATATAATTTTGTAAGATATATAAGGATATATAAGGGTTTTGAGAAAGATAAGCTTTTTTCTCTTTTAAAATTTTAATTCGCGCCAAGAGAACTCTATTTTGTATGGTTAAAAATTCTGTTGTATATAGTTTATTTATTCTTGTAGTGTCCATATTTTGATTACACATGTTAGGTAGTACTGGATAAATCGTAGATTCGTGAATATTGCCATATTGTCATATTACATTTCCCAATCTTGCTACCATTTTCATTAACTATATTGTTTTATTTAATAACAAAGATTATGTTGTCCAAAAATTGTTAATAATTATTATATACTGTCTTAAATAAGCAAACTTTAAAAAATCAAGAATAATTATTATCTGAATAGTTAGATGGAAATATGAGTGGTCATGTTAGTGAGGAAATGTTCTTTATTGTTTTTGTCACTTCCAAAATAAAGGTAAAAGGTCCTTAACATAGAGCAACTAATTTCGTATTAACTATTTCTTAAAAATATATAATTTTTGTGAGATATATAAGGATATATAAGGGTTTTAAGAAAGATAGGCTTTTTTCTATTTTAAGATTTTAATTCGCGCCAAAAGGAGCTCCATCTTGTAAGGTTAAGAATTTTTTATTTATAATTTATTTATTCTTGTACTGTTCTTATTTTGACTATACATGTTAGGGCAGTAACAGATAAGTTAACGGTTTGTCAATAATGTCGAAAAAACTATTATAATACTTTTCAATGAAATTCGCTAAAAGATCCTGGATGTGGCAAACACTTATATAAAAAATAAAATGACTACTTAATATTCCGAATAAAATCAAACCATTATTATTGACATTTGAACATTTTTAAAAACAATGGACCAGAATTAATTTCAAAAATATTTAATTTTGTGCGTGCAAAACGCAATCGACAATGTTAAATGTGGGTAATTTAACAATAATATACCGTCGAATTAAAAAACAAAAAAAAGGAACGGAAAAGAATAACAAATGTCAGGTAAATTGCATCAATTTATATATGTCCATGGGCATTCCCCATGGCAATTCGAACGTTTTGGGTCATTCATTGACAAATTCCATAAAATGAGAGACAATTAAAATAGAAGAGCCACCGAAATAAGCGTAGGGTGCCGTGTACCGTGTAGCTCGTTAAATATTCCCCGATATTAATAACTTTTGTTTTGATTATTAATTCGACATTTCGCACAGTAGGCCTTGCATTGTATCAGAAATAGCCCTATTGTTTCAACATGCTCCTGTTAATATTGTAATAAGGGGACATCCTACTAGTTCGGCTTGTGCCCAGCCCTATATGTATAGATTGATTATTCCGCTGCATAAGCTTTTAGATATGACCTAAGGTAAAACAATTCATCGGACTAGTCATGTTACACACAATATGACAACCTTTGTGGATATGTCACGTCCATTAATATTATGTAATTCTAACTGACACATAGCTAATGTTACACGTACGGACTTTTCGTTATATTTGACAGTTCTACGATATCAAATATAAGGAATAAAATAAAAACGCTTAAAATTAATATAATTACGAATACATTATTTAATATTTATATCAAATATGAAATAAATTTGAATAATATTCAAGACGAGAAAAGTCGTAAAACCAAAATCGATCGCTAATCATCAATCATTCGAAAATTAAGGACATATCAAAGCAAATGGAGGGTAGCTTCTAGGTGTATCATTTATTCTGAAGGAAGTATAGATTTCTCTCAAGGGATGGGACCATTTTTTGTCGTTTTACATTAAGATATTAAATATGGGGGTCTGAGATTTATTGGCTTTGTATTCAAATCAGTACAAAAAATTTTATAGATTGTTATATGTTTATCTGTTTATGCTTTTTATATCTATTTACGACATACGTCTATATTGGCAAATTGTTGGCATCTGAAAATAGATGTGAAAATACTAAACAAATAAAATTATTATATATTATTTTATGTTCAATAACCCATTGATAAATAATAAAACTATAATGAACAATAAACCAAAAAAATAAAGAATAGGTAGATGCTGCCCTCTCTACGCACATATACACACTAACTATTATAGTTGAATTAAATTGCAGTATGTTGCCATCTATTGAAGAAAGTTATAGTTGGAAATAATAAAATTTCTACAATCTTATTTCAAGAAATATTTTGGTTTGACTATTTGATTTTTACATGTACATATTTAAATTTGAATTAGTATTCTAATGTGTGCGATTGCGGATATTCATTCAAAAATCGGTATTTTAAAATTATTGTTACTATGTCTTAGTCATGATATACAAAATATCGTATAACATATTCTCAAAAAAATATTCGTTTTATAAACGCTTATAAATATATAAAAACTTACCTATTAGATAATATAAAGAAGAGTTCTGGGAGTGGCGAAGTGGGGATATTTGAGGTTAACGAACGACGCTAACTTCATTATTGTGTTTTATTTTAGATTTATCAAATTGATGAAAACGCCGATTTTTCGTAAAATGGCATGTTTTGGTTATTTAAAAACTGTATGTGTTTTTGTTCGTGGGATCTAAATACAATGAGTGCGGTTTAATGAAACATTAAGCTTTAGAATTATTTATATTGTTAAGTGACAATTTGACAGGTGCCAGCTCACCTCATTATTTGTATCAATACGTGTAATTATAATCAAAATTTAAATAATTTTTAATAAGAAATGGCTTTTGATGGAGGTACAACTAATGTGGAGTTAAGACAAGCTCTGATAGAGAGTCTTCAAGCTGATTTTAAAAATCTGGCTTCTGAATCAAAGAAGAAATATCCACAAGTTAAAGAGGTAAACATATACAATGTTTTAGATTTATAATTGTTATTTACGTATTATTTGGTTTTCTTTCTAACTTAGGCTTCGGAAGAAGCTATCTCCAAATTAAAGAATGCTGGTTCTTCACCACAACCCAATACATTTTATCTTATAAATCAAATTATTTATCCCATCTCACAAGGTTGTGAAACCAAAGATGTTAAACTTATTAAGGTTTGTTTGCAAATAATGCAAAAGCTCATAATTAATAAACTGATTGACCAAAAAGGAGCTGTTTATATAACAGATGCCCTTTGGTCATTAATGGAATCTGGAATTGAAGAAGTAAGGATATTGCAATCAGTTTTATTACTCTTAACAATAAACACTGTAGTTCATGGAGAAACATTAGCTAGAGTATGTATTGCTTTCATAAAACTGAGTTGGATTTTTGAATATTCTTTTTTAGGCTCTTGTTTTGTGCTTCCGATTACATTTTGCAAAAAATTCTACAACTATTAATACAGCAGGGGCTACAGTTCGACAATTAGTTTATCTAGTGTTTGAGCGTGTTGTGACTGAGGATCAAAAACTATCTAAGCTCGATAGACCTCAGAAAACACCAGTTAACTTTGAAGAACTAAAAACTCCTAGTGGTACACCACCTAAAGGTTTCAATTTAATTAATAGTTGTTTTTTCAGTTGTGTCACAGCGATTATTACATTTTAGGGCTACCACCTTGTGCCGGAGATGCATATCTTTTATTTCAAGATCTAGTACAATTAGTAAATGCTGATCAGCCATACTGGTTAATAGGTATGACAGAAATGACTAGAACATTTGGATTGGCTTTATTAGAATCAGTTTTAACACAATTTTATGCTGTTTTTTATAAGGTTTGTTGTTACTTGCCTGTAAATTATATTACTAAATAATGTTTGTTATAGTTCCCTGAATTTAGCTTCTTATTAAAAGAAAGGGTTTGTGCCTTAGTAATCAAACTCTTTTCGCCTAATATAAAATATAGGAGTAATATGCCTAACAGTGTGCAGCAAGCAACATCCTTTGAAAAACCTTATTTTCCTATTAGTATGAGACTTTTAAAAGTTGTATCCATACTCATACAAAAGTACCATAGTTTATTGGTGAGAATGTCTTTATATATAGTAGTATATGGTATTTTAAATATCTATCGTTTATAGGTAACTGAATGTGAGATATTTCTTTCACTTATTGTGAAATTCTTGGATCCTGATAAACCTACATGGCAAAGATCATTAGCTTTAGAAGTATTACATAAAATGACAATACAGCCGGAACTGCTAGTATCATTCTGCAAATGTTATGATCTGAATAAGCACACTACTAGTATATTTCAGGATATTGTTAATTCTCTAGGTGCTTATGTCCAGTCTCTTTTTGTTAGCCAACAATTACATATGGGTACTGCAAGTATGTGTTATTCGTACCAGCAGTGTTTATATTTAAGTTAATGTTCTGAATTTTTAGTGCCAGTAACACAAACCCAGCCACCTGTATTTTTAGCAGGCTTACCAGCTGGACCAGGTATCTCTCCACAACCGGGTTTTCTTCTTAGAGGTGTATGGCTAACCCTTGTCACTACATTTCCTACAGGCCAAACAAAATCAACTTAGTATGTGTTGTATGCAATAATAAATGAGCTTCTTTTAATAAATATTTTTCCAGCTTAGAGATGGTTGATAAAGTTGAGCCACCCATTGTTCCTGATGGATATGGAATATCTGTTGCTTATGCTTGCTTAATGGAAATCATTCGTTCCCTTCAGATCACTATAAGTCCTCAGAAACAACCTGATGCCACAGATGAGCCGGTTGAAAAGAATGAAAATAGTAAAGAATTGAATTGTCAGCTGATAAATTCAAGCTGGTGTGGATTACTTTCGGCCCTCAGTCCTTTGGTTGATGGCAGTACTGATGAATCTATCACAGAGAGTATTTTGAAATCGATGCAAACTTACACGTCTCTTTGTGGTCTCTTAGATTTGCATACTCCTAGAGATGCTTTCATTACAGCTATTTGCAAATCTTCCTTACCACCACATTATGCATTAACCGTGTTAAATACTGTTACTTCTGGTATTACTTTAAGACAGGGACAAGTAGGAGAGGTTCATAATGTTTTAATGCAATATGGTGAAAATGACTTTCGACAACAGGTAGTAGCAGTTGGTACACCATTACCAACATCATCCGTACCTGCTGGAACACAACAAGGACCAGTTATGCTGACATCCAAGAATCTACAATCGATGAGAGCTCTATTAAGTTTGGCTCATTGTCACGGAAGTATACTGGGCACATCTTGGCATTTAGTTTTAACTACATTGCAACATTTAGTTTGGATTTTGGGTACAAATCTATTCGTTATTAAACTCAATATTGATGTTGATTATCATCCTTATATACAGGTCTCAAACCTTCAACTGGAGGCAGTTTAAAAGCTGGAAGAACATCTTCCGACACCAATGCAGTAATAACAACATCTGTAATGGCCGATTTACCAGTATTATCTGCTATGCTAAGCAGGTTATTCGAGTCAAGTCAGTTTCTTGATGATGTTGCATTACATCATTTAATTAATGCTTTATGCAAACTTTCACAAGAAGCTATGGAGTTGGCGTATTCTAATAGAGAACCTTCATTATTTGCTGTTGCTAAACTGCTAGAAACAGGTGGGTTTGATTTACTATGAATTAGTTCTTTTCTAATGGATGTATATTTAGGTTTAGTTAACATGTCACGTATAGAAGTTCTCTGGAGGCCTTTGACAAATCATTTATTGGAAGTGTGTCATCATCCTCATATTAGAATGAGAGAATGGGGTGTTGAAGCTGTTACTTATCTGGTGAAATCAGCACTGCACTATAAACATGCCATTCCCTTAAAGGAAAATCAAAAACTTCAGACTCTTCTTCTGGGGCCATTATATGAGTTGTCTTCGGTGCCACATGGGGATGTTAGGCAGAGGCAGTTGGAATGTGTTCTTCAAATTTTGCATACAAATGGTGAAACTTTGTCACATGGTTGGCCTTTGATTCTTGGAATTATCGGAGCCGTCAATGATCAGCACGGGTAAATATAAAATAAAATTACTCATTTATATACAGGGTGTTCATTGAGAAAGCTGATATTTTAAATTTGGATGGTGTGACAATGGTTAATATGCTGACAGTGGACACACTGTAATAAAATATCGAATCAGCTTGATACATATTGCAAAACCAATTTGAAATATATTGAATCTGGAATATACTTGAATGGACCAGAACTAATTAATTTTAATTTATCGTAACAATATTCCAATTGCTTTTCCATCCTAGTAAATATTAAATTTGTTTCAGTGAAAATTTGATAAGGATAGCATTTCAATGTCTGCAGTTGGTTATAACAGATTTTCTTCCCGTGATGCCATGGAGGTGTTTACCTCAGTGTGTTGATACGGTTGCCAAGTTTGGTTGTCAGACTCAAGAACTTAACATATCCCTTACATCTGTAGGTTTAATGGTACGTTTAATTTTATATTTTGCTTATATATTTTTCAAAAACAATTATGATTTTCCAGTGGAATATATCAGATTATTTTCATCAAAATCAAGGTAAATTAAACCAAACCTTAACTGATGATACTACAGTTCTACCTGATTTTCCCGGTACTGTAGACATGCCCAGTTTTGACAAACTTTGGATGTGTTTATACAAGAGATTAGGAGAACTTTGTGTCGATAGTAGACCAGCAGTAAGAAAATCTGCCGGTCAGACATTGTTTTCTACAATATCTGCTCATGGTGGTTTATTGAAGCAATCTACCTGGCAGGTGATGATATGGCAAGTTCTATTTCCACTCTTAGATAAAGTAAAGCGCTTGTCAAATTCGGCAAGTAGCGAAAAAGTTGATGCTGGAGGTAATATCCTGATACATCATTCAAGGAATACGGCACAAAAACAATGGGCGGAAACTCAAGTTCTTACGTTATCAGGAGTAGCGAGAGTTTTCAACACGAAAAGACAACTTTTACAAGCGCTAGGAGATTTTCCGAGAGCATGGTCGATTCTATTAGAATTCATCGAAAACGCAGCTTTAAGCAAAAATAACGAAGTCAGTATCGCAGCTCTAAAATCATTTCAAGAGATTCTGTTCTTAAGTAAAACCCAGAGTAGTGATAATAAAGCCGTCTCTGATGATAAAGAAATTTGGACTGTAGCTTGGAAAATATGGCTAAAAATTGGAACCGATGTAACCGTACCTCTTAAGGGTATCGAAAACCAGAATAGTGAAGATTTCTTCTTGCCCAGCCAGACGTTTTTAACAGCATTGGTTCAAATATTTCCTAGCGTTTTTCATCATTTAAAAGGAAGTTTTACTCTGGAAGACCTAAATCAGTTGGGGGTTGTTTTAACCAACGCTGTTTGCGTTCCAGTTTTTGGAGAGACAACTCCTTACATTATATCGGTATCATCTGATGTAACTTTAACGCCTTTACATGATGGCGTTCTTCACGCTATGGATTTATTACAAAAAGAAGCCCTGCAAAGAAATAATGGAGAAATGATACCGGAAATATTCAGATTATTACTCGTATTCTCCAAATTTACTTGTTCTACACCTAGTTACACGAAAATGGAAAATAGGCACACTAAGGTATCAGATTGGGTTACAATGAATTACATTCCATTTGGAGAAAAAGCAACAAATATGGTAGTTTCGCTCTATGAAAAAACAGCTGATACTAGTGACGTAATTAATGGAAATATTTTGAAAGAAATTATTGGAACACTTCATACGCCTCTTGCCTTGAAGTATAACTGTGTATCAAATAGTGTATGGAAATTAGCTGCCAGTAGTTTAATAGCAGTTTTAAAAGTAGGTTTGAAAGTAGCGAGATCCCATGGGAATCAGTTCTCTAATATGTGGACTGAATTAGCAGAGACACTTAATGATTTCCTATTTCCTAGCAAGTAAGTGGATAAAATTTAGTTATAAAACATTCTAGCGTACTCTTTTTGCGCAGCTGTTCACCAAATCCAGGAGAGAAAGGTTTGGATGAGATGGTATCTGATGAACAAACCGATTGCCAAATTATTGAACTTTTAAGAACCGAAGTTTTACCTTATTCAAATAGCATACCTAAAGAATTTATTATGCAAGTTGTAATACTCCTTAATAGAGGCTCGATACATTCAGCGACCAATGTTAAAAGTGATGGAGACGTTGAATTAACTTTAAGAGAAGATTTTGCCAAAACTTGCTTTGAGACTTTATTGCAATTTTCGCTTATTGACGGTGACTATAATAACCTTGTCATCAATAACGACGAAAAAGGTAATGGATTAGCGGGACAATTAGCTGTAACTTCACTCTTACATCGTTTCGAAGAGGTACTTAAAAAGTACATAGAAGATGAAAAGTTAAGCGGTAAATGCCCATTACCTAGGTAAATAAAAGCAGATTATATAATAGAGCATTATAAGTGCTAATTGATGTTTTCATCCAGATATAGGCTTTCAGAAATCTCGTTTGTATTAAAGGCGTTAACAACTTTAGTAATATCCATGAAAAAATCAACCGCAGTTAAAGGTAAGTGTCTTTTTTAAATATAAGGTACATTAGGTGTATGAGTAGGTCAGTTGTTATAATAGACAGGGGAAAAAGTATTTTCTGTTTTTTTTTCAATGATTCTCAAAACGAATTTATTCATATACCACTAAACAAGCAAAAAAACACATAGACTGAAGTCCCGGGTCTAAGACATATATTTTTATTGCATTAATCACTTTTTCATTTAGTACTAACCTTCAAAAGAAAGCTGTTAAAATTTCATGATATTCCTCTCATAAGTTTGTGAATTATTGTGCTAAGAGTGACAGTACTTTTGTTATTTTCAAAACAATGGATCAAAAACAATTTTGTGTTTTAATTTTACACTGATTCTTGGTGGGAAAAAATACCGTTCAAGCGAAGCAATGGCTAGAAACATGTTATAAGGACTCCGCTCCATCAGAAACAACAATAAAACGTTGGTGTGCTGACTTCAAACGTGGTCGTACAGACACGGATGATGCAGAACGCAGTGGACGTCCAAATGAGGTGATAACACCAGAAAACTCAGAAAATCGTTTTGAATGATCGAAAAGATAATCAAAACAACGTGTTGGTTTTATATTGCATGATAATTTGACTGTTCTGAAAGTTCTGTTCAAAGTGGGTGCCGTGAATACTCACTGTTGACCAAAAACAAGGACGCGTTGATGATTATGAGCTGTATTTGGCCATTTTTAAACGTAACAAACCGTAATTTTTGCATCGATATGTCGACACGGATACATCACTTCACTCCAGAATCGAAATAATCGTCATGGACAATGCTTTAATGTGGCATTTAAAATTAAAAAATCCCCAAATCCAGCACGCCATTTGCAAAGGAAATGGCGTGTAAAGCCTATTATTTCCTCTACTCTGCAGAAAAAGCAGTCCCAATCCCACAGAAACCGACTCTATATAAAATGCTAGTCCGTCCAATCTGCCTCAATGGAGCACAAGTGTGGTACAGGTATGTCTCGGAGGGACAACTTGAACTGCTCCAAGTGTTCCAATCCAAAAAAGTCCGTGCATTACTGAGAGCCCCATAGTTATAAGGAACGTCAACACACCTCGAATCAGGCATCCCGTTTGTGAAAAATTTCATAAACATGCTCAGTGTGAGGTTCTCCATAGGAACCTTAGAACACGATAACACCTTAATAAAATCCCTACCTGTCCACAAACCCCGGTAGTAAACAAACTACGGCAGTCCCAGTCGTAACCCCAGGGTCTCTGTCGCCGGCAAAACAAACATATCCCGAACCTGAAGCGACATCAGCCGAAGACCATTTGGTTCTAGCTAGTCAATTTAGAAAACGAAAAAAAAATTTTTTTAAAAATCTGAATTCGAACTATATTTGATAACTTAAAAGGAAAGTTTGATATAAGATTAGCTATTGATTTTCTTAATACTCTTTTACAGATGACAATAAAGCTTGGGAACAGTTAATATCCTTATATCCTTATTTAGTAGAATGTACAACCACGACATCTACGCAAGTATCTCGACCGTTGCGAGAGGCCCTTTTACAATTCTGTGATTTACTTCAACCTCCGCGTAGTAAAACTAACATCGTTAAAAATTCGGTTATCTAATAAGAATATGACGTTGAAGATTCAGCTTGATTTTATTGTAAAAAAACTACAATGTGCAAAGCAATAGAAATTACAAAAAACGTTGATAAAAAAGCCTAATATGTTTTAAAACGATTACTTCTATTTATTGATTTGCATGTAGATTATGTTACTATGCATGCCGTATATGTACCTGTACCAAAAAGATGTCATATCCATAGATATAAATCGAAGCCAACTGAATTTTATTTAACGAAAGCTTGAGATTTAAATCTGTGATACATAAATACATATGCAGTGTGATGTGCAGCAGATTTAGATCGATTAATATTTAGATAGCTGCGAATAGTTTAATTTATTGGTTAGTTCAAAGGGAATTTAATAATATATATTTTTCATACATAAGATGTCTGTATATTTTGAACAAAAACGTATATAATCAAAACGCTAAATATATTTATATACTTACATAAAATATTCCCACAGACTTTCCTTTCACCATGCTCACAACTTTCCCATAACTTATCTAAATTTATTTATTTTCCTATTGTTATATACTCTTGTATTTATAGCATTCCTGACTGATATTTTGTATCCATACCAGATTTCTTTTTCGATTAAAACAGATTTAATATCCCTTTTTCAAAAATTCAAATCCTAGTGGGTTATGGAATATATCCAGTCAAAAAAAAAAAGAAATATAATTCATGTTGAACAAATGCAGAGCGCACTGATAATGGGAGAAGTACAAGTCAAATGTATATTATAGATAGTCTATTTAAATGAAATAAATGTTCGAAATAATCAGAATTCTTTTGTATGTAAAAAATATTTGAACTACAATAATACGACTTTTTCTCTAAGTATTATTATTGATTTTAATGCTTTTAGTTTTTTATTTGTTACGAATTTTTTTTCGATTGTCTGTAAAAATGTGATTATTAGTACTAAGCACTGTTGATTTGTTTATAAAATTTGTTATTTGTAAATTTTAGGTTTCTTATAACATTCTTAGAATACAAATATATTAATATATAATACATTTTGTTGTCTTTTTTATTTACTATACAGTTCAATTTACTCTAGATTCTACTTGCTATTATATATGGTCATTTCTAAATAATTAATTAAACAATATTATCTTATGGTTGAAAGCCCAATTTAAATAGCTTTAAACTTTAGGTTAGTGAACGACCAACAAAGTAGAAGTTATTTAACACCCCTTTTCATAAAAAAATGTTTTCGATCTATTTAAGAGAAGAAATGTTTCTCAAAAGAAAATGAAAACTGTACTTACAAATATATTCGATGAACAAGAGAGAGCTCACCACAGGGTTCTGTGTAATAGAGTTATCACTTACTACTGGTGTTTTTAGAGTTGCCTACTGGCCTTAGGAATATAGGGATTGATAATTTCTCTCAGAATTAGAAGATATCTTTTATTAGTGCTCGGGTTTGCCTTGTCAATTTTTTTTAATTTTGTCATTATCAGATCAGTTACCTCTAGTTTTTAAGGTGATCTCTGAAAGTTTCCCAGTGGCGCAATAGATGGCGCTGATCGAAAATTCAATATAATGTTTCATAATCCTTTTTTAATAAGTAGCTGTATAAAATGGATTAGAATTCTGTTTACTTAGTTGTTGGTTAGTGGTTGCGGCCTATATATGGCGCTCTAACTGTATATTCTGTTAATAACAGTTATTCAAATTGTTATATTCTCCCCTTCAGATTATTGATGCCGGATAATGATTGTAATATTTATGGGGAGGGTCGAGGTATCAGAAAATAATTTGAGTTAAAATTAGGGTGTTAGTATTCCCTTACCTGTTCTATTAAAGGTAGGCAAACAGGCGAAATCGTAAGTGATATTAGATCATATATTTTTAAGTGACAGGGTATTGTGGCTCCTGGGGATATTAACTCGCTCTCAAACGGGCTTTCAATTTCAATTCGAATAGTAAAATTTCCAATGGGACACTTTGTGCAGCCGAGGACATAAATAATCTCATAATATGCGAGTGTATACCTCCAACAAGGACATACATTTGCCGAGTTTTGCATTATGCGCTTGTTCCGGAGCAAAATTGCACTGGAAACACGTCAGAATATTATGTGATCACAAAAATAAACAATTTTGTTAAATTGCTTAAAAATACACCAGAGGCAGTGCGTGGTTTAATGCATTAGAATTTCAAATTAAAAGGTAATATAAAGTAATGTAAATATAAAGGTAAAATATTCGCATAATTTTACGAAACATTTTTCTTTAACGTGTTATAATTAATAAATAAAAATAATATTAAAACAATATTATGACAAATCCAACGAAATAATGATGCCATCGTTTTAAACCGGCACAGAATAATTCATCATTTAGAATGTCTAATGTTGGTGGTTATTAATACTGAAAATTAGAACGGTTTTCAATCATTCTCGTCAATATACGAACTGGTAAAGGCTGAAATTCTTGGGAGGGTTATTTGCCAGTCGGATTGTATATATTCAGCAATAAGCCACGTTGTTGAAAATCATATTGGATTCCTACGTTATAAAGTATTAATGGATTATCATAAATATTTTATTATTTAATTTAAGTAATCACGTTCTTCTCTAGCAAATTTTTTGTATTAATCTTTTAGAGCTTCAACAATCTGCCCGTGGACAATAGGCATTATTATATGATATCCCTGATATAACATAACTATCGTGACTTATTTTAAAAGTCTATCCTAATTTATTCTAAAGACTATTCTAACTTATTATAGAGATTATTAATTATCATCATCCTTATATACAGGTCTCAAACCTTCAACTGGAGGCAGTTTAAAAGCTGGAAGAACATCTTCCGACACCAATGCAGTAATAACAACATCTGTAATGGCCGATTTACCAGTCTTATCTGCTATGCTAAGCAGGTTATTCGAGTCAAGTCAGTTTCTTGATGATGTTGCATTACATCATTTAATTAATGCTTTATGCAAACTTTCACAAGAAGCTATGGAGTTGGCGTATTCTA
Organism: Rhynchophorus ferrugineus; assembly: GCF_030347505.1. NCBI lineage: Eukaryota > Metazoa > Arthropoda > Insecta > Coleoptera > Curculionidae > Rhynchophorus > Rhynchophorus ferrugineus. The sequence goes on along the minus strand of NW_027472584.1, from coordinate 22,233,087 downwards.
ATAGAGAACCTTCATTATTTGCTGTTGCTAAACTGCTAGAAACAGGTGGGTTTGATTTACTATGAATTAGTTCTTTTCTAATGGATGTATATTTAGGTTTAGTTAACATGTCACGTATAGAAGTTCTCTGGAGGCCTTTGACAAATCATTTATTGGAAGTGTGTCATCATCCTCATATTAGAATGAGAGAATGGGGTGTTGAAGCTGTTACTTATCTGGTGAAATCAGCACTGCACTATAAACATGCCATTCCCTTAAAGGAAAATCAAAAACTTCAGACTCTTCTTCTGGGGCCATTATATGAGTTGTCTTCGGTGCCACATGGGGATGTTAGGCAGAGGCAGTTGGAATGTGTTCTTCAAATTTTGCATACAAATGGTGAAACTTTGTCACATGGTTGGCCTTTGATTCTTGGAATTATCGGAGCCGTCAATGATCAGCACGGGTAAATATAAAATAAAATTACTCATTTATATACAGGGTGTTCATTGAGAAAGCTGATATTTTAAATTTGGATGGTGTGACAATGGTTAATATGCTGACATTCTTCTCTAGCAAATTTTTTGTATTAATCTTTTAGAGCTTCAACAATCTGCCCTTGGACAATAAGCATTATTATATGATATCCCTGATATAACATAACTATCGTGACTTATTTTAAAAGTCTATCCTAATTTATTCTAAAGACTATTCTAACTTATTATAGAGATTATTAAATCTCACTCTCTGTGTCTATTAATCAGCTCGTATGGTAGTATGCGATTAAGCCTATGCACTACACTGTCATCGCGCACATTTAACTGTTTGGTGAGTGCATTGAGATGCACTAATAGTCTTTCAGAGTACTTCGTAGTAACACTTCGAATCATACTCGTTATGGATTCTAAAGGGATATCGCGCTGAATTAGTTTGTTGAAGACGTAATATGCGGCATCGACGATGCCTCGCAACACTTTATTCTGGAGCCTCTGGAGGATAGCTATTTTAGATTTGCTAGTTGTACCCGACAGTTCAATACCATAGGTTCAAATGTGCCTTAGTAATGACTTATACAGCAAAACCTTGTTATCTAATGATAATTTAGATTTACGCCCTATCAGCCACTACATTTGATTTAGTTTAAGTCCAAACTGTTTGCGTTTTGTCACTTTATGTTTTTACCCTGTCAAACGTCGATCAAAATGTATTTCCAGTTATTTAATATTCTCTGCTTGCGGAAGTTCTTGATTATTCAATTTAACTGAGGGACACGTTCTTCTACAAAGGGTCAGTGTTACATTTTGTCTCATTTGTCTAGCAAATGATTAAAATAAATTCATTGGGCACTAATTTCGAGACATTCAGTGAATTACATTCATTCTATTGAAGGCAAATAACTCTGTACCATCAGTACTGGGAAGCCATGGAAACCAGGCATGTTGTATCCGGTCAATGTTCATTAATCTACCGACTAGCTATCAGAGGGAATTATTCACCGTCAACAAAGGATATCTCATAATATGGTCACACATATTGTAAATAAAACTAGTTAAATACAAAATAAAACTCATTTATTATCAATAATATTAAACTAACATAAAAAGAAACATAAACTTTGGTTAGTATAGTTCAAGAATGAACCAAATTTCAATATAAATAATCATAAATAAAGGAATAAATAAATAAAGGTTATATTTTTAAGTATTACTAGGTGTGGAATGTTGCGTTGCCGATGTGGGATTTTCAGTTTCTGATTCGTTCGATTCCTGCGTCTCGCTGAAAGCCAGACCTAATAGATTGCCTAGAAATGCCAGGCCTTGTTCGGCAGTTTCATTTACCACAGCCAGCAGGTCTCCATTGATGGTTTCCGTTTCGTTCCTAAAATATTTCATTCCACTTTATTACCATTTATCACATATTTCTTCTTATACATATCTTCACTTTCTCAAGGATTCTGTCGTTTATTATCTTTGACATTTTATTATTGCGTATTTCATAGGTCTAGCAACGAAAAAAAGCCTTTTTCCTTATTTCGCACATTTAATCAACTTTCTATTCGGTTTTTACGTTCTTTTCCCCCCATTATTGTTTATTGGGATATAAACTGAACTACATATTAATTGAATTGGCTTAATTGTACCTGAGTGATGAACGTTATAGTTTATATGCGATTTGATTAAGTTGTAAATGAAAAATCTGTAAGTTATTACGATGATAAATGTCAAGGATAATCTCGTTATATACGATCTTTTCGGATATTGTTCTATTTTTGTCGCGGCTATTTTCACCGCCAAGAAATTCTTCATGATAGAGATCAAACTTGATGGTATTTGTACTTTTTTAACGATTTTAAGTAATCTAAAACTTACACAATAATGACTTTTATTAAAAAAATTGGTTAATGGTGATTTTGAAAAATTGGGATGTTTTCAATCAATAGCCTAGCCCAAAATCTATTTTGGTTGATATTTAAGTGACTTTAATACTATATTTTAAAATATTTTCATACATCATCAAAATTTCAGCTTTTGCTAATTCTACTCTGAATATTGAAACAGATTGGATTTGTTTTAAGAAGAAACAACCGTGTAAAACAGGAGAAAACGCTTGTTTTTCACCAAAGTGAAACTTAGTATTATAAAGTATTCATTTTAATAAAAAAATTGTATGAATCCCATCCATTAGAAGCTTGATGTGGCTTATTAACAACTGTTATTGGTTTACTGAAAAAAGCTCTTTTACTTATTTCGCACATTTAATCAACCTTAAATTCTTTTATTTTTTATGTTCTTTTCCTCTTATTATTTTTTATTGGGATATAAATTGAACTACATATTAATTGAATTAACTTAGTTGTACCTGAGTGATGAACGTTATAGTTTATATGCGGTTTGATTAAGTTGTAAATGAAAAATCTGTAAGTTATTACGATGATAAATGTCAAGGATAATCTCGTTATATACGATCTTTTCGGATATTGTTCCATTTTTGTCGCGGCTATTTTCACCGTCAAGAAATTCTTGTTCAAGTTCAAGTTATTTTATATGAAAATATATTGATATTCCTTCACAAAAATCTAAGACATCATTTAATTCCAAAAATGATAAATGATATTTTCACAGGAACAAAATAGTAATATCGAGATATAAGCGACCATTTAAATTAATTTTACATTTGTAAAGTTTAATGAGTTCATCATTCATAGATCATACTTTCATAGATCATCAAAATTTCAGCTTTTGGTGGTTCTATTTTGAATATTGAAACACACTGAATTCGTTTTAAGAAGAAACAACTGTATATAACAAGAGAAAACGCTTGTTTTTTACTAAAGTGAAACATAGTATTATAAAGTATTAGTTTTAATAAAAAAATTGTGTGAATCCCATCCATTAGCAGCTTGATATGGCTTATTGACAGGTCTTATTGTCTTACTCGATTAAAACAAAGTTCGGAAATGCATTTTAATTATTTTATATGAAAATATATTGATATTCCTTCACAAAAATCTAAGACATCATTTAATTCTAAAAATGATAAATGATATTTTCACAGGAACAAAATAGTAATATCGGGATATAAGCGACCATTTAAATTAATTTTACATTTGTAAAGTTTAATGAGTTCATCATTCATAGATCATACTTTCATAGATCATCAAAATTTCAGCTTTTGGTGATTCTATTTTGAATATTGAAACACACTGAATTCGTTTTAAGAAGAAACAACTGTATATAACAAGAAAAAACGCTGGTTTTTCACTAAAGTGAAACATAGATTATAAAGTATTAGTTTTAATAAAAAAATTGTATGAATCCCATCCATTAACAGCTTGATATGGCTTATTGACAACTGTTATTGGTTTACTGAAATGATTAATGACTGTGGTGTTAAAAAACAGGGGTTTATCAATCAGTAGCCTAGCCTAAAATCTATTTTGGTAGATATTTAAGTGACCTTAATACTATATTTAAAAATACTTTCATAGATCATCAAAATTTCAGCTTTTGGTGATTCTATTTTGAATATTGAAACGTACTGAATTCGTTTTAAGAAGAAACAACTGTGTATAACAAGAGAAAACGCTTGTTTTTCACTAAAGTGAAACCTAATATTATAAAGTATTAGTTTTAATAAAAAAATTGTATGAATCCCATCCACTAACAGCTTGATATGGCTTATTGACAACTGTTATTGGTTTACTGAAATAATTAATGACTGCGGTGTTAAAAAACAGGGGTTTATCAATCAGTAGCCTAGCCCAAAATCTATTTTGGTAGATATTTAAGTGACCTTAATACTATATTTAAAAATACTTTCATAGATCATCAAAATTTCAGCTTTTGGTGATTCTATTTTGAATATTGAAACATACTGAATTCGTTTTAAGAAGAAACAACTGTGTATAACAAGAGAAAACGCTTGTTTTTCACTAATGTGAAACATAGTAATATAAAGTATTAGTTTTAATAAGAAAATTGTATGAATCCCATCCATTAGCAGCTTGATATGCGAAGTTCCGGAGATGCATTTTAATTATTTTATATGAAAATATATTGACATTCCTTCACAAAAATCTAAGACATCATTTAATTCTAAAAATGATAAATGATATTTTCACAGGAACAAAATAGTAATATCGGGATATAAGCGACCATTTAAATTAATTTTGCATTTATAAAGTTTAATGAGTTCATCATTAAATTTGAACTCTTTGGAAGTTTTCAGGGTATAAACTCATAATTTAAATTTTGTCAGATATTAAGCACTTGGAACTATTTTAATAAATTCAGCCAGGAAACAATGTTGTTTTATAGTTTTCCGGGTTTTCGTGTTTAATTATGTACAATTTCCAAGGGATACCTACGAGTATTACTCTCTTAAAATATTTTATATTTCTAGACTATAATTGATCCAGCAATTTAGCACTTTAGTGTTTTAATTTTTTAGGGGTTAATTTTTTCGTTATAATTTATTTATTACACACAAGTGAAAATAGATCGAATTTAAAATATAGAAAGTGACTTAATCATCAAAAATGTTGTGGAAACTCTAGGGCACTATAAAATATTGGATTTCATTAAATTTCATCTTTGGAACTCCCCAGGCTATTGACACCGGTTTTAAATTTCCAGCAGATATTAAAGTTCAGTACCAACTATTAAATTGAAATGTAATATGAAATAAGTTCGTTATTTATCGTAGAGTAAGTTAAATTATCATTTTTATTTGAAATTATTAAATACATTTTAATTCCATATTATGCGAATGACGATAAAATAACAATTTTCTAATTAGTATTATGGATTTGTTGAGATGACGCTCATCATATAATGTTTATTACTGTTGTGGCTTCATTAGAAGCGTATGTCGATACTGTTCTCCGATGTCACAATCAAGACAATAAATTCAAGACTTATTGGACAAAATCCCAGCTTAATATCTCAAATACACAGTTGATAGATCAACTGTTTCCAGGCGTTTACGGATCTAAAAGCACAGAAAATCGGGACCATACCAATTAAGTCAAAATGTCATTTCGAACTCTTTGACTGCAGAGTTTTTATTGTTTGTCAGGCAAAAAGGAGAGTTTTCTGTGGCATACTGAGACTGACGATAAAATACGGATCTATTGCAATAATCTCAAGTGCAAAAGGTCAAGTCAAGTCAGGTCCAGTGGAGCTGTCCACATCTACATCTAAGTATTCTTGCTGTGCATAAGATTAGATCAACAAATTGTAGTGTATTAAAACCTGCTGGAACTGAACGAAACTATGTCTGCTAATGTCAATTGAACAAATTGAGCGATGGGTTGTTTATAGCAGTAATAATGGGTAAGAGATGCAAGGTCATCTTCATATATTTCTCGACATTTAAAAATATCTCGGCTGGAGTTCCACAAGGTTGTGTCTTAGGACCTCTCCTGTATCTGCTCTACACTGCTGACATTCCAACAACAAAGGAAACACTTCTTGGAACCTTTGCTGATGACACAGTTATTATGGCAAAAGATATATCTCTGCCTAGGGCAACAGAAAAAGTGCAAGTGGCAGTTAACAAAATCTACAAATGGACAAAAGATTGGAAAATTCAACTTAATAGCTCCAAATCTGTCCACGTTAATTTTGCATTAAGGCGAAATAATAAAAACTTAATTATATCACTCAATGGATGCCCGATTCCTCAAGCAGAATCAGCAAAATACCTTGGAATCCATCTTGACGGTGGATTAAATTGGAAGTATCACATTAGACAAAAAACAAAACACATTAGAACCAAAATAAAACAACTATACTGGTTAGTCGGAAGATACTCTCAACTTGATCTAAAATCAAAGAGGTTGATCTATAATACAATTATAAAGCCATTTTGGACCTATGGGGTGCAAATATGGGATTGCACTAAAAATTCAAATCAGTTAGTCATACAGCGCTGTTAAAACAAGATTCTTCGATTGATTATCAATGCCTATCGCTATGTAACCAATGAAGAACTGCACGATGATCTGGAAATCAAATGGATTTGCGAAGTTGTGTAGGATTTCACCTTGAAACACGAAAGATTACTAAATCATTCTAACGTGGAAGCAATACAACTGCTGGACAGCGCACAGGATGTCAGGAGATTGAAACGAACAAAACCATACGAACTTGTGTGAACATTTAGTGTGTATTATTAGTGTAAACTATAGCTATAAGTTAATGATTAATAAATAATTATAATTTTATAATTGAGGAATACATACTGATGTATTTTCTCGCACTCGTCTTGCTTGTTAATTAATCCAAGCACATAGGAAAAGTAGTAATAAATTAATTGTAATAATAATAATAATAATAGAGATTGTACTAAGCGTACCTAATAAAGATGTTATAAAAAAAATCTTCATATATGACAACGCTTAGTCACAACGCAAAGTTTGCTTGAAGTGTTGTGAAAGATAAATACATACGTTGTGAAAGTACACCCAGTATATTCACCAGACCTAGGACCTTTTGATTACCACTTGTTCAAATCGATGAAGAGAAGTGAGCAAAAAGATCGCTGCCAAACCGAAAAATGTGCCAATATTGCGAGAAAGATGGGAAAAAGTTACTAAAAAAATTGGAAAATGTTTAAAGTGAAAATTGATTAAAATAGATACAGACATTCAATATGTCATTTTGCTTTTTTTGAAAGTAATTATTTGGAACGTCAGCATTTGTAGAACCCTTTTCTGTCAAGACGTATTCGATGAAAATATAGGTTTATCGTGAAGTTCAAAAATTCCCCAGAGAAATAAACTCTCATTTAACATTCTGTCAGATTTTAATATTCAGTAGTTGCAACTATTATGAGCGAAATTAAATATGAAGCGAGGTTGTTACATGTTTTATACCGGATTTTCCATTTAATTATGGATAATTTACGACAGATTTCTACTATTTCCATATAAAATGGTATTTTAAATTCTGACTATATATGTAGGCTTAACCAAAAGTTTCCTTCATGGAAAATAGGTCCTACATAGTGGTATTAGTTGAAAGGGAAACTACTGTGGCAGGCTTTATAATTATTCTTATGTCCCTAGTGCTCAGTCAGAATTTACTAGCGTAAGTAGTGTCTAATTCTCTACAGCGTGTCTGTTTTCATCGTCCTTTTCAATATATAAAATGATATTTTTCGTTAAATAACTAACTTCAAGATTTCTTAAAATTATTATTCTACAGTAGTTCCACAATTTGCTCAGAAGGCAATAAGTATTTGTTATGTTTATATTATATATACACGGCATGTAGAAAATGACTTCATTAAGTGATCTCCTTTATTGAATACTATTTTAATTAATTAGTCTCATTTTAAGACTTATTGTAAAGTCTAGATTTGTCCAATAATCAGATCGGATGGTCTCAGACGTTTTAGCCTATGCACTTCACTGTCACTTAGTATATTTATCTTATTAGCAAGTATATTGGGATGCACTGATACTCTTTCGAAGTACTTCACACAAACACGTTGAATTACACTCGTTATTGGTTCCAGAGGAATATCGCGTTGTACCACTTTATTTGATACACAGTACGGAGCTTCAACAATGGTACGCAACACTTTATTTTGGAACCATAGTGTGATGGATATATTTAGACCTACCAACGGTTCCCCATGGTTGGATTCCATATAATCAAATGGGCTTGAGTATAGATTTATACAGTAATATCTTATTATCTAATAATAACTTGGATTTGCGCCCGATAAGTTAATACATTAGGTAGAGTTTAAGTCCAAGTTGTTTCCGTTTGGCGAGTATGTGCTTCTTCCAAGTTATGCATTGATCTAGGTGCATATCAAGAATATTTAGCATCTTCTTCTTGCGGGAGTTGATAATTACTGATATAGACTGGTGAACATGTTCTTCTACGGAGCGTAAAAGTTATATGACTGGATAAAAATCATTTATTCTTAATCAGTATAATAAAAATTAACAAGTTTTGATAATATTTTGTATATTTTTTGTCGTCCAATGTCAAAAAGGGGGTATCTGTTCGAGGTACAATTTTCTCGTCCTTTTTCTTTGAATAATTAAATTAGCTTGTAATTTCTCCCAGTAGAACGTCAGCTAAATTATGTTTTCTTTTTAGGGTTTTAGTTAAGCAGGCATTTTTTCACTTGGGGCACCGACTTCACTTAAGCTTCTTTTTCAGAAAAATCTTATTAAGAAACTTAAAATAGTTGCTGTTCAGTTTTTTTAAATGGATAGTTTTACCGGGTTTATCTTTTGATAACCATTCGGATAAGTTTCCTCACTAAAAAGCCAAGCAAACCTTTTGTTAATTTTAATTGTTTTTAGAAATAATTTCACTTTAATTCCGGGACATTTTTAAGAGATTACTTTTAATTCTTCGGGGATTTTATTTAACTTTTATCTGTAGTTTTGCTTTGCGAGAAAAGTTCCCAGAAAAGTTTCGTATTAAGCTGATTTTGATTTGACGAATTTTAATAATTATTTTATCGTTTTTAGAATAGTTGATTCTATTTTTTAATTTTAGATTATGAATTTCTAAGTTTTATTTTTATTTTATGAAAAATTTGAAAAATTATTTTATTTTCTTTAAAAAAAATTAATTATTTTGTAACAGAATGTTTTGTTAATTTTAATTGTTTTCTAAGTAATTTCAGTTCGTAATTTTAGGAGAGTATTTCACATAATTTTTAATTATTTGTTGTGATATTTAGAATGATGTGTATTTTACATGTATAGTCTATCCAAAGTATCAGTGAACTCACATCAAGATGTATACTGTATTACCTATCTCAGTTTGTAAATTCGTTTCAAGATCAGACAATATTTTCTTTCCCAATTTGTTTTAGTTAAAAGAAGATACATTTCTGTCTGATACGTTCGGACTTGTAATCGAATTAGCCTGCAAAAGTCTGCAAAATTCTTCAACAAATTCGTGATAATTAAGTTATAAACCGACAAACGTTATTTTGGGTCTCTGCTTGTTTTGATAAATTTCAAATCGCTGCTAATGATTGTGATTACTCTGGGTGAAAACGCCGAAGCCAAATAAGTAGTAAGTGAGAATCAGATAATGTCTCTAATCAACTACTTCGAACAGGACTGAGGCAATGGGGGTCCGTTCTTACCAGTTAAATGCGTTAGAGACGTAAATATTGATATTATTAAATATTAATCTGCCGGGGTTTTATAGAAATATTTTTATTGTTTTACAGCTGCACTGAATATTAGCATGGACACTATGACTAAAATGTCTCAAAAAAAAAAGAAAAATGATATAATTTTGGATTCACCGAAAAGAGAGTATATACATATCTTGATGTTGGTCCTTTTCATGATTAAATTTATGAAATGTGAAGAACGGTGTGTAGATTTTTTTTATATAGATAGATAGTCTGAGTCTATTGTCAGAGTACGAAAAATTTCCATAGAAAGCTTAGGAATGTGCAGCTCTTTGAGGGGTATAAGTAATTACTTGAAACACTGTTAGGAAAAATAGGATTTAAATAATATAGAGATAGCCCAATTTCCAGGCATTGCTTTTAAAATAATGTAATTCTCAATATGTGTACAAACATGTATTTCAATGTACACACCAAAACGCAAAAACCGTTTGGATTTGTAGAACGGGTTGTCTGCAATAACACCCTTCTATTTGGATGAACTCCTCTCGATACACAGAAGAAGAAATTGAAATGGTGGAATTGTGAACTAGTCTTGGATTGGAAACTAACAGTTTATTTAATGCTTTGAATAGTGACTCAGAATGTGACAGTGAATGAATGAAACTTACATTATGACTGAAACTATGACTCATATATATATATATATATATATATATATATATATATATAATATATATACATTCCATTACATGGCAAAAGATATATCTCTGCCTAGGGCAATAGAAAAAGTGCAAGTGGCAGTCAACAAAATCTACAAATGGATAAAAGATTGGAAAATTCAACTTAATAGCTCCAAATCTGTCCACGTTAATTTTGCATTAAGGCGAAATAATAAAAACTTAATTATATCACTCAATGGATGCCCGATTCCTCAAGCAGAATCAGCAAAATACCTTGGAATCCATCTTGACGGTAGATTAAATTGGAAGCATCACGTTAGACAAAAAGCAAAACACATTAGAACCAATATAAAACAACTATACTGGTTAGTCGGAAGATACTCTCAACTTGATCTAAAATCAAAGAGGTTGATCTATAATACAATTATAAAGCCAATTTGGACCTATGGGGTGCAAATATGGGGTTGCACTAAAAATTCAAATCAGTTAGTCATACAGCGCTGTCAAAACAAGATTCTTCGATTGATTATCAATGCCTATCGCTATGTAACCAATGAAGAACTGCACGATGATCTGGAAATCAAATGGATTTGCGAAGTTGTGTAGGATTTCACCTTGAAACACGAAAGATTACTAAATCATTCTAACGTGGAAGCAATACAACTGCTGGACAGCGCACAGGATGTCAGGAGATTGAAACGAACAAAACCATACGAACTTGTGTGAACATTTAGTGTGTATTATTAGTGTAAACTATAGCTATAAGTTAATGATTAATAAATAATTATAATTTTATAACTGAGGAATACATACTGATGTATTTTCTCGCACTCGTCTTGCTTGTTAATTAACCCAAGCACATAGGAAAAGTAGTAATAAATTAATTGTAATAATAATAATAATAATTAAGATTGTACTAAGCGTACCTAATAAAGATGTTATAAAAAAAATCTTCATATATGACAACGCTTAGTCACAACGCAACGTTTGCTTGAAGTGTTGTGAAAGATAAATACATACGTTGTGAAAGTACACCCAGTATATTCACCAGACCTAGGACCTTTTGATTACCACTTGTTCAAATCGATGAAGAGAAGTGAGCAAAAAGATCGCTGTCAAACCGAAAAATGTGCCAATATTACCAGAAAGATGGGAAAAAGTTATTAAAAAAAAACATTGGAAAATGTTTAAAGTGAAAATTGATTTTTGAAAATAATTATTTGGAACGTCAGCATTTGTAGAACCCTTTTCTGTCAAGACGTATTCGATGAAAATATAGGTTTATCGTGAAGTTCAAAAATTCCCCAGAGAAATAAACTCTCATTTAACATTCTGTCAGATTTTAATATTCAGTAGTTGCAACTATTATGAGCGAAATTAAATATGAAGCGAGGTTGTTACATGTTTTATACCGGATTTTCCATTTAATTATGGATAATTTACGACAGATTTCTACTATTTCCATATAAAATGGTATTTTAAATTCTGACTATATATGTAGGCTTAACCAAAAGTTTCCTTCATGGAAAATAGGTCCTACATAGTGGTATTAGTTGAAAGGGAAACTACTGTGGCAGGCTTTATAATTATTCTTATGTCCCTAGTGCTCAGTCAGAATTTACTAGCGTAAGTAGTGTCTAATTCTCTACAGCGTGTCTGTTTTCATCGTCCTTTTCAATATATAAAATGATATTTTTCGTTAAATAAGTAACTTCGAGATTTCTTAAAATTATTATTCTACAGTGGTTCCACAATCTGCTCAGAAGGTAATAAGTATTTGTTATGTTTATATTATATATACACGGCATGTAGAAAATGACTTCATTAAGTGATCTCCTTTTTTAAATACTATTTTAATTAATTAATCTCATTTTAAGACTTATTGTAAAGTCTAGATTTGTCCAATAATCAGATCGGATGGTGTTAAACGTTTTAGCCTATGCACTTCACGGTCACTTAGTATATTTAGCTGATTAGCAAGTATATTGGGATACACTGATACTCTTTCGAAGTACTTCACACAAACACGTTGAATTACACTCGTTATTGGTTCCAGAGGAATATCGCGTTGTACCACTTTACTTGAGACACAGTACGGAGCTTCAACAATGGTACGCAACACTTTATTTTGGAACCATAGTGTGATGGATATATTTAGACCTACCAACGGTTCCCCATGGTTGGATTCCATATAATCAAATGGGCTTGAGTATAGATTTATACAGTAATATCTTATTATCTAATAATAACTTGGATTTGCGCCCGATAAGTTAATACATTAGGTAGAGTTTAAGTCCAAGTTGTTTCCGTTTGGCGAGTATGTGCTTCTTCCAAGTTATGCATTGATCTAGGTGCATATCAAGAATATTTAGCATCTTCTTCTTGCGGGAGTTGATAATTACTGATATAGACTGGTGAACATGTTCTTCTACGGAGCGTAAAAGTTATATGACTGGATAAAAATCATTTATTCTTAATCAGTATAATAAAAATTAACAAGTTTTGATAATATTTTGTATATTTTTTGTCGTCCAATGTCAAAAAGGGGGTATCTGTTCGAGGTACAATTTTCTCGTCCTTTTTCTTTGAATAATTAAATTAGCTTGTAATTTCTCCCAGTAGAACGTCAGCTAAATTATGTTTTCTTTTTAGGGTTTTAGTTAAGCAGGCATTTTTTCACTTGGGGCACCGACTTCACTTAAGCTTCTTTTTCAGAAAAATCTTATTAAGAAACTTAAAATAGTTGCTGTTCAGCTTTTTTAAACGGATAGTTTTACCGGGTTTATCTTTTGATAACCATTCGGATAAGTTTCCTCACTAAAAAGCCAAGCAAACCTTTTGTTAATTTTAATTGTTTTTAGAAATAATTTCACTTTAATTCCGGGACATTTTTAAGAGATTACTTTTAATTCTTCGGGGATTTTATTTAACTTTTATCTGTAGTTTTGCTTTGCGAGAAAAGTTCCCAGAAAAGTTTCCTATTAAGCTGATTTTGATTTGACGAATTTTAATAATTATTTTATCGTTTTTAGAATAGTTGATTCTATTTTTTAATTTTAGAATATGAATTTCTAAGTTTTATTTTTATTTTATGAAAAATTTGAAAAATTATTTTATTTTCTTTAAAAAAAATTAATTATTTTCTAACAGAATGTTTTGTTAATTTTAATTGTTTTCTAAGTAATTTCAGTTCGTAATTTTATGAGAGTATTTCACATAACTTTTAATCATTTCTTGTGATATATAGAATGATGTGTATTTTACATGTATAGTCTATCTAAAGTAGCAGTGAACTCACATCAAGATGTATACTGTATTACCTATCTCAGTTTGTAAATTCGTTTCAAGATCAGACAATATTTTCTTTCCCAATTTGTTTTAGTTAAAAGAAGATACATTTCTGTCTGATACGTTCGGACTTGTAATCGAATTAGCCTGCAAAAGTCTGCAAAATTCTTCAACAAATTCGTGATAATTAAGTTATAAACCGACAAACGTTATTTTGGGTCTCTGCTTGTTTTGATAAATTTCAAATCGCTGCTAATGATTGTGATTACTCTGGGTGAAAACGCCGAAGCCAAATAAGTAGTAAGTGAGAATCAGATAATGTCTCTAATCAACTACTTCGAACAGGACTGAGGCAATGGGGGCCCGTTCTTACCAGTTAAATGCGTTAGAGACGTAAATATTGATATTATTAAATATTAATCTGCTGGGGTTTTATAGAAATATTTTTATTGTTTTACAGCTGCACTGAATATTAGCATGGATACTATGACTAAAATGTCTCAAAAAAAAGAAAAACAATATAATTTTGGATTCACCGAAAAGAGAGTATATACATATCTTGATGTTGGTCCTTTTCATGATTAAATTTATGAAATGTGAAAAACGGTGTGTAGATTTTTTTATATAGATAGATACTCTGAGTCTGTTTTCAGAGTACGAAAAATTTCCAAAGAAAGCTTAGGAATATGCAGCTCTTTGAGGGGTATAAGTAACTACTTGAAACACTGTTAGGAAAAATAGGATTTAAATAATATAGAGATAGCCCAAGAATAGGTCCAATGCAATTTCCAGGAATTGCTTTTAAAATAATGTAATTCTCAATTTGTGTACAAACATGTATTTCAATGTACACACCAAAACGCAAAAACCGTTTGGATTTGTAGAACGGGTTGTCTACAATAACACCCTTCTATTTGGATGAACTCCATTAGATACACAGAAGAAGAAATTGAAATGGTGGAATTGTGAACTAGTCTTGGATTGGAAACTAACAGCTTATTTAATGCTTTGAATAGTGACTCAGAATATGACAGTGAATGAATGAAACTTACATTATGACTGAAACTATGACTCATATATATATATATATATATATATATATATATATATATATATATATATATATATATATATATATATATTGTTACCGCGTAACTATTGTCAATTGCTGGAGTCATATTTATTCGGAAGAAAATTTAGAGTATCGCACGAAATGGCGTTCTCGACATTAAAAAATATCTCGGCTGGAGTTCCACAAGGTAGCGTCTTAGGACCTCTCCTGTATCTGCTCTACACTGCTGACATTCCAACAACAAAAGAAACACTTCTTGGAGCCTTTGCTGATGACACAGTTATTATGGCAAAAAAGGGCAATAGAAAAAGTGCAAGTGGCAGTCAACAAAATCTACAAATGGACAAAAGATTGGAAAATTCAACTTAATAGCTCCAAATCTGTCCACGTTAATTTTGCATTAAGGAGAAATAATAAAAACTTAATTATATCACTCAATGGATGCCCGATTCCTCAAGCAGAATCAGCAAAATACCTTGAAATCCATCTTGACGGTAGATTAAATTGGAAGCATCACGTTAGATAAAAAGCAAAACACATTAGAACCAATATAAAACAACTATACTGGTTAGTCGGAAGATACTCTCAACTTGCAACGACCTAAAATCAAAGAGGTTGATCTATAATACAATTATATAGCCAATTTGGACCTATGGGGTGCAAATATGGGGTTGCACTAAAAATTCAAATCAGTTAGTCATACAGCGCTGTCAAAACAAGATTCTTCGATTGATTACCAATGCCTATCGCTATGTAACCAATGAAGAACTGCACGATGACCTGGAAATCAAATGGATTTGCGAAGTTGTGCAGGATTTCGCCTTGAAACACGAAAGAAGATTACTAAATCATTCTAACGTGGAAGCAATACAACTGCTGGACAGCGCACAGGATGTCAGGAGATTGAAACGAACAAAACCATACGAACTTGTGTAAACATTTAGTGTGTATTATATATATAGCTATAAGTTAATAATTAATAAATAATTATAATTTTATAATTGAGGAATACATACTGATATATTTTCTCGTACTCGTCTTGCTTGTTAATTAATCCAAGCACATAGGAAAAGTAGTAATAATTTAATTGTAATAATAATAATTAAGATTGTACTAAGCGTATCTAATAAAGATGTTATAAAAAAAATGTGTGTGTGTGTGTGTGTGTGTGTGTATAGAAGCATTTGGTTAAAATGTACGAAGAAAGAATTAATACTAACTGTTTTGCAGATATGCCACATGTATTAGGGAGAATGCAGTTATTAAATTTAATTTTATTTGAATTTACCAGCGTCAAATATCAGAATGATTTGATAAGAAAACACAGGAACGAAGGAAACAAGAACTAAACATAAAAAGGTAGATATGTTCTACAATGAAAATAAAATATTTACTTGGCTATACAATTACTAATTATGTAGATTAAAACTCCAGGGGATACCATAGGTGGTTTAGAAAAGAGTTCAATGTAAATATAATAAATTAACTAACCTACAAATTATCGTGGCTGTTTAATATACTGTAATTAGTAAAGTCCTTCGATAATATATGAATTTGATGTCCTATAATATTAAAATAAATTATATTTTATATCACTTTTGTTTCGTTATTTTATTTATATTGGAATATTGCTATATATCAAAGCCAAAATAAACTAAAAGTCAAAATTAAATGTGGCAACATTGCGACGTTTTGACGTCATAAATTGAGATGACCTGTGTTCACTGCTACATTGGATAGACTATAGCATTATTTTATTTTCCGACTGTTTTCTTATATAATATTAACACTTACTGATTATCGCCTGATTCTGTGGAATTTGAATTGGCGTCCTCCGATGCTGTTACGTTTTGTTTCTCCAAGACCATGCCATTAGGTCCCATAGTAAAACAGCCGATTTTGAATGTGGCCGTAACAGCCCCCAGCAATTTAGGTTCCAAAAGTAAACAACCGGCTAAGCCGTCCTCGTGTGGCAGCAAGTCCGAGAATCTTGCACAAATTGCGGCAATGTTTGCAAGTAAAGTCATACAAGTAGCGTTCGGATGGGGACCCTTCACCTGCTGACTATGCAGGAGGCTTTCGCCATACGACACGTTCAGCTTCAGACCCTCCTCTTGCGAAATATATTTCATTTGAACACAACCTAAAATTTAATTCGCATTAGAGAATATTAAACTCGATTTATTCATGAATATAAAACGTTTCGGATTTTTCTTAATTATATATTACTGTGTATAGGATCTCAACAGCGAAATCATACGAGGGTAACTCTTTATATTTCGAGAATAGGAAAAAAAAACAAATAGTTAAGCTGCGAATATATTTTTATTGTTTTTCAAAGTACTCGCCACGATGATCGATACACTTGCATACGCTTAAACCAATTTGCATGATTTTTGAACGCTTTAAAGCTTCTTCGAGCGATGATAATCGATGACCAAGCAGTTTATTCTTCACGGATGGGAACAAAAGGAAGTCATTGGGTGCCAAATCAGGGCTACCCATCAATTCATTATTTTGAGTGCTCAAATAGTCTCTTGTTTGAGCCGATGTATGAGAGCTCGCATTATCATGATGAAGAACAATCCGGCGTCTCTTGGTTGTTTTCCTTACTTCACCAAAGACTTCTGGCAAACAAATGGTACCAATCAGCCCCTTTGAAGCATGTACATATCCGTTCCTAAAGATGGTAACAGTGCGGGATCTCTACTTGTAGAGCCAGTGTAACAAAAAATTTATTTATATATGTTGGAACCCCATTGGTCGTAATCACTTTTATGCTTCGGCCAGTTGGTTTTGAGTTAGGGTTGGGTCTTTCATCAAATACTTCCTGCAGTTTCTCATCTTCAAGCTTTTTCGGTCAACTGGAACGTTCTTTGTTTGGCACATCGAAATTACCACTTTTCGAAACCACGCCATATGTTTAAGCTTAGAGCTTTCTTTTAGCAGCGTTTTCCTTTGAATTAAATAAGAAAAGTAATGCGTACCGGAAATGCACGTTTTCAGACAGATATAAATCTATGACGCTGTTACTATGGCAAAATATAATATGCATATCTTTGAAGCTTGATGTCAGTGAAGTAAAATGACATATATGTCAAATCTACTGGTAATAACCTCTCTAACACACCTGGTATATATACAGGTTTTTTAATTAATAGTTAACAATTTCAATTACCTTTTTCTGACACCTGAAAAAAGGAGATTTATTTTAAAAGGCTACAAAGTTATAACAAGCTACATTAACAAAGGAATCCAATTAATAACCTGCATTTTTTGATTTTCAACAAAATTGCGGAGAATTTTTAAACGGTTAAGTGTATAATTAAAAATCAGCCCTGTTCTTTTTTTAAAAAATATATATTTTTTGTTTTGGACAAGTTAATTAGAATCGTGAAGCCAGTTTCAACTTTATAGTATTCACGATTTTGTTTATATTTTATCGGGATAGTGTTGTGAAATTACCGTTAACGTTACTGTAAAAATGATTAAAGGCTCCAAAAACTAGTTTTTTAGTTTTATTCAACACTATAACAGTTCCATAATAGCTTAAATTGTCAATGCAAACAAAACATATTTTGATTGTCATTTGCATTAAGACGTCTTCGATTTTGTTCCTTTTAACATACTAATCTGTATTTGTTTTTTATATTATATATTTAGAATATTATTACGAGTCTAAGATTAGAAAGAAAACTCTCTCTTCTTATGCAGTTTCTGTAACAATTTCATTTATTAAATAAGAATCTTTGTTAGCTTTATGTCACATCAAAATAGAGTGTGATCTTTTTAAGCGATATTTCTTTGACCGACATCTAACAAAAATAGACTTTTTTCCATATTTAAAAAATATGTAAAAAACTATATAATTAATTTTAATAATAAAGTAATTTTGGTAATTAGTTGTAAGGGTTCATTAAAGTTATTGAAAAGTGAAGCCTGTCAGTAAAGTTTCGACATGAATTAATTTATACAGGTTTTAAATGATTTAAAACAGATGATTTTACTGTGAATTTAATCGCATCCGGTGTACTTTCAACCAAATTAATGTCGAAGCCTGACACGGACAGGCTTCACTTTTCAATAAATGTCATTTCGTCGAAATCTCGGCAAAAAATGTTTCCAGTACCTTGAAAATGTCTGAATGCTGTGCGATACTGCGACTATGCTTGAGCGATTTCAATGTGTGACTGAAGACAAAGCGGGTTCTGGACAGCCAAAATAATCAATCAATCAATCGCTTGAAGAACGCGGGAATGATCCAAACGCTTGGATGTTTGATGTCGTATGAATTGCAGTCAAGAGACAATGGAAAAATCGGAAAGGTTCTTTGCATAATATTGTTATTGGTGATTAAAAGTGGATCTGTTAATAATAAGATATCCAGATAATCCAAATCATATGGACTATCTGGTCGTGCATTAACATCAGCGGCAACATCAGGGCTCTGTATTAGCTTGGTGTGATAGATTATAAATTAGACTATGCACTACAATTGATATGTTTAAGCCGAGACTACTGTGCAACAAACGACTGAAATTTTGTCATATACTTTCTGGATAAAGTAGAATTTTGTTGCTGTAAAACTCTTGAGATATCTGAGGGATAAATTGAATTAAAGGATCTGTGCAAGCCGGTTTTACACTATAAAGAGTTTTGTAGAAACTGGAATAAACTGTAGTGGAGAAGAGCAAGGCCTGGACTATAGGGTGGACTTTATTTTTGAGAGTTGAGCTAATATGTTGGGAGCTTTGGCACAAACAAACACAACGTTTAACAGCAAAAAAGGGACTTTATTACAGTCCCATTCTGTATCATCCATTTACAAACAGCCGATAACCTTAAAAGGTACAAAATTGGGTTTTATTTTCAATTAATTAAAACGAGTGTACAACGAAAATATAGTGGGATTTAAAACTAAACCGGTACATCGTCTATTTTTGCTCGATTATTTCAAACTAATTTCTGTTCTTTTCAGGAACATTATTTTATTTCGTTTATATGTCAAACAAATGGAATAAACAAGTGGTAATCAACTTTATGTTGTTTTCTACGGCATATATGTATTTATTCATGCAATAACAGATTCACGAATCAGAATGAGAAATTGAAATCAATTTCGGAAATTACTTAACCAAACATAATATAACCGCAACCTGATATTGATATGTAACAAAAAGTGGATATTTGCCGCGCAAACAGCTAAAACCCAGCTTTGTTTTCAATCAGCTAAAATTGCTAGAATATTGAACAACTATCAGTTCGCAAATCACCATGAAACGAACCTCCATTATTGAACGAATGCGTAATTGCTTATGTGTCAAATTTTTACTGTTAACTGGGCCATGAAATGGGAAGTAGCGTAGATGATTTATGAATTCTTCCTGAGACTGTTTTATTTTATTCCGATTTATTATTCACCACATATCAGCCTTTAAATTTACATTATTTTAAATGATAAACTGCTATTTCCCTGTATCGGGTGTTCAACCAGACAAAAAGATTAAAACCTATTCAGAAAATATTTTTATACTGTGTTATTTTGCAAAAAAAAACATTTTCGTCAACTTATAACAACTAATTAACACCTTTAATAAGTGCTAATTAATATTCGATAATTTCTCAATAACAATTCGAAACAAAAACGTGAATATTTAAAAAAACAGTTTCAAAATTGACACAATTTTTGTCGCCCTAATATAATCAGAGCTGGTAAAAAATCAATGACCCTAAAATGTATAAAATGATCGTTGTTTTCACTCAAAACTGCTGCATGTTAATACCGTAACCAATTTTAAATGTGAACAAAACGAATCGTCGGTATCAACCGCAATTTTCATTATTCGAATGAAAAATATAAGAGATAGGAAGTTGGGGTTTTTGACATTTTTTTTGCTCATTTTCGAATATTTTGTACTCTAAATCAAGTATTTTAATTTATATTTTTTAGTTTTTCGATCTAAGATGTATTTGACATTTGAAAATTTTGAGGATTTATGACATTTGCGCAAAAACTATAAGATAAACTATAAGATATTAAACTATATGATACTATAGGACTGTATACTGACATATATGTTATATGCTACGCCATAGTGTTTTGGTACCAATTTAAATCTTTATATTTTATATAAATAATATGTCTTTTTTAGTTTATATTATCATAGTTTTTATGTATTTTAGATTATCCTTTTTACCAACTAGGGTTTATCTGGACTGGACCTACTGCTGAAAGTGGGGTCCGAATTCTCAACATTAAGCCTACTGACCGTTGAGTAACTAACTTAGAGGCCATTCCACAAGATATCCGGTCTTACCCAGCCTGGTTACTGGCGTGACTGAGATGGTTACTTTTTGTCGGATTTTCTAAGGTTATTTATGAAGACATTTACAGTTATAATCTTAGTTACCAGTCGACTATAACAGCTTTAAAAATATTATTTAGTAATAGTACGTACGTAGTTTAAAGTATAGAAATAGTAGAAATCATTTTAAAAAATAGTCAGTATCCCACTAGTTCTATTTGTTCTTTGAGATTTTTTTTTAATCAAAATATTTGATGAAAATTTTGAGGTTAAATTGCACTTTATCAATTTTAATATCAATAACGCCAAAATGTTCCATAATAACTAAGTGCTTGCTATTCATAAGTTATAATACAAAATGTTTTGTTTATTTTGTTTCCCCAGCAGTGAATAACCAATATAATACATGAACAGAGTGGTTTTGACATATACCTGATAAGATATGTGAAACTAGAGATTAATGAAAATATCCACCTAAACCAAATGTTTATATTAATTAACTATTGTTGTTAAACTAGTACTAGTAATCAGGAAAATCTTTAATCGTAAGTGGGTTTATTTACATTTGAATAAACCTAGGTTAAAAGTTTTCACTGAAATTATTTTCTTTCGATTTCGAAACGGTTAATTGAAAATGTTTTAAAGTAAATATGTGTCTGTTATTCACATCTAACTCCTACATGAATTGCTTTATTTTATTACATTAAATGTTTCGAACGAGGTTTGTACTTGGATTTATATGGAATCTTAACTTAATATATTTGGGCGTTGGAATTAATCCGTAGCGTCAAATGATAACGTCCATTTTGAATTTGATCCTGGTACTGGTAAGAGTTCTGTTTTGTATGGTTGAGAATTGTATTATTTTTAGTTTATTTGTTTTTGTACTGTTCATGTTTTGTTTAAAAATGGTAGGCAATAATGGATAAATCATCGATTTGTGAATATTTTCAATAAAGTTATTATAAAACTTTTAAGCTGAACAGACATATTCTATCTGGGTGAGTATCCATTCAATTTTCATTTTAATTTCGCAAACTGAATTCAATTCAACAGCAAATTGTATTTTTGTCTGTTTATAAATAATTTATATCTGTTACCTTACATGTTGTTTTATTTTCTCTTTTCTTTTTAAAATTTTATATTTTAAAATATCTTTTTAAAAGTTTCAATAACTTGGACATATTATATCAACTTAAAAAATAGGCATTAAACCTAGTTAAATTTGAACTTGAGGTTTTTGCCTGGATATGTTTGGTCGATCTTTTTTTGACCGATATATCGCTATATAGATATTTTTGCCGGATATTTTTCGGTATTTAAAAAATATATATTTCTTGAAATTATGGATATATTTTTTCTTCGATGTATCAATATTTTACTAAATAATTACAAGAACTCTTATTTTGGTTTCTTATTGTAATGTCTATATATATATATATATATATATATATATATATATATATATATATATATATATATATATATATATATATGTATAGACAAAATAAATATAAATTGTTTCATTTTCTATTTTTTTTCAAAATTATTTTAATATGAAAGATGTTTATAAAAGGTGTTTCATATTACATTTGTTATATTATAGGAGATGAGAAATTCACCAAAGGTTTTTAACTTTTCATGATAATTTATTCTATTTATATTATATTCATCAAATATACGTATAATTTTCAACAATTGGCAATAGGCAAATTTAAATCCTTGTGTGCATGCCAGGATTCTCCAGAACTAGACTCTTATATTATTAGCAGAGTATCCTTTTAAACTGTACTTAGTGGCTAGATATTCGCTAAAGAATGAACAAATGAGATAAAATGTCTTATATAGCTTTACATAATTTTTCTTTCGTATATTTTCCAAGTAACTTATTTCTTATATTTTTATTAAGTGTTTATGATCTAGGCATTTCAATATTGACCTACTATACATACCATAAGTTAATTAGTCAGTTTTAAAACATGAAAATCACTTGATGAGACATTTGTTAAGAAAAAACATGACTGATATTAAAACAAAATTTTTTGCAACATTTTTTATTAAAATAATGAAGTAATTGTCTGCGTACATTAATATCGAATGTATGAATTAATTTTAACTATGTTTCCACATTTTAAACATAAAAAATAACAACAAAAGATGCAAGGACTGATAAGAGATTACATTATTGCCGGATACTTACTGCTTTTTTTTTAATTTGATGTTTACTAGGCCGTGAAACTAACGATGCGGCTGATTTATGGATTCTTGGTCAGAAATGTTAGTTTGGCTGGGAAATGTGGTTTTCTCGATGTCTGAAAGAACCCTACCAGCTCCTGAATAATACAAATAACTCAAAATCCCTTTGCTTACGCCTGGAAGATGGTTAGCGTATTACTATCCTTAGGTTATGTATAGTTTAGCGACTAAGGGGTAAATTAAACTTTGTAAGTTTGCGGAAATATCCAGTTCCAGCTATATTAATTAGGTGTGTCTTAAAACACAATTGTTCAACACAAAATCTTCATACCATATTATAATTACACACATTTCGCATTACTAATTTACATAACAATAGATTTAGGTGATGTTAATTTGATGAAATATAATGTCAGCTTCTCGCAGCTTAATATTGTAAGCATTGTTTAAGTTGCTCATGTAATATATGTATAATTCTATTTTATTTTATCAATAATATATTTGATATAAATACTCAGCTTCATTCAGGTCTACCGAGCACATCACGAGAAGAATGGACCAATCGTAGTACTTCTTACTTATTTTACACCTTTTGTTACAACTTTAGTTGCATGCGCTAAGTTATTTTACAACTTTAGGTAAAGTGCTGATCGACCAGGGATGAGTCTTAGATCGAAAAATAATACTATTAGATAGGAACAATATATGAAGGATGGAGCTAGTACAGCTTTTATAGTATTGGATAGGAAAATATGTGATAGCAAATCATTGAATAGTTAAATGTTATTACAACTCTTTTCTAGGAAAATCAATCATTGATTGGACTAATAAGTCTCTACACCAAAAAAAAAAACTGTAATAGTAATTAATCAATAATTTTCAAAAAGTTTAGACATCATAAGTAACAAGCTAATAGCACAATAAGAAAAAACGTCTTCTGATTTACTCCCAGGTTTCAGAATCATAATGATCTGAGACACTTTCCAAGTGCTAGGAACGTAACTAAGTCTTAGGATGGCATTAAATATGAATTTTATTAATTTGATGCAATTTTCTGAGAGCTCTTTTAAAATTCTTCCAGTAATTAAGTCAAAAATAGGAGTTTTTTTAGCATTGATTTCTTTAACAATTGTTTGTTTTACTTCTTTAACAGTAAATTTATCATGTGGCAAATCCATTTGAAATGGAGTATTAAGAATGTCATCTATGTTATCATCTGTTTCATTTCAGACGGGTATGGATTAAATGCTACTTTTAAGTGTTTAGAGAAAACTTCCGCTCTTTATCATTCCTAACCCAGGTGTTGTTGTCAATTTTAGTGGGTCGATTATGTTGTTGCGGTTTTTCAATCTTTTTGTTACTTTCCAGGCAGAATATTTCGTTGCATCAGCTGGTTTTCTGGTTTTGAATTCCTTAATTTTGTTGGTTATTTATTACCTGTTTCAGCTATTTTGTTGCCTTGTTGAATTTTCCCTTGTTTTCTTCTGTTATGAGGCAGGTTTTTCGCACTTTTCTTTTCTCAGCAATTTTTTGTTTAGTTGTAGATGATATATAATGAAACACTTGATATCTCGCGCTATTGAGAGTTGCATACCATGTGCCTTCTTGTATAGTTTTTTTATATGTTCTTGCTGCTCTTTCTGTATCTCTTTTGGTTTTAAGATGTCAATTTAGTTATAATAAATTGTCCAGTTTTCTGTTAATAATGACCAGTTAATTTTGGTGTTATGCTAAGGTTATGTTCCGTTGGGAATATTTGAGTTGACTGTTATAACAACTGGTGAGTTATCAGATGATAGATCAAAGTATGATTCAGATTTGCACTTTTTTGGTGTCAATATTTTTTGTTTTGGATATGAAAATATAATGTTATAGCAGAATATTGAGTAGTTAAACGTTATAACAATTCTTTTCTGAAAAAATCGATCATTGATTGGGCAAAAAAACCTGTAATAGAATGAAAATAACAATAGATATTGTAGATGCTATCTCGTGCAAGTGAGGAAGCTTTAAGGGAATAAAATGGCGTCAGCAAATTGTCGTCAGCACCAGATGGAAATTCATTCACAGAAAAAAATCGTTTGGAATACATTTTATGTTTTTGTAATAATTATTCTATTTAAAAAGTACACATATTTTAACTAGCCCTTCACTACCTAGAAATTTTTCCCTAATATTGTTTTGAAAGTTTAAATCTAAGTTTGCAATTTGCAATTGAGCTTCGTATACAGTTGTTGTTGAGAACTATCGACTGAAATTGGCTATCGACTGTTTAGTTATTGACTACTTTTTACTATCGACTATTTTAGTCGCTATATTTGGTTCGACTGATTTTACCAATTTATATCAGTAACTGTTTTCAGACACTATTTTCGGTCTGACTGATTTTGTTACTATTTACTATCGACTGTTTCAGTCGTACTTTTAGTTATTATTTTTGGGTCTACTTATTTCATTCGACTGATTTTTAACGTTCTGGCTCTGTCCTAGCCGCGACCTTGACAAAATGTATCCAATTTTTGATTGCGCATAGATTTATATGTAATATATAGATATAGTTGTAAATAACAATATTTAGGTAGGTAGTTTGTAAATTACAATATATTGTATATTAATATCATAGCATTTTGGTACGATATTTTTCAAGATTGTTAATGTAATAGGGTAAACAGATTAAAATTGGGAATGATAAATAGTAAAATATATTTACTGTTTTTATGACAATAATGTAATAATATAGGTAATATTTCGATTACTCTCTCGATTTTTCGGTGTCATGAATTAATTTTTTTTCTACATATGTTTAATTATATATTATTATTATGTTAGTATATGTTTAATTTTTATATAGCATTTATGGCTATTGTATATCTTTAGTTTTTAGGTTTTGCTTAATTTCTATTGTATTGTCTATATTTATTATAGTATATTATGTAACAATATCATTTAACACATTAAAATACAATGAAACATTTGTGGGGTATTACTCCATTCCATCGAAAATTCCATTCTTTTTTACAAATCCACAGAACATTTAAATATAAAAGTAATTCTACTTCGTTTATAATTAAATTATAAATGCATGTTATGTGTTATTATTATAATAGTATTCAGTAATTTTGACATCTCCGTCTCGCTTGTACGACCGTTGGAAAATATTACCACATATAAAATTAACTACCGCCGGCTTGGTGGCGCAGTGGTAAAGGCGATGGGACGGTCCTCTTACTGTTGCGATAGCCGCGGGTTCGAATCCTGCCGGGGCATGGTCGTAAATTTATGTTTGTGATTGTTTAAAATTTGTGAATGTTCTAGGCATGAGTGTAAAATCCGACAAAGAAAATGTTCCCAGTCACGCCAGTAACCAGGCTGGGTAAGACCGGATGTCTTCTGGGATGATTTCTAAAGTTGGTCACTCACTGTCGGTAAGCTTAATGCTGAGAACCGTGGTTCGGAGCCCACGCTAAACTTTAGGCCCAGTCCAGATAAACCCATAATTGGTAAAAGGAGACTTTAAAATATATATAAAAAAATTAACTACCCCAGCAATTATCTCCGTCATTTCATCTCTCACAATTTACACAGGAAAGGAGTCATGTATATCTTCCTCTGACATCATGAACTGAAAAAAACAGTCGTAAAAAATACTATTTTCAGTGGCTAGTTTTTTGACTGTCGACTGTTTCGACTGTTTTGCAACTATCAACTGTTTCGACTGTTTCCAGTCGATAGTTCCCAACGCTAGTATACAGTGTCATGTCCAAGAATATTGCTGTGTTCATATACGACATTTCACTATAACCAATTATTATAAGAAAGAAATCTATTTTTAATTGTGAAATCCACATGTATAGTCTTAACCTGCAGACATGGACCCGCGATTATTGAAACACTCTATACATATTTAAAAAGCGAAATATATATGGATTTTATTAAAAACATATTTTATATTTTAATACGTCCGATAGTTGTATTAAAGCTTTGGCTTGTCTCTAATATTGTTTAATAAATTAAATATATGTTTTATAGGTTAACGTTTTATTTGGAATAATACAAAACAACGATATACGGCCTCCGTAATATTTATTGAATCGGGTATATCTAGCATACAAACTGATTTGCTTTATCGTAAAATAAATGGTTATAATAAAAGTTGCATAGGGAAAAAATATTATGGAGTTATAATATTGGGAAATGTAAAATGGTGTATTCCAATATTGTTTTCTACGCTACTAGATTTCGAGCTAAACAATTTTCATTATTTTGCTGTGTTTGCACAAACATTTCTATATTGCTATTGTACCTACAACCTATTATTTAATATGTTAACTAACATAACCGTTAGTCAATAACGTTATATTTTGCCGTGATATATTGGATATTATTGTTTTTATTTATTAGGAACTGACGTAGAATTATTGCGTTTATTATAATGTATAATGTTCTGATACACAGAAAATATCATCTGCCTATATATCAATATTTGACAATTACAAGGTTAAACTGAGTAAAGTCATCATGGGATATCGCTATCTATCAATCGCAATCCCAGTTAAATGAAAACTATCGTTATAACACCTGGGATAAAAGTGCCGCTACCATTGACACAATTTCTGCTGAGTGGCAATAATGGAGCGATTATTTTCAATAAATATTGTCACTATTTCTGCTCGCTCTTGTTGCCTATATTTATCCATAATAAATGGTTAAAACGAAACTGAACTAAACGTCACATAACCAAGATGGTGCGTAATCAAAATGGTAGCGGGACTTTTGTCCCCCCATTACATAAGTTGTCTCAAAAGAAGGAGTGTGCTTGTATATATTATTGTCTGAATGTAACAATTCTAATGAGCGCAATATTCGAAAGCCACTTATTTAAAAATGAATCAAACATTTGAAGAAAGCAGTACCAGAATCCTATGAAGTTCCCTTAGAATGATAGAAAAGTCGAAGATTGTTAATTAAAACTCTGAAAGTGCGCCATTGTTTAATATGTGTTTAAATTATCACTATACAATATTTTGTACCTAAGTACGTAATATCAAATTAAAGCCCCAAAAGATTTGACACTATAATAGCGGATACGTACATATTTGGAGGTTATGTGCTAATAAGGAATGATAATATATCGAGTTAGGTTTTGTATTGTTTTTAATCAACTTCCTTGTCTCAAAAGATTCTCTATTCTATGACCAAATAGCACACTATTGAGTGATGATCTAAATATTGATGAGTAATATTTAAAGAATATTATACATAAATACTTGGAAGCCATGAGTCAGTAAGTAGTGATAATATACCGAATTAAGTTTCATAAGGATTTTTACAAGGAAAATATTCAAGTTAATTGAAAATATAAAAAAATCACGTTATAATTGTAGATTAAACTCATGAAACAACAAATATCGTAACACACAACCTATAAATATTAATCCAAAGATGTTATGAACTATCCCTCGTAGTTTATACATCAAAGGGAACCTACTGTTCTTGAAAAGAGGAAAGAAAACGATTCGGTTCAATCTACGATATTTAATATTTCTGATATAGACGAATATGTCTGGCAAGTAAATAGAAACATAAAGAAAGAGTACGTCATTCCATCTATTAACGAGGATATGCATGAGAATGATCAGTATGACAATGGCGTTCCACAATACAAATTTTCTAGGTCGTGCCGAAAAACGTAAATTTAAAATTCAAAAGAAATTTTGTTCCCTCTTTCGTATGATCAATATTGACTCCTCCACCTAACATCATTATTACTTTTAACGTGGTGTGAATTTATGTTTTGATGATGTATGGCAACCCGCTCAAGCAATTTGATTGATTTTCTCTTGACATACTGTTATTATATACTTTCACGATATACTACGTTTTTTAACACGCTTTTTCCTGATGGGGTATCGAGAAAATGTATTTAACCGAAATGTTTCGTACGTTATTTTTTGTAGGTTAAAAATAAAATTCGCCTCTCTATAGTTTGGCCTGATCACTAAATATTATATTTTTCTCCCAATAAGCTTTTAAAACGTAAAATATACAAAAAAATCACACACATTTAAAATTAATTAACAGTTAAAACAGAATTATAGTCCGGTTCCCATAAATTTAAGCAGGATAAGAAAGTTTGATGGAAATATTTTAATTTGCACCTACGAAAATTTCCATTAAATATCGCGGGAAAAAAGTTTTTTGCTGATTTTAAAAGAGAAACTACAGAATGTATCAACATTTCTATACCACCATTCGATTCACCGTAAAATTCTTTATGATCCCTATTATTTTTTTAAATCCGCTATTAATTGAACAAAAATGACAGTAAAAAACTTAAAATGGCCAAAAATCGAAAATTTTCATCACACTCATATGGAAAAAGTGTGTCAAATTTTCTTATGTTTGGGATAAGGATAAAACTTCCGAAACATATATATTTTGTGGTGACGGAAACGAAATTCTGGGTTAAATTGCTTCAAAATGTATAGTTTTTAAGATATGTTACATTTTTGAACATATATTTTTCATGGTATAACTTAAAAAATAGGGTTTGTATAAAAACTGTTATATTACCAATCGACTAAAAATCTCTATTATCTGTGTCATTTTCTTTAACCTGTAATTATAAGAATGGAAATGGCGGCAAAAATTGACAATTCTCAGGACTATATATATAGAAAACGTGTTTATGTGTAATAATATGAAGTACTGTCCTTTGTTTGTATGGTATTTGTATGTATTAAAGCCTAAATAAAAATTCCAAACAAATTATTTGTCAAAATTTTAATACTTTTACACAATAAAATAAAATAAATAATATACCCAATTAAGTTTCATAAGGAATTTTACAAGGAAAATATTCAAGTTAATTGAAAATATAAAAAAATCACGTTATAATTGTAGATTAAACTCATGAAACAACAAATATCGTAACGCACAACCTATAAATATTAATCCAAAGATGTTATGAACTATCCCTCGTAGTTTATACATCAAAGGGAACCTATTGTTCTTGAAAAGAGGAAAGAAAACGATTCGGTTCAATCTACGATATTTAATATTTCTGATATAGACGAATATGTCTGGCAAGTAAATAGAAACATAAAGAAAGAGTACGTCATTCCATCCATTAACGAGGATATGCATGAGAATGATCAGTATGACAATGGCGTTCCACAATACAAATTTTCTAGGTCGTGCCGAAAAACGTAAATTTAAAATTCAAAAGAAATTTTGTTCCCTCTTTCGTATGATCAATATTGACTCCTCCACCTAACATCATTATTACTTTTAACGTGGTGTGAATTTATGTTTTGATGATGTATGGCAACCCGCTCAAGCAATTTGATTGATTTTCTCTTGACACACTGTTATTATATACTTTCACGATATACTACGTTTTTTAACACGCTTTTTCCTGATGGGGTATCGAGAAAATGTATTTAACCGAAATATTTCGTACGTTTTTTTTTTGTAGGTTAAAAATAAAATTCGCCTCTCTATAGTTTGGCCTGATCACTAAATATTATATTCTTCTCCCAATAAGCTTTTAAAACGTAAAATATACAAAAAAATCACACACATTTAAAATTAATTAACAGTTAAAACAGAATTATAGTCCGGTTCCCATAAATTTAAGCAGGATAAGAAAGTTTGATGGAAATATTTTAATTTGCACCTACGAAAATTTCCATTAAATATCGCGGGAAAAAAGTTTTTTGATTAAAACCCTCCAATGGAGGATAAAAAAAATGTTACATCGGGTAAAATTATTATATCCAGTCGATGTTAAAATTGTGCAGTTTCGAAATTGTTGGAATTCTCTTTTTTTTTAAATATTTTTACAAAACCTTTTTTTTGACAAATTCTTCATTAATTCGTATTGTATCGTTACCTGGCCCTCCCAAATCTATGTAAGTGATGTTAAAGTCGACACAGCATTGACATGTGGGGCCTGTACAGTCACATTGACTTAAACCGTCACTATCTTGCTGTCTTGTTTGACCTTCAGCGTTATCTCCATCTGCTGACCAAATGTAATCTGAAAATATATATTAAATCTGAATTAATATTAT
Organism: Rhynchophorus ferrugineus; assembly: GCF_030347505.1. Classification (NCBI taxonomy): domain Eukaryota; kingdom Metazoa; phylum Arthropoda; class Insecta; order Coleoptera; family Curculionidae; genus Rhynchophorus; species Rhynchophorus ferrugineus. The sequence continues at coordinate 22,201,868 of NW_027472584.1, read as the reverse complement.
ATACATATTTATACAATAATATTTATTCTATTGATTACTTAGTACAATATTCTCGTTGTCTGTACTTGTGACGTGTAATACATTGTTACAGTGATGAGGTTAATCAAGTTCTTTCTCTTAAAATGCTCTCTATTCTTTGAACAAATAGCACACTATCTAGGGACTTATTGAGTGAAGACCTCAATATTGATCAATAACATTTAAATAATATTATACATAAAGATTTGGAAGCCATGAGTCAATAAGTAGTGATAATATATACAATTAAGTTTTAAATTATTTTTAATCAAGTTTTCTCTTCGTTTCGTAATAAAATACTCTCTATTCTTTGACCAAATAGTACACTCTGCAAAAACTTATTGAGTGATGACCTAAATATTGATCAATAACATTTAAAGAATATTATAAATAAAAAAACTATCTAATAAAATTTGAAATATTCATAGGGTAAAAATCGTAATTTTTAAATTTTATTCCATCAAGGAAAAACGAATGAATCTTTTTTCTAATTAAACTTTTATGAAGTTGGTCTACTTTAAATACGAAACAAAGAGGACGAAGAAGCTAGTCTTAATTTCATTCCGAACAAACGAATAAATTTTCATAAAATTATGTTGGTAAACGTCCCTATAACAAATATACTATGATGACTTTTCGTGTTTTGAGAAAGGAAAATCTTTACATTTCATAATACGAATATTGACAGAAATGTAGGAATTTATAGTTTGCGTCGCTAAATTCGATTTATTGTCTATTGTCAATAAGGTATGATATTGAGAAAAGATCGAGAGGAAATTGAAAATATAAGATGTACAAATATAAAAATAGTATAAGCTTCGCTTTGGTAATTCGATACAAAAGCAAATGCTCTCAAAAATTGAAATGCACGATTTGCACTATTAATTTTAAAATATTAGATGCTTGAATGTATCTTGATTATTTTGCCAATTTAAATAGGCATATATATATATATATATATATATATATATATATATATATATATAATGCGTAAATAAAAATTTCAAAAAAATTTTTTGTTTAAAATTTTGATATTTTTAAATTATAAAATAAAGATTTATAAATATGTATACATCCGGGATTTGCATAACAAAATTAATATCTATCATTGGTCTTTAAATATTACGATACACTCTGTCATTGTCAATAATATCTATCATAAATATAATCAGCTCATAGCAAAATAGCTGATTTTAAAAGAGAAACTACAGAATGTATCAACATTTCTATACCACCATTCGATTCACCGTAAAATTCTTTATTGTCCCTATTATTTTTTTAAATCCGCTATTAATTGAACAAAAATGACAGTAAAAAACTTAAAATGGCCAAAAATCGAAAATTTTCATCACACTCATATGGAAAAAGTGTGTCAAATTTTCTTATCTTTGGGATAAGGATAAAACTTTTGAAACATATATATTTTGTGGTGACGGAAACGAAATTCTGGGTTAAATTGCTTCAAAATGTATAGTTTTTAAGATATGTTACATTTTTGAACATATATTTTTCATGGTATAACTTAAAAAATAGGGTTTGTATAAAAACTGTTATATTACCAATCGACTAAAAATCTCTATTATCTGTGTCATTTTCTTTAACCTGTAATTATAAGAATGGAAATGGCGGCAAAAATTGACAATTCTCAGGACTATATATATAGAAAACGTGTTTATGTGTAATAATATGAAGTACTGTCCTTTGTTTGTATGGTATTTGTATGTATTAATGCGTAAATAAAAATTCCAAACAAATTATTTGTCAAAATTTTAATACTTTTACACAATAAAATAAAATAAATAAAGATTTATAAATACGTAAACATCCGGTAAACATAATAAAAAGAATATCTATCATTGGTCTTTAAATATTTATATATAATTTAAATATTTAAAATAATTTAAATTGAACTAAAGTTTACTATTTGTAAGATATGTCACATAAACAGAGATCCACAATTTGTTTGAAAACAGAATTTTCATTGTATATCTTAAAAACTGCAGGATATAATAAAATTTCTATACCACCATTCGATTCAGCGTAAAAGTCTCTATGATCCCTGTAATTTTTATAAATCCGCTAGTAATTGAACGAAAATGATGGTAAAAATACAGAAAATGTCAAAAAATCGCAAATTTTCACGACTATATGTATGGAAAAAGTGTCAACATTTTTTTATCTCTAGGATAACGATAAAACTCCCAGAATATATATATATATATATATATATATATATATATATATATATATATATATATATATATATATATATATATATAGTTTGGGGTGAGATAAACGAAAATCCAGATTAAATTAAACTAACGTTTATTGTTTGTAATATATGTGACATAAACAGAAATCCACAATTTTTTTGAAAACACAATTTTCATTGTATATCTTAAAAACTTCAGGATATAATAAAATTTCTATATCACCAGCGTAAAAGTCTCTATGATCCCTGTAATTTGTATAAATCTGCTATTTATTGAACGAAAATAATGGAAAACAAACTGAAAATGTCAAAAAATTGCATATTTTCACGACTATAATGTAGAAAATGTGTTAACATTTTTTTATCTTTCGGAAGGAGTCTATGTCATTTTCTTTAACCTGTAATTATTAGAACGGAAATGGCAGCAAAAATATTGACAATTCTCATGACTATATATATAGAAAACGTGTCTATGTAGAATAATATGAAGTATTGTCCATTGTTTATATTGTATTTGTATATATTGATCCGTAAATAAAAATTACAAACAAATTATTTGTTTAAAATGTTGATACTTTTACATTATAAAATAAAGATTTATAAATATGTTAACATCTGATATTTGCATAATAAAAATAATATCTATCATTGTTCTTTGAATATTACGAAACAGTATGTAATTGTCAATATCGTCTTAAATGTGAAAACAATCACATTTTTAAAAGTCTATTATCCTTATTTCATTAAATAAATGCATTGTTGGACTACTGTCATCATGCCTATCACTGCTATTCAATTTAAATCAAATAATTTAAAATGCTAATTTACCTCCTGTAATATTCAACCACTGAACGAAGGAAAAAAACAATAAAAAGGCCCTAAAAAGTGTCCCTTCCTTTCGAAATAAAATTTAATATGTAGAGGTTTATTAAAATAGGCCCCCTATAGCGTATAATGCAAAATAATCTCGGAGGAAAAAGAAGGTATTTATTTTCGGAAGACAGTATAAAACCGATCACCGGATACATTTTAATAAGACTCTTTCCTAACTTTATTCCATACTATTTCAATTTAACAACTCAAATGTTATTCGAAATGGTCTCGCTAACAATTAATTAAAAAGTTTGATTATTTTTTCCCTCATAATTTTATATTTAATTCGCGAATATCCTTTAATTATTTTACTACTCAAAAATATCTCTCACGAAATCATTATAAAAAGAAATCTTATTAAAACTCGCAAATAAGCTGCTTTTCTTTCTTTATTAAATTATACTACTCCAACCGAATTTCCAATCAATTTATTCGAAACCATCATATCAATTTTGAATAAAAATAATATTATATCTTTATTATTTGTGTAGGAGAATTGATAAATATATCTGTTTGAGTTTTGTGGGCACGATATAAAAAAAAACTGAAAATGTTCACAAATCGAAAATTTTCACGACTACATATGGAAAAAGTGACAAAATTTTTTATCTTTGGGATAACGATAATAATCTCAAAATATATATTATTTGGGGTGAGATAAACGAAAATCCAGGTTAAATTGAACTCAAGTTTATTATTTGTAAGATATATCACATAAACAGAAATCCACAATTCTCTTGAATACACAATTTTCATTGCATATCTTAAAAACTACAGGATGTATCAAAATATTTATACTATCATTCTATTCAGCGTAAAATTCTTTATGATCCCTGTTACATTTATAAATCTGCTATTAATTGAACGAAAATGACGGTAAAAAGACTGAAAATGGCTAAAAATCGCAAAATTTCACGACTATATATATGAAAAAAGTGTCAACATTTTTTTATCTTTGGGATAACGATAGAACTCTCAAAATATATATAATTTGGGGTGAGATAAACGAAAATCCAGGTTAAATTGAGCTCAAGTTTATTATTTGTAAGATATGTCACATAAACAGAAATCCACAATTTTCTTGAATACACAATTTTCATTGCATATCTTAAAAACTACAGGATGTATCAAAATATTTATACTACCATTCGATTCAGCGTAAAATTCTTTATGATCCCTGTTATATTTATAAATCTGCTATTAATTGAATGAAAATGACGGTAAAAAGACTGAAAATGGCCAAAAATCGCAAAATTTCACGACTATATATATGGAAAAAGTGTCAACATTTTTTTATCTTTGGGATAACGATAAAACTCTCAAAATATGTATAATTTGGGGTGAGATAAACGAAAATCCAGGCTAAATTGAGCTCAAGTCTATTATTTGTAAGATATGTCACATAAACAGAAATCCACAATTTTCTTGAATACACAATTTTCATTGCATATCTTAAAAACTACAGGATGTATCAAAATATTTATACTATCATTCTATTCAGCGTAAAATTCTTTATAATCCCTGTTATATTTATAAATCTGCTATTAATTGAATGAAAATGACGGTAAAAAGACTGAAAATGGCCAAAAATCGCAAAATTTCACGACTATATATATGGAAAAAGTGTCAACATTTTTTTATCTTTGGGATAACGATAAAACTCTCAAAATATATATAATTTGGGGTGAGATAAACGAAAATCCAGGTTAAATTGAACTCAAGTTTTTTATTTGTAAGATATGTCACATAAACAGAAATCCACAATTTTCTTGAATATACAATTTTCATTGCATATCTCAAAAACTACAGGATGTATCAAAATATTTATACCACCATTCTATTCAGCGTAAAATTCTTTATGATCCCTGTTACATTTATAAATCTGCTATTAATTGAACGAAAATGACGGTAAAAAGACTGAAAATGGCAAAAAATCGTAAAATTTCACGACTATATATATGGAAAAAGTGTCAAAATTTTTTTATCTTTGGGATAACGATAAAACTCTCAAAATATATATAATTTGGGGTGAGATAAACGAAAATCCAGGTTAAATTGAACTCAAGTTTTTTATTTGTAAGATATGTCACATAAACAGAAATCCACAATTTTCTTGAATACACAATTTTCATTGCATATCTCAAAAACTACAGGATGTATCAAAATATTTATACTACCATTCTATTCAGCGTAAAATTCTTTATGATCCCTGTTATATTTATAAATCTGCTATTAATTGAACGAAAATGACGGTAAAAAGACTGAAAATGAAAGTGAAAGTCTTACCAGAACTGTCGCAGCATCAACAACTTCACAGCATCAAATATAAGTATATATGATCTTTCTTCACTTTTATGTTATAAATATAAATATGGAATAATAAATAAAGTATTGCGATTCCCGCTTGCTTGTTGGTATTTGGTTTTATTTGAATTTATTTATTTGTAGCGCATTTTACACAAAAATTTTGGGCCTAAATATTCTTTCTAGGCATAAACTTTAACCGTGTCAAATTTCATGCCCCCATGTGTCCTTGTTTTCCTCAAAAAACTAATATATAGATTCGCTAAATCTTAGTTTATTTGTTGGGTGTAGGAGCAAAATATTTGATTCATTGCGTTTGGCGTTAATAAAGCATTGTTGATTCCTGCAAAATATAATACTAGCGTTTAATATAACAGTGAAATTACTCTAAACTGAAACATAGTGGAAATTACGGCATCGAATACCTCGGCTATCGATGAACGCGCGTGAAGTGTTTAATAACAATTGTCGTACTAATGAACTGGAGTTAATCTAGAGTCGAAATTTTGATATATATTTCTGTTTTCATCCTGACCGCGTGAAATGCGCGCTAGCCCAATAAATCATTTTGCGAATTGTAAAGTAGCGATAACATATAATCGTAACTGGCATTATATTACATAAACTATTTGGTAATGCCTAACTCTATCATTACCACGCCAATTTATTGGACAACTATTATTTTAATAACGACATGTCTTTTGTCGAGACCGAATTGAAATTCGAATCCTCCCAATTACATCGCTCTATATTACCAAATTATCAGGTTATTGTTTGTATAATTTATATCAAATTATTCTTAAAACTCATTATTCAAAATAACTCAAAATAACAAGAAAAAAGGCATGTTTTTTCATATATTTTAGTATTTTTTACTAACGTCCGGACTGTTCCTTAGGAATACTGAAAAAATGTCGATATATCGATATTTTTGCCTGATATTTTTTATATATCCATATTTTTTCTTAAATAATTTTTTTTCTGATACATTTTAAAAACCTTGTTTCTAATTTGTAATGAACTTTTAAAATTGGTTCTTAATTTTGAAGGTTTAATGTGTTTTGGTACTTAATTTTAAATTAATATATTAATATAATATATTATTTGTAAAACATCGATATTTTTTCTGTTTGTTGTAAAAAAAATTCGATATATTTTTTCTCCGATATATTTATATTTTAATCTATAACATTAAATAATCATTCCATATAGCAACAATGCTAAATATCTCGGAATGAAACTTGATGCAAAACTTCGCTGGAAGGAATATATAAAGAAGAAAAGAAAAGAACTGGAATTGAAATATAGGAAAATGTACTGCCTAATTTGAAGAAAATCACAATTGTCAGTACATAATAAATTGTTATTATACTAGCGACCCGCCCCGGCTTCGCACGGGTGCAATGCTGATACTAAATTAAATATACTACAGAAAAAATATGAACGTTGTATATAAAAACATAGCGGCTTGCTCCGACTTTGCACGGGCATAAAATATATATGCCTATGTCACTCAATGAAAACATGATTAAAATCGATCCAGTATTTTTGGTTCATTCATTACTGCCCTTGGTCTGCACGCATTAAATTTGGAGTAAAACAATTCCTCTTCCCCTATACTTACTATGAAGATTTCCTGCTATCTTTGGAATATCTAAATTCATACAATTTTTATTACATAACACATTTTTAAACGCAAATTTTAAATTTGTAATATCTTCGAAAATATTTGTTTAATTTACATGCTGTAAGGAACCATATTGATCTATATTAATTGCACACTGTATTTAAGGTACTTAATTCGATAAGGATTAATGCCGTATTGCTAAAAATAGCTTCGTAAATAAGCAATTTTCTCACGTAAAAAGTAAACAATAAAAATGGTTAATGTGGGTTATCCCTAAAAGATAAACATATACCATCGCGGACTTTTTTGTAGACCTTTTTATGGTGTACAATACTGTAGTACATTAATTTGATCTAACTCGTAGGGTTAGGCAGCGTTTTTGCTAATTGCTAAATAAGCCTAAAAAAATAGGTTAATTTACGACATCACATTAGAAACCTCTAAAATTAGCAATGTTGCCTTAGTATATTATGCATGTATTATACATATAAACCTTCCTCTTGAATCACTCTATCTATTGAAAAAAACCGCTTCAAAATCCGTTGCGTAGTTTTAAAGATTTAAGCGCACATAGGGATATAGGGACAGAAAAGGCGACTTTGTTTTATACTATGTAGTGATAAGCAAATACTGAAACCGATATGAACATACGGAGTTCAATTATGGGGATGTTTTGCAAAGAGTAACATAAACAAAATACAAATTTTTCAGAACAATGTCCTGAGAAGTATTGTGGGCGCACCTAAATACTACAGGACTTATTACCTACCAGATACCCACAGTAAGTCAAGAAATCAAGAGAATTGCAAGGGGGCATGAGGAAAGACTCCATTCTCATGAGAATATTGAAGTATTGCAGCTTTTGGATACCACCAAAACAGGGTTCACACTCAAAAGGATCACACAATCTGATTTGTGTTTATACAGCAGTGACATGTATAAATATTATTTCACCAAAGACTGAGATAGGGCCGATGGGTCCTCCTAGTTATTATATACCCAGACTAGTAACAATGTAATAATTAAATAATAAAAAAATTGAGATGACCTGACTTTACTACTGTTTTAAATAGGCATATATATATATATATATATATATATATATATATATATATATATATATATATATATATATATATATATATACTATATAAATGGGACCCGATCTATTGTATTGTTGAGGCTATAAAAATTTTGGCATACCTTGAACAGTTTTGAAACTTGGCTAAACGAACGAATTGAATACTAAACGGACTGAACCAAATATTTGTGCGTTGTTCAAATAACAAATTCAAGCACCGAACTGTTCTTTTCGTACTTTGCATTCATTAATCGATTTATTAACTATGCTAATAAAACCCGCTACGTTTAGTCCTCCGTACATTCATTCCTACAAGACACAACATTTATTTAAACAAGATTTAGCAATCCACTGTATTTTGTTTGATATTTGCGTGGGCCGCGTAACGTCTCTTATTCAAATTTTGCTTACTTGTACCTGAAATATTTAAAGCTTACAATAAATTTTGACGGCAACTAACGCTAAATGTTAGTTAAAATTGATTTATGAGTCGAGATTTCGTTAGACACCACCGTAAATGATTCTATTATTTTTGCTCTACCTCACATACACACTCGAATTCAATTTTCTACGCGTTTAATATTGTTTTTCTTCTTTTTCTATGTGTGTTTACGTTTCCGTAATATATTTCGATATATATTTTTGTGACAACAATGTTTCTAATTTCGAATGTAATTCGTTGAATTCATCCCTGAAAAAAAATGTATAATAAAAGGAAATAATTATATGGAAATTTATTCTTTTAGTAGAAAGGTGGATAAGATTATCCTTCGGATTCTTTGTTTCGTATTTAAAGTAAAGCCACCGTATAAAAAGTACAATTGCATTTTTTTAAATTAATTAGGAATATATATTAAGACTGTAAATTAATTTTAAGGGATTCACTTTAAATGGAGATCTGATTATTGCTAAATCTTGGTTATACATAGATGCTTTTAGTATCTTCCATTTTAATTGATACGTTCGTTGAGAAAAAGTACAGCAAATTAGACTTAAAATTATATAACTACACTGGTTAGTCCGAAAATTCTTCAAACTTAACTTAAAATCAGAAGAAACCGGTTTACTAGTCAATTATAAAGCATATTTGGACTGGACTTATGGGGTTCAACTATGGGTTTGTACTAAATCTTAAAACCAAGTAGTAATCCATGCTTATCGCTATATAACCTCGAATGAAGAGCTGCATGATGATCTAGAAATCAAATGGATATACAAACTATCCAAAATTTTATCATTTCCATGAGAGAAGGTTACTAAATCGCAGCAATATGAAACGAATGCAAACCAAACCAAACCAAACGAACTTGTAGTTATAGTGAATAAGCATTATTCTGTTCTCAAGTAGACTAATTTTGTTTTCATTTTGTAAATAGCTGTTGATGTATATACCCTTTCTTGTGTATTAATACACAGAACAATAGTCTTGTATTAAATTATGTATTAAGATTGTACTAAGCAACAATGTTGTAATAAACAACATATATTCTTGTCTCCATTATGGAAATCTGTATATTATGAGCCAGAAAAATTCTAAAAGCATTAAAATTTATGAAAAATCATCGAATGATGGAAATATATTGGGGATCAATGGTATTTATTAAAATGTACTTTGATAAAAATGAGTTAATATTGGTTTTGATGATTTAGAATTAGTAATTTCAATGTCTAAAGTGGTGAAAATCACGATAACGATTTAATTTTTAGTGTTGTTTGAAGGTGTTTCAACTTGTTTGTATTTCAAATGGCTTTTCATATTTAACAAACAATTTAAAGACTGTATATGCCCCCTACCTGGTAATTTAACATATACCGCGGAAAACTCATATCTGCATATTTTTTATTTATTCTTATATTGGTTTTCGATCAGAGATACATCACCAAGCGTCAGCATATCCGTATTTTGAAATATTTAATGTGGTACTGATGTGATATATGGATACTTCAAATAACGGAAAGATAAACAAGGGGGTATATCGGATACATTTTTGATTAGTGTAATTAATAAGCTGCCAACATACTGGCAACAACAAAAATACGGTTTCGTATCCAACGAACAAAGAAATATTAAATTAAACTCCACAAGAATGGGATTAATTAAGCTAATAGCCTTTGAGCTTCATCCCGAAATCATGGATACGTAATAAAATACCGAAAAAATGCCAGTGAAACGTATTCTAATATATAAATAAAAGATAAATAATAATTAACATGTAATGTTACGAGCTATATTTCATTTTTATGAAATGCTTGGATGACGGTGAAGAATAAATTTATCCAATTTCGGGTGTTTTAATACATTTTATTTTTTCGAAATCGAAAACAAGTTTAGGAATGATTACAATTTGTTAATTTTTGCTCATATTGTATATGAAGGATATTTAACCACACAGCTCATGAGTAGCATAAAGAAGATGTAATTAAGTTTTTGCAGTAATATGAGTTGTATATATTTTAGGTCGAAATAAACAAAAATCCACGTTGAATTGCTTCAAAATTTAGGAATTTTAAGATATGTGATGTATGCTCCAAAATAAAGGAAAAATAGCCAAAAAGTTTGGTTTTGGAGTAGTTGCCGTAATAATAAAATGAACCTATCAACACGAAAAAAAAATTGTATCAAATACATTTTGTTGAGCTATAGAAAGTAGACCTGTTCGCAGTAGAAAACAATAGGAAGAACTTTCACGACTGCCATAATAAATATAAATTGAAACTGCATAAAAAATCGGAAACGATCCGATTCGAAAATATAACAAGTCAATTGAAAAGTCCCGACCTGACACATAGATGTCGCTACTAGAATTAAACCTATATGTTTTTTAGTTAGCCTTAAGTCTCAGAACACGCGTGTATGAATTTGACAGCTGTCGGATTATTAGTTTGTGAATTATAGAATTTTGAGTGAAGCAACTTTAGTTATTGTGAATAAAATGGATAAGGAGGAATTTCGCGAGTTGATAAAATATTGCTTTTTGAAGGAATACTGCCCCAAGACAATCTACCATCAAGGATTGGTATGCTAATTTTAGACGTGGTGAAATGAGCACCGAAAACATTGAACGCAGTGAACGCCCAAAAGAGATTGTAACCGACGAAAACATTAAAAAATCCACAAAATACTTTTAAATGACCGTAAATTGGAATTGAATGAAATAGCAGACACTCTAAAGATGTCAGCTGAACGTGTACATCATATCATTCACGAATATTTGGGTATAAGAAAGCTCTGTGCAAAGTGGGTGCCGCGCGAGCTCACTTTTGACCATAAACAACGACGAGTTGATGATTCGGAGCAGCGTTTGAAGATGATCAAACGTAATTAACTCGAGTTTTTGCATCAATGGATGAAAAATGGCTCCATAATTTCACTCCGAAGTCCAATCGACAATCATCCAAGTGGGCAGCTCACGATGAACCCGCTCCAAAGCGCGGGAAAACGCAACAGTTGGTTGGCAAGGTAATGGTGTCTGTATTTTGAGATGCGCCTGGAATAATTTGTATTGGCTACTTTGAAAAAGACTATTAGCAGCGACTATTACATAGCGTTACTGAACCTTTTGAAGGACGAAATCGCCGAAAAACGGCCGCATTTGAAGAAAAAAAGTGCTGCTTCACTAAGACAATGCACCGTGTCACAAGTCAGTGAAAACGATTGCAAAAATCCATGAATTGGGCTTCGAATTGCGTCCTCATCCACCGTATTCTCCAGCGACTATTTCCTGTTCTCAGATCTCAAAAGAACGCTCGCTGAGAAGAAATCGAAATCGTCGAATGAAAGGATGAACGCAGAAACTGATTATTTTTGAATTAAAGGACAAATCGTACTACAAAAATGGTATCGAAAAGTTGGAGGGTCACTATAATCAGTCCCTTGAAGGGAATTATGTTGAATAAAAAAAATAAATTTTGAACTAATTTTACCAAAAAAATGTGTTTTATTAAGGTAAGCCGGGGACTTTTCAAAAATTCGTTATGGGGTTACGAATCAAATATATACCGGGCGTTTTTATCGTGAAAGTATAAAGGATACGTGAGGCAAATATCATTAAGGTCGTACGATATTGATTTAAAATATTAGAGCGTAATTTATGTAAGTAAAATAACTAATAAGGAAACGGAAACTTACCCAATATGTTAGCGGTGGACAAATACGGCATTCCAAGTGCAAACACAATTGCAACCAGAATCAGAACGCTCTGCTGCATGATTAACTGATTTAAACCGATGGTCAGTTTTGCATTCGGCTATCAGCTGAAATGAATCGAAACTACTGTCCAACTTTTAATATGCGAAACAGAAGACCGCCGAGTTTACCGACGTGTCTTTGACCGTTTTCAGTGTCACTGGGTCACCTGAATCTTAATGATTCGTCCGACAACTGCCACCACTTCCTCCTTGTCTGATGCCATCGCCGCCATTCTAACGGAACCTGCTTACCTGTTTTTTCTTTGAACTCATCTCGAACTGTGTCCGTGTGTCTTCCTTCATTAAATAGAACCTAATCAAACTTACTTTCCGCTGTGTTATTTTGACAAACAAATGAAAGTTTTTTGAAATATTCAAATAATTATGATGTCGTTTGATTTTAATAGTTTAACACTTAGGAAATACTTTCAGTATCACTACATAGTATAAAACAAAGTCGCTTTTTCTGTCCCTATATCCCTATGTGCGCTTAAATCTTTAAAACTACGCAACGGATTTTGATGCGGTTTTTTTCAATAGATAGAGTGATTCAAGGAAGGTTTATATGTATAATACATGCATAATATACTAAGGCAACATTGCTAATTTTGGAGGTTTCTAACGTGATGTCGTAAATTAACCTATTTTTTAAGGCTTATTTAGTAATTAGCAAAAACGCTGCCTAACCCTACGAGTTAGATCAAATTAATGTACTACAGTATTGTACACCATAAAAAGGTCTACAAAAAAGTCCCCGATGGTATATGTTTATCTTTTAGGGATAACCCACATTAACCATTTTTATTGTTTACTTTTTACGTGAAAAAATGGCTTATTTACGAAGCTATTTTAAGCAATACGGCATTAATCCTTATCGAATTAAGTACCTTAAATACAGTGTGCAATTAATATAGATCAATATGGTTCCTTACAGCATGTAAATTAAACAAATATTTTCGGAGATATTACAAATTTAAAATTGGCGTTTAAAAATGTGTAATGTAATAAAAATTGTATGAATTTAGATATTCTAAAGATAGCAGGAAATCTTCATAGTAAGGGGAAGAGGAATTGTTTTACTCCAAATTTAATACGTGCAGGCCAAGGGCAGTAATGAATGATTCTAAGGAATAAGGATCGATTTTAATCATGTTTTCATTGAGTGACATAGGCATATATATTTTATGCCCGTGCAAAGTCGGAGCGGGCCGCTATGTTTTTATATACAACGTTCATATTTTTTCTGTAGTGTATTTAATTTAGTATCAGCATTGCACCCGTGCGAAGCCGGGGCGGGTCGCTAGTTATCAATAAATAAATCAATAAAACATTGTTATAAAATTATTTTAATTTTAAAATTTAAAAGTAAATGCCTTAATATTTATTTTATAATATAGATTGGTCTGATTGTATTCGCATATTCGCTTTATTTTAAATTATCATAAGAATGATATCACTATAATATAGATATACTGTTGATTGAATAACTATAAACCTAAATATTGGGCAAAAGATATTATACCACCATTTAATTAAACGTAAAATTCTTTATAAATCCTGTGATTTTAAATAACCTACGATTATTTCGACGGAAATAGCAACAAAAATATGGAAATGACAAAAAATCTAAAATTTTCAGGACTACATATATCGAAAAGTAGCGAAAAAATCTTTTTTCCTCTCAATCAATTATGAAACTCTCAAAAATATATGTATTTTGATGTGAAGGAAACGAAAATCAACGTTAAATTGCTTCAGAGTGTAGAATTTTTAAGAGATGTGACTTAAACTGAAATCCACTCTTTTTGTTTAAATATATTTTTCATTGTATAAGTTTAAAAGTGAAGATAGCGCAAGAATTCGATTCAACGTAAGTTTCCTTATAATCTCTGTAATTTTCATAATGCTACGGTTATTTGTACGAAAATAACAGCAAAAATATTGAAAATGCGAAAAAAAAATTCAAATTTTCACGACTATATATATGGAAAAGTTATTAACATTTTTTTTCTCAAAGGACAGAATCTGCTTACCTGATTTTCCTTTATTCGAATCGAACTCATCTTAAACTGTGTCCCATCATTAAATAGAACCTAATCACATTTACTTTCCGTTGTTTTATTTTGACAATCAAATGAAAGTTTTTTTAAATATTCACATAATTATGAGGTCATATATTGCTAGTTAAACGAAAATCACACAAAATTAGTATTCGGTTTTAACAGTTTAACATTTATATAATTCTTTCAGTATTATCAATAAATAAATCAATAAAACTATGTTATAAAATTATTTTAATTTTAAAATTTCAAAGTTAATGCCGTAATATTTATTTTATATTATAAATTTGCGTGTTTATGTTCGCATATTCGCTTTATTTTAAAGTACCATAAGAATTATATCACTATAATCTAGATATACTGTTGATTGAATAACTATAAACCTAAATATTGGGCAAAAGTTATTATACCACCATTTAAATAAACGTAAAATCCTTTATAAATCCTGTGATATTAAATAACCTACGATTATTTCGACGGAAATAGCAACAAAAATGTGGAAATGACAAAAAATCTAAAATTTTCAGGACTACATATATCGAAAAATCAATGAATTATGAAACTCTCAAAATATATGTATTTTGATGTGAAGGAAACGAAAATCAACGTTAAATTGCTTCAGAGTGTAGAATTTTTAAGAGATGTGACTTAAACTGAAATCCACTCTTTTTGTTTAAATATATTTTTCATTGTATAACTTTAAAAGTGAAGATAGCCCAAGAATTCGATTCAACGTAAGATTCCTTATAAACTCTATAATTTTCATAATGCTACGGTTATTTGTACGAAAATAACAGCAAAAATATTGAAAATTCCAAAAAAAAATTCAAATTTTCACGACTATATATATGGAAAAGTTATTAACATTTTTTTTCTCAAAGGACAGAATCTGCTTACCTGATTTTCCTTTATTCGAATCGAACTCGTCTTAAACTGTGTTCCATCATTAAATAGAACCTAATCACATTTACTTTCCGTTGTTTTATTTTGACAATCAAATGAAAGTTTGATTCAACATTCTAATTCAACATTTATAACAACCATTGAGAAAATGATTGTTTAAAAAAATTATAATGTAATTTATATATGCTGTTAATGTTCCTATAGCACTTAATGTCTTAACACTTTGTAATCCACCCTAAATAGCCCAAGAGGCTGACGGGTTAAATAAACAAAATTAAAAAAAAAGTAAAGTTTGTGTAAAAATTGCTATACCACCATTCGATTCAACGTAAAATTCTTTAATTTTGTAATTTTCATAATACTTTGATTATTTGTACGGAAATGACAGTAAAAATATTGAAAATGGCAAAAAAGCACAAATTTTGACGAATATATATACGGAAAAAGTGGCAAACATTTTTTCCTCTCAGATAATTTCCTCAAGATGAAAAAAAAATGTATTTCAGGCAGAAAGAAACGAAAATCCAGGTTAAATTATTTTGTAGTTTATAATTTTTAAGATACGTCATTTAAAATGAAATTCACAAATTGTTTGAAAATACACGTTTCAATTTATAACTTTAAAACCAAAGCTTGTATAAAAATTATATCACCATTTGATTTTTATAAAATTTTAGATAATATCTTTGATTTTCACTGATCCAAAATCAGTTAACAAAAAATAACAGTAAAAGAAAATGACAAAAAATCTCAATAGGTCCTTCGTAGGCATTGTAAATAATGATAGGAAAATGTATCTGCATGTAATGGGGACTAATTACCCCATGGCACCATAGTAGGGGATTTTGTCATGGTTATGGTAGATACTACTTTGACAATGTAATGTTGAAGAAAAATAGTCATTTGATATCCAAAAGAGAAATAAAGGCCACGTTGCCAATAATGGAAGAATATCCTATTTAAGTAGGACATAATCGATTAGAAAGTAAAGCCATGGTACTTAATGTTTTTAATTCATTATGGAGTATAAGAAATCATATTAATTAATATATTAATTGCACAGTGTTAATAGGGACAAATATTTTAAAACATTTCCTGTTTTGTCGAAATATATTTAAATGAAAATATATTACCATTTGATTTTTATAAAATTTTAGATAATATCTTTGATTTTCACTAATCCAAAACCAGTAAAAGAAAATAACAGTAAAAAATAAAAAATGACAAGAAATCTCAATAGGTACTTCGTAGGCATTGTGAATAATGATAGGAAAATATATCTATATGTAAGGGGGTAATTAGTATGGCACCATGGTAGGGGATTTTGTCATGTTTATGATAGATACTATTTTAACAATGCAATAGAGAATAATAATAGTAATTTGATATTCAGAAGAAGACTAAAGGCCACGTTGCCAATAATGGAAGAATATCTTATTCAAGTAGGTCATAATCGATTAGAAAGTAAAGCCGTGGTACTTAATGTTTTTAATTCATTATGGAGTATAAGAAATCATATTAATTAATATATTAATTGCACAGTGTTAATAGGGACAAATATTTTAAAACATTTCCTGTATTGTCGAAATATATTTAAATGAAAATATTTCATTAATTTTATCAATAACCATCGCCTTGCTGAAAAAAAAAATTGGGAATGGCCTAATTTTTTAATAAATCGCAAAACCGTATTGTAAAATATAAAGCTTCTGGATATTCCCCGATAATCGAGTAAATGTGATCTCGACGTAACAAAAATATTCCATGAAGGTAATTTTTCGTAACGATTATATTTGGTGAATGGGAAAATTGAATGAAAATAAAATGTAACGGGAAAAACCGAGAACGAAAAAAATAAATCACCTGATAAGTCCCCAACTTAAATGATAAATTATCGGGACCTTCTTGTTTATTCTTATTCCATCTCGTGTAATTCTGAAGTCGCAATCAATATCAGTTTAAACTAGCTTGAGCCGGGAAAATTTAATATTATTATTTTCATGTCCTTAAATTCGAATCGTTTATGTGTTCTATAAATTGGCTCCTCATGTTTTTAAATTTAAAGTAAAAAGAAAGCAGTTATATGTAGCGAAAGCCCTTCGCAAAAATTGAATTTCAACAGCTTCGTGTTTTGTTGCCTCTTTAAATCTGAACAATAATTTTTATATAAATATTATAAATACATATATAGCTGATAGAACCAGTAATAGGTAATAAGTAATAATTAATAAGTAACCTACATACTAAACAGTCACATGAATTTAATTGATAACCATATTCTTCTGCCATCTGATCTGCTGGCTATTTTTTCAAGAATGTTTTTAAAAAAGGTAAATAATATAAAACAAAACCATTTAATTTATTTATTAAAACCAGTATACTTAACTAACTTAACAGGTCAATTGAAAAACCTCCAGCCTACCATAATAAAACACATTTTTTTGGTAAAATTAGTTTTTTTTATTTAACAACCAACTGTGATACACTGATTATAGCGACCTTCCAACTTTTCGATACCATTTTTGTAGTACGATTTATCCTTTGCTTCTAAATAGGCTTCAGTTTCGGCAATCAACTCTTCATTCGACGAAAATTTCTTCACAGCGAGCTTTTTTTTTTGATATCTGAAAATAAGATATAGTCGCTAGGGGCCAGATATGGAGAATATGATTGGATGAGGAAGCAATTTGAAGCCCAATTCATGGATTCTTGCCATCGTTTTCACTGAGTTGTGGCACGGTGCATTGTCTTGGTATAGCAGCTTTTTTTTTTTTTTTAAATGCGACCGTTTTTCGGCGATTTCGTCCTTCAAACGGCCTAATAACGCTATGTAATAGTCGCTGTTGATGGTTTCTACCTTTTCAATGTGGCCAATGAAAATTATTCCACGCGCATCCCAAAATACAGACGCCATAACCTTGCCAGCTGATTGCTGCGTTTCCCACGCTTTGGAGCGGGTTCATCATGTGCAGTTCACTCGGATGACTGTCGATTGGTTTTCGGAGTGAAATGATGGAGCCATGTTTCATCCATTGTCACACATCGACGCAAAAACCCGGGTTTATTACGCTTGATCATCTTCAAACACTGCTCCGAATCATCAACTCGTCGTTGTTTTTGTTCAAAAGTGAGCTCACGCGGCATCCACATTGCACAGAGCTTTCTCAGACACAAATATTCGTGAATGATATGATATACACGTTCAGTTATTATCTTTAGAGTATCTGCCATTTGATTACATTTCAATCTACGGCCATTCAAAATCATTTTGTTGGATTTTTTAAATGTTTTCATCGGTAACGATCTCTTTTGGACGTCCACTGCGTTCACCGTCTTCGGTACTCATTTCACCATGTCTAAACTTAGCATACCAATCCTTGATGGTTGATTTTCCTGGGGCAGTGTCCGCAAACTCAGCATTAAGCCAAGTTTTTGCCTCAACTGTATTTTTCCCTTCAAAAAGCAATATTTTATGAACACGCGAAATTCCTTTTTTTCAATTTTTTCACAATAACAAAAGTTGCTTAACTCAAAATGCTATAATTCACAAATTAATCATCCGACAGCTGTCAAATTTATACACGCATCTTTAGAGGGTTGGGGCTAACTAAAAAGCATATGAATTTAATTCTAGTAGCGTCATCTATGTGTCAGGCCGGGGACTTTTCAATTGACATGTTAGTTATATAGACAGCTATAGCTGACAGAACCAGTAATAAGTAATAATTAATAAGGAACCTGAATTATAAACAGTCTTATGAATTCTAATGATGATCTTCTGCCATCTGATCTACTGACAATTTTTTTCAGGTTTATTTCTAAAAAAATTAAATAATATAAAACACAAATATTGAATTTATTTATTAAAACCAGTATACAACTAACTTATAAATTAACTTTAGTCTGGCTTAATCTACTCACAAATAATTAGATCTAAGTTCAAATATTTGCAATATCAGAAAGGTTTTACATTTGAGACGTCTAATAACATTATGCACATTTAGAAGTCTGGACGCTTCCCTGCTGACGTGGTTCTGGTCTCTTCTTTGATAGAAATCGCCAACTCTTCTCATAGTGTTCGTAACTCTATCAATTTCTAGACCACGATGAGGTCGCAAACTCGCACATACAATGGTACATTGTGGTATACTTCAGCACCTTATTTTGGAACCTACGAATCCCTTCCTACAGTTGAATTCCAAAGCTTCACACTGGTACCTGTTGTACACCAGTACCTGCTGATATAAAATAAGCTTATTGTAAGTTGACAGACCGAAGTTTCGTCTAAGCAACCAATACATTTTCCTGAAGTTAATTCAGCGTTTTAGAGTTTCATTCAGAGTTTATCGCGTTTCTTTTTTATATACTCCATTCATCGGAGCTTGATATCCAGGCTCATGCCAAGAAATTTTGCTGTGTTGTCATATAGAATTTTACATGCTGTTAATAAAGATACGTTGTGGCGTGGTCTAATTATTTGTGAATTCATTGGGTATAGATTTGGCATCATTTAATTTATTTATTCATTTTTAACATGCTTATGATTTGATTTGTTAGTCCACATAGTAACTTTATCAATATCAATAGAAAATATATTTTCTTCCAACATATAGCCCGGGCATTGCTCCGTTTGACGTACGATACTAAGTTGGTCCAGTCCATGTAACACCCTCTAAATGATACAGAGCTGACTTTAAATGTTGTTAGTGAACTTGTTGATATATGTTGATATAATTCACCAGGGCCATAGAAAAACAGATGTAATTGAAAAAGCCTATGAAGGTAAAAAGATATCCTCAGCTAGTATTGGTGGTTGGAAGAAAATCTGGACATACAGAATTCAATATAAAGAAAGATAATATAAATACAATACAGGTTTTTCAGAATAAAGTCCTGGGAAGTATTATATATGCATTCAGATAAGACAGGACTGATTACTTACACCGGGACAGATGGTATCTGACGGTCTCTCAGGAAATTAGAAATCAAGCAAGGATTTATGAGGAGATACTCTATTCTCATGTCAATACCGAAGTATTACAACTCCTGGAATACCAGAACAGGACACACTCAGAAGAAACCACTTAATCTTGAGTAGTGTAGTGTTGTTAGGTTAATATATAAACATTATTACACCAAAGGTATAAGATTGTAAGACAAATTGTATTAAATAAATAATTCCTGTTCAGCTGTTTAATTATTAACAGGTAATTTCGTAATTTAATTGCCACATTTCTATTAACAGTACATATAAATAAATAACAAATAATAATAGAAAACTTCAAATACAATATATGGACGAATAAGAAATAAATTTAATAAAACTACTAGAAATCATTAAAAAAACCTTTTTTGTTCAAATATGCAGATCGAAGAAAAAATTTTGTTTCTTGTTGGCTTGCAAAGAGTAACATAACAAAATATAAATTTTTCAAAACAAAATCCTGAGAAGGATTGTAGGCGCACCCAAATACTACAGGACTGACTACCTACATGTAGACCTTCAGATACCCAGAGTCATCCAAGAAATCAAGAGAAATGCAAGGAGGCACAAGGAAAGACTCCATTCTCATGAGAATATTGAAGTATTGCAACTTTTGGATACCACCAGAGCAGGACATAGACTCAAAAGAAACCAGCTGATCTTGTGTAGTGTTGTATAGTGAGGTGTATATAATGAAATATACAGCAGTGATATGTATAAACGTTATTTCACCAGAGACTGAGATAGGGCCGATGGGTCCTCCTAGTTATATATCTAGATTTAAGTTGTCATAAAGACAAATCATAGGTTATTCGGAAACGACTAGTAACAATATAATAATTAAATAATAAAAAAAATTGTTGGATTAAAGGTTATATTGCTGACAGATGCCGAATCTGTCACTATATGACCTTTTTAATCAAGTATTCTTACATTATTTAATTGGTGACGATTTCTTTAATTGTACAGAAGAAATTTATTTTTGATTGACATTTTAGATAAAAGCTTTATTTCTTATAGAACATTATTCCATATATTTCAGTTTCCTAGCTGCAAATTCAATGAAAATAAATGTAAAAGTTAAAAAACGATTCTTCCATTCCCTAGTAAAATGATAAATCATCAGCTCCTTTTTGTTTATACTTGTTTCGTTTCATGTAATTCTCAGGCAACCATTAATATCAGTTTACACTTACTTTATCCGGAAGATTTAATTTTGTTTCTGTTCTTGAAGTCGCATCGTTAATGTATTTCATAAATTTGGTTATCGTATAACATTCGGTTATGACAATTATATTATTTCTTGGGTTTAATTAATTATATTGAAACTAAACAAACTAATCGATAAAACTACTTGAAACTAGTTTATTTTTGGGTTTGAGAAAACATTTCAATTTTTGAGCAGTGTATATGTTGTATATTTATAAAAAAAACTACGTTATTTTCTCGAAAACACTAAACTAACATTGTCCAATTTACGTATGTAATCTATCAAAAATTAACAAACTTACTCTCGCGAATCAAAGAAGTTACTTTTGAAAACGACTTTATTTACAATGACAAATCCATCCTCATTGGCTGTTGTTTGTAGAGCTTTGTTCTAACCGTATTCCATTTTCTTTTTTCTCGTCTTATTTCCCGTTCAAGCAGGATTTCACGTTAGTACAAAATCCATCCTGCAAAGTTTGTGCAAATGTTCTACATTGATTTAAGGATTATATAGATTGGATGGGGTAATTCCTGTTGTGTGTATTAATTTACTAAAGCTGATGAGAAATATTGTTTATATGATTGCTGAATATTAATTAATCTAAGAGGAATTTAAAGGATTAATTCATTATCGTTAAATTTATAATATAATATTATGTGGATTATTATTTTTCAAAAAATGGATCTTTATTAAATTTAAAAATCCTAGAATATGGAAATATTGACTAAAACAAAAAATAATCGAAAGGGACAAAATCTGGTGCATAAAACGAGTATGATAGGACATTCAATTTAAATATTTTATATAGTTTGTCACGGATTTCACGAGTTCCTTTCAGCATATTGATCGTTTTCTTTCTGAAACTATCTGTTTCTGTTAAGCTTTGTAACATTAGTGTGATATATCATAAGTAATACTATAACCAATAAACTTCTAATGTCACAGCAGTTGAAAATTAAAGCTAAATTACTACTATTTACTGTTTTAAAATAGTACAAATAATAAATAGTTATATACGATAATTTGAATTCGTTTTTTTTTCATTGAAGAAAATTAATGAAAAAATGTTTGTTGAAATTCGTTAAAACTATTTGATTTATGTTCCATATCTGCGAGAACATGAGACATGTAACCATCCAACTATACAAAGCTGATGCTATTGTTTCATTGTTTCAAAACTGATTTTTGTAGATTTTAACTAGCTGGCGATATCTCGATTATTATGAATCCAGCTATTTGATACGAAGTTTCGAATACAAAGTTAGGTGATGTAATTTCGATTTCAATTATTTTGTAACTACGTACGTCTTTGTTGAGTTAATAAAAAAAAGAAAAATCGATATATCAATAAAGATATTTGATAGGATGTATAAAGTATTAAAATAAACGTTTTTTTTTGGTTCAGAAGCTTGACGTTTGAATATTTATCATATATCCCTTTTTATTTCTCTATGTCTCTCTTGACCACTCTCATTCTCGTTCTTTATTTCTTCATATCTCGTTCTCTATCTCCCTCTCTCGCTCCGTATCTCTCTCTCCCGCTCTTTATTTCACTTTCTCCTTTTCTCGATCCTTATCTCTCCATTTATCTCTTTGTCTCTTTATTTCTCTCTCTGACTCTTTATGTATGTCACTAATTCTTTATTTTTCTCTCCCTCTCTCTATCTTTATCTCTCTCTGTCTTTCTTTAGAAATATTGGAAAACTGTATTACATTTTTCCTTATATTTAATATATTACTTAGTATCTAAAATCACTTGACAGTGAATAACTTTTGCATATATTTCAAAAATTTACTTAAAATATATTCAATATAAATTTATATTAGTAGATTTGCCTTCAATTCCTTAGAGGTTAAGAATGTAGAATAATTGGCATAAAAGTAATAAATATTGTTCAAAAATACATTTAGTTTTTCTTAAATATATTTTAAAATCTCCTTTTACCAACTATGGGTTTATCTGGACTGGACCTACAGTTTAACGTGGGCGCCGAACCACGGTTCTCAGCATTAAGCCTACCGACTGGCGAGTGACCAACTTATAAGAAATTATTCCAGAAGACATACGGTCTTACCTGTTTACTGGCGTGACTGGGATCATATTCCTTGTCAGATTTTACACTCTTGCCTAGGACAATCACAAACTTCAAACAATCAGAAACATAAATTTACGACCATGCCTCAACAGGATTCGAACCCGCGGCTATCGCAACAGTAGGTGGACCGTCCATCGCCTCTACCAAGCCAGCACATTTAGTTATTACTTATGTCTATACATAATTCTTATATATTTAGAAGTATCTTCAAACCACAATATTTTCTATATATAAGATCGAACCTTGTACTAGTTGCAATTCAGCTTATTCTTTGAAATTTCTTATCAGCTACTATGTAAATTCTATTCATGATAGGCATGTGCTAATTGATAAAAAGTGTAAAGCAAATTGATATTTCAGTCAACAACGGTAAATTACCATACTGTATATGAATAGTTAAAATATAGACCAGAGATCAGAAAAGTTATGATATAAAATTCCTTCATCAATCTGTTTTCTGTTTTATGTCCTATTTGATTTTAAAATATTTCTAATAAAATTTTACGACTTCCAGTCCCATATAACCTTCTAAAAATTTGTGGAAAAAAAACATTTTATGTCGTTGAAATATATTCCCAAAAATGTAATAAAACGACTGTATCAGCATTATTATTATTATTTATTTATTTGTTATTTTCATTGATTTTAAAAATAAAAAATATGATGTGAAGTAGCGATCAATCAATCCTTTAAAATTTTAGAAACGGAAACGAATAAAAATTACATTTCATTTGGATTAGAGGGAAAATAAAAACTTTAGATCCTTTAGTATGTTACGGGGTATAATCCATCAAACAGCTTAAATGGTTTTATGTACCTTTGTTTTTCTCTGATATCTTTGTTATACTAATCCTTGGGTGTGTGATGAATGGATTGAAATTTTTAGGACTTAATTTTGTTTTTAAAATGTATACAATTTCGAGAAATATCGATTTTATATGTTCGTCAATCCGCCGGATAATATTTAAATTAATTTATTAAGCTATTAATTAAGTCCAGATATCTCGAATTGTTTTATTTTTTCAAATTCGGATTTAGTTTTTAGTGGATTTTATATATTCATCAATGTCGGCATTTTTCACCTGTTTTTGGTTATTAATTGATTCGAAAAATCAAAGCACTGTGAATGTTTCAATTAATTTCAGTCAATGGCGGCCATTTATATTTATGACGACAGATAATTCTAATTTTTAAAAAGGTTGATACTGAAAAACGATGGTAATTAATTCATACATATCAATATATTGCAGTGAATATAAGTAACTGCTAATTTAAATCTGTTTTTATTTAAAAAATATTTATTTTGAATGCTATCGTAGAATTGGTGTTATCAACTTCATAAAAAGATAAAGTCACACATTTTTCGGGTTTTGTTTGGTAAGAAGCCTTTTGGTTCATATTATCCAATCTAAAAAGTAAATTTTCCGTATAATTCCTTCACCTTTCTTTTAACTATCATGTTCACACCATTGCAACATTCCAAACATTCATAATATAAACTGAATATCTATTTTTAAATTTTCTTCGCATATTCAGTCAAGAAATCTAGAGTATTTAAGTTAAAATATAATATGGTTTGTAATTAACTTCATTATTCATAATTCCTTCACCTTTCATTTTACTATCATGTTAACACCATTGCAATATTCCAATCATTTATAATATAAACTGAATATCTATTTTTAAATTATCTTCACATAGCTGGTGAATATAATCTATATATATATATATATATATATATATATATATATATATATATATATATATATATATAATAAGATCTATATATCTATATAAGAATATAATCAAATAGTATGAGTAATATAAACAAATAGTAATTTTATAGTATATCAGTCCAAATATTAGGAAAAAACTTAAAAAATATGTCTACATCTTTAACCATCTTCCTAAGATTCATTATGATCTCATCTATCACCATTTAAAAATTTTTAGTAAGTGTTAAAGTCTCACCAGAATAATTGACGGTATAATGCAAGAATACAACAAACTGAGTCATAATTAGCAACAACAATGCACACCAACTCTGATACAGTACTACTAACTCATAGAAAAAAAAAGAAATCGAATTAGTAAATTTATCAAGACTTCATGTATAACAGAAATAATCAGAAATAACATCGATATTTTACTGAATAAACTAAATTTGTATGCATGCCATTGAGAGTGCATAGTGTGTAATAAAATTACGAAAATAAAGTAATCATTGTGATGTAGAGTGTGTTGCTAAGAAAGTAAATAGGATCTATTAAATTTAAATGTTTTTTTTTGTCATAATTTTTTTTTCACGTTCTATTGTGTATGTGTGAGTAAAACGTTGCTAATTGGTAACGATGAAAATCGATACAAAATATACAGCGTGTTTTGGTACATTTTTAATTAAATCCTCTATTTCAACTAACAAATACGTAATGTTATTTTCGTTAGTTAGCATGAAATGAATATTTAGTTTTTAAATAAAACACGGCTTTTCGAAGTTATAAAATTAGGACCGGCCTTTTGTGACTTGAATTAATTTTTAGAGAATCCTACTGTTGTATAAGTGACATAAACGAAGTCAATTATACATTTAAATTCGTTCAGTTGAGAGGGGCAAATATCGGTGTTTTGTAAAAACGGGAGGAAAAAGAATAAACAAGACGACACAATCGTCCTGTTGAAAAATATTGTTTCGTTTTAAAACATTTTTTATGTCCGTGCAGATAGCCTTTTTTTTCGTAATGTGTCGTAAATCTTCGACGACAAAAATTTAAATATCTTAAACCAGAGTTTTCAAATTTGTCCAATACAAATAAGGCGTAAAAGTTTGCAACTTCTCCATATCGTTCCCCCTTGCAAATATAATCTTAAAAGTTTAATTTACTTCTACCAAAATATAAGTGTATTTTTATTTTGTTTTTCACTACAGAAAATGTTACCAAAACAACACACTGAACTATTAAAATAGTATATTACAACCAGAATGTTTGGAGTCAAACAAGAACAAGCTTACTCTACAATAAAAGAAGGTAAAGCAGATGTACCACAAGGAAGTGTTCTAGGACCAGTGCTTTATCTACTCTATGCTTGTGATATTTCACAATTGGAGAATATTACGATGCTGCAACCACTTTGCACAGAGCTTTCTCATACCCAAATATTCGTGAATGATATGATGTACACGTTGAGTTGATATCTTTAGAGTGTCTACTATTTCATACAGTTTCAATTTAGGGTCATTCAAAATCATTTTCTGGATTTTTTTAATGTTTTCGTCGGTAACAACCTCTTTTGGGCATCCACTGCGTTTGCCGTATTCGGTGCTTATTTAGTCACGTCTAAACTTAGCATACCAATGCTTGATGGTTGATTTTCCTGGAGCAGTGTCCGGGAACTCGGCATCAAGCCATGTTTTTGCTTCAACTGTATTTTTCCTTTCAAAAAGCAATATTTTATCAATAGGCGAAATTCCTTTTTATCCATTTTTTTACAATAATAAAAGTTGCTTCACTCAAAATACTATAATTCACAAACTAATGATCCGACAGCTATCAAATTTGTATACACATCCTTTGATGGCTAGGGCTAAAAAACATATGGATTTAATTCTAGTAGCGTCATCTATGTATCAGGCCGGGGACTTTTCAATTGACCTGTTACTGCATGTATATACTGTTTACTTATTGCTTTAGTAGTATTAATAATTGATCTTCGGAAAGCTCGAATCTGATTCAGATGAAATTTTATCAGTTAATTACCATTACAAAAATTAAAAAAAAATTTATTGTATAAGCATTTGAAGAAAAATGCAAGAATCTTTGATATCGTCCTATACAATCTTCAAAATTAATTAAATCATAAAATGAAAAAAGTTATTTGTTAGTTTTTGGTAAAGAATGCGTAAAAAACGTCAGTTAATACTTCGAGCTTAACACCTCATTAATCTGCCAAAAAAATGTTTCCAATGAAATTTGTTTTATTCTTATTGTAATATTTCAAAAGCCTCTAATGAAGCCATTTTATCATTCTATATTATGGCGTTCTCCTAATTTTCAATTTCATTTTATTGGCCCTCCAGTCGAATTTCTTTAATAAAGTGGACATTTTCAATAACAGTGGCAAATTTTTTTCTACGTAACACGTATTCGACGCTGGATCGTGATTTCTCTAAATCCAATTTGGATTTTTAGTAACGGTTTCCGAAATAAAGTTGATTGAAAGGGCGAATCACACGAAAGAGAAAGAGATCCTTCCACCACGTGAGCAATGAAAACAAATGGAAATTACCTATTTTTATTCTCATAATGTTTTACACGTTTTAATAGACACGTTTTATTCTCACCATCAATGAACAGTATTTCATAATATTTATCCTGAACATAAATAATGAAAATACTTATTTTAGTAAAATTTATCCTGAATATATATAATAAAAATATAAAATCAAATTTATTTTTAATTTATAAAACCTATCCGTTACACAAATTAATAAACAAAAATTACATGAATAAGTATAGAAGGAAATACTATATGAAGTGCTTATATTTAGAGGCAAAAATATCTAAGGTTAATGAAATAAAAAATAGGATAAAACTATATACTATTAAGAAAGCAAACTACATACAAAATTATAATCTTTTTGATTTTTTTGTCTGTCTGTGAAATTTTTTTATTTCTCTGATATAAAAGAGTACTAAAATATAGTATTAATTTGCATTATAATATATACTTTTTAAGATATGGGATGTTAACAAAAATCTAATCCTTTAATAAAAATGCACTTCATTCTATATTTTATAGAAATCAAAGGTTGTGTAAAATTGAGCATAATGTCATTTTATTCAACAAAACGTCCTTTGTAATTCCTCGATATTTGCTTTGTACAAAGTTTATGTAAAATATACGAAAATGACAACTCACATTACTATACTATTATATTTATTTTGAGTTAAGGGAAACAAAAAAGCATGTTAAATTTTTTAGAATTTATTGTCATTAAGTTATGAGATATGATAAATAAAAATCTGCTTATTTTTTGAAAGTATACTTTATAGTTTAAATTAGTAAAGTACCATTCGCAAACTCTTCATAATTCCTATTATATTCATTAAATTGTTTCATTATTTTCATAAATCATTTCATAAGTTTCATTATTTGAAGATAAATAACAGCAAAAAATATTAAAATGGTAAAAATTCGCAAATTTTTATTATTATATATATAGAAAAAGTGGCAACATTTTTTATCTCACGGATAAAGGTACCACTCTCAAAATGTATGTATTTTGAGACCAAAGAAACGAAAATCTATATTAAATTGCTGTAGAATGCACAATTTTTAAGATATGTGACATAAGCAGAAGTCCATTAATTTTTTGAAAATACGCTTTTCCGTTGTTTAACTGGAAAAATAAAGGTTCTATTAAAGTTGTTATACCACCATTCAATTCAGCGCAAAATTATTTACAATTGTTATGATTTTCATATAAGCTGCGATTATTTGAACAGAAATGATTGTAAGAAATATAAAAATGGCAAAAAATCGCAAATTTTCATGATATAGAAATAGATATATATATAGAAATAGTGTCGAAATTTTTTATCTCACGGATAAAGATACAACTCCCAAAATATATGTATATTGAGGTTAAAGAAACGAAAATCCATGTTAAATTGCTGTATAATGCACAATTTTTAAGATATCTGATATAAACAGAAGTCCATTCATTTTTTGAAAATACGCTTTTGCGTTATTTAACTGGAAAAATAAAGGTTCTATTAAAATAGTTATATCACCATTCAATTCAGCGCAAAATTCTTTACAATTGCTGTAATTTTCATTAAGCTGCGATTATTTGAACAGAAATAACGGCAAAAATATAAAAACCTCAAGAAATGGCACATTTTCATGACTATATATATGGAAAAAGTGGAGAAATTTTATGTGTCACGGATGAAGATACAATTCTCAAAATATATGTATATTGAGGTTAAATAAACGAAAATCCATGTTAAATTGCTGTATAATGCACAATTTTTATGATATCTGACATAAACAGAAGTTCTTTAATTTTTTGAAAATACGCTTTTCCGTTGTTTAACTGGTAAAATAAAGGTTCTATTAAAATTGTTATATCACCATTCAATTTAGCGCAAAATTCTTTACAATTGCAGTGACTTTCATTGAGCTGCGATTATTTGAACAGAAATAACAGCAAAAAATATAATAACCGCAAAAAAATTCACATGTTCATTACTATTTATATGAAAAAAATGGAGAAAGTTTGTATCTCACGGATAAAGATACGACTCTCAAAATATATGTATTTTGAGGCCTAAGAAACGAAAATCCATGTTAAATTGCTGTAGAATGCATGTGACTGTGTGTGAATGTGTGAATTTTTAATACATGTGACATAAACAGTAGTCCATTAATTTTTTGAAAATACGCTTTTCCGTTGCTTATTTAGAAAACCAAAGGTTCTATTTAAATTGTTATACAACCATTCAATTCAGCGTTGCTGATATTTTCATTAAGTTGCGATTATTTGAACAGAAATGAAAACAATACATTTTTTTTTATATTCCAATTAGCAATTATTGTTGTGAATGTTAATCTGTATTTTTGATGGTGATCTTAGTGGATGCTTTTTCGAATAGTAAATGGAAAAAATACTATACAATTATTATATTGCTTATTGCTTATTATAAATTGCGTGTTAAATTGCTTTAGAATCTATAATTTGCGAGATATGTGACATAATGTGATATTATGTTATTGCAGTCTTAAAAATGCTTAGTTGAATTTAAAATTAAGTATATAGACGCAACAATATTTAAACTATACTATAGGTGCTATCGATATATCTAAATAAGGATACTTTTAAAAATATTAATAAGTAGATTCATTAATAAAGCGTTCTTAATTTAATAGCGACGAAAAAAATCCGCTTTCTATTAAAGCCAGACAAGTAAAAGTATAGTCTTTGTACGAATTCTTTTCGTATACCGGATTAGCTTGGTGTGACCTAAACAAATTCAGCTTGACCTACTTGTTCCACCCCACCTCCTTCGCTATCTTCAGCAAGTATTTCGATGAAGAATCGTACATCAACAACTATTTTAATCAGAGTCAGTCAGTTTTCTTTCGATCGTACATTGTTAATGGTGCATTAAAATTATCTATTATTAATTGGATAGACGATTGTTCCTAGTGGTAAGTGGTTTAGTGACAGTGATATTTAAAGTGGCATATAATGGATAATTGGTTTGGACCTTTATGTCCACTGTGGTAAAAAATCAGTCAAAAACAAAAATATCGAACTCATTCAACAATGGCAAAACTATATATAGTCCATTAAACATTTTTCTTTAAAAAAAGTTCTTCGATTTTACGCAGCTTTTACTTCCTGTTATGACTGAACCGTATTGAGGTAACGGTCAAGGTCTTCTATTCAGTTAAAATGTTTTGTTGAACTGTGAAAAAGAAATGCAGAAATCGATTTTACACATTTTTCAGGTTCTGAGATGGATACTTTTAAATCTCAATTTTTTTAAAATGTATTATGATCAATATGTATGATTTTATTTCAATATATATACAGACATAAGTGTTAAAATAACTCTACGGTGTATTTTTTTCGATTTACTATTCGAAAAAGCATCCAGTAACTTTCACAAATTGTTTTATTACAGTTCGAGGAAAGTTTGGATTAATAAAGATACTTATATCGAGTCTGAATACCCTGAAGGATTCCATTATTGTAGTTGGGTGTTATAGAAAAATTGCTTTTTATTGTGTGCATTACTACGTCTATATTTTTATTTGCTGTTTTACAGTCTTGATGGGACAATTTCTATTTTTATTTACCATTATATTAAGAGAGAGTAATATATAAATAGTTTCCAACAAGTTGCATAGAGAATTTTCTGTTTATATATCAAAAATTATATTAAAACTAAAACATAATTATGTTATATTATCAATAATGTCATTTAAACATATAATTTTTGCTATATTTTAATTGTGTTATTATATTAGTTAAACTTTGTTTGCATTTTAGATTAACTAAACGTTTATGTAACAACGTTAAAATGTAATTTAAAATAAAATATAAGCTCTGATTGTCATTGCTTTTATAACTAATCAATGAAAAAGGAAGAACATCGAAAAATACACTATCGATTTAGCTATATCTCGTAAAATATGATTGGAAGTGTTACAGTTTCAACTAAAATTTGAGAAATATGTTTTACCGCAAAGAAATTTCAACGTATAAAAATAAAATACTAAATAAATAACTAAAATTTAATTAAAACTCGCCATGATTAAGAACTCTTTATGTGTTTATTGATTTTATAATAAAATAATGTTGAGACGAGATGTAACAAAAAATCGTCATAGAAATTTCGCTATAAACATGAATTTTATTATAATTAATCATTTTTATCTCTGTCATTTAACTCGAAAAGATCGAAAATGATTATTCTCGTTATAAATTAGGGAAACAATATATTTAATTAGGACGTCAATTGATTTAATTCGAAATTGCTAATCGGATGTTTTTTAAAAAGGTCGCATTATTGCATTTAGTGCCAATAAATTCAGTGATTTTCGAACTATTATTGCCATCAATTAGTGTTAATGAAATATATTTGATGTAAATGGCTTAAAAAAGGATATTTTTAGTTCAAATTGTTGCACAATTAAAGTTCATTTCCATTACGTACGATTTAAATATTCGATATATAATTAAAATGTAATTTAAAATTTAATGTCCACTCTTATTTTATTAATGGGAAAAAACATCGATATCTTGATTGATCCCGTAAAAAAATCTGGAAGGGATAATAGTACAGTGATACTCCATAATAATTTTTTTCAAATAAAAGAGAATAAATAGGATGAATCTCGAAAAATATAATCTGTGTCTTCAAAACCATAAATAAAACATTAATAATGGTAGATAAAATGTCACTTATGACAAACAAATGTCAGAATTATCAAATTTGACAGCATACATCATCACGTAAATGTAAAATTACGATCAATAGATGATATTATTTCATAATAAAATCTTAATAATGATCAATAAACATCATATATCAAAGTAATAATAATTAAAATCAAATAAATTAGGTATTAAATCTAACTAATGTCAAAAAATATAAAATATGGCTAGAAAACAATAAATTAAAAGTTAATAATGGCAGGGAATATGTCAGAACTATCAAATTTGACAAAATACATCAAATTGTATCAATATATCGAGTAATAGCATGACTTTGACAGCCATTATTTCCTAATAATGATCAATACACCATACTTATTGTGAATGTACAATGTAAAAACATGATAATAAAAGAGGATACAAAGTCGTATTCTTTTTCTTTTAGTAACTCATCAATGAAGAACAAAAAACTATCTACTTTTCGATATTGATTTTGCCATATATCGTAAAATATGATCCGTGCAAATTGGAAGTGTTACAGTTTCAACTAAAATTTGAGAAATATGTCTGCAGCAAGAGCATTTGAACGTATAAACGAGTGAAATAAGCTTTTTCAACGGCGTAAGGCCTGACAAGCGAAAACTCCAACGCAGTCCTAACGAGTTAGAAAAAGCGCTCGAAGTAATTTTGAGAAGTTCTAGCGAGAAATTTGTCAACGAAAAAAAAAAGAAACTTTTGGAATTATTAGGACACACGTTTCGATCTTGTCTTGTCTAAACAATTAGCTTGAGTTTTTCCCCAAGAACATTATATCATATTACGAATGACATGGTAGAAGACATTTCCTGATAAAATTATAATGTAATAATATATTTTTTCTTTTATAAACTCGATAACAAAATACATTTTATTGGAAAGAAGTTTATTTATAACTTTCATACATCAGCATCTATCATCATTGACAACCAGGAATAAAATATTGATGTTTTCTCATAAAATCTTAAGTAATATTTATTATAATAGTGATATAAAATTGTAAAGATAAGTCTCAGACTGAGGAAATGGTTTTCACTCCATTTTGAAATAATCTGCGCATCGTTAGAACATACTTAAGTTCTTACCCGTTGAAATTTCACGTCTCTAACATATCTTGTTCATTCTTAATAACATAATACGTGACACTATCTTGTCAGTGTTAAAAAACAACTGTTAACAACGTGCCAGCGAGAGGCTTTGTTGAACTTGTAGCTTGATGTTTCATAACTATTTCCAGGGACGTACTGTTCCTTTCATATATTATGTATATATATAAGGTGTTTGCATGTATTTTGATAATATTTTCACTTTAAGAAGTTATTTATTGGGAAAAACTGGCACGATACATGTTAATCAAAATATATTTAATCATTTCCTACAGCTTTTTCCAATCTTTATGGCAACATGACAATACCGTATCGAAAGAATAATGTTAATTTGGAAGAGATCCAATCAATGATCTATTTTCGTACATCTTCAGCATTTCGAAACCATGTGTTGTCAAGTCATGCTGCTTGGATCTGAACAAGTGATGATCAGAAGGTGCTATGTTTGGTGAGGACGCTGGGTCTGGTAGAACACCCCATTCAACTTGCAACCGTGTATCCGTCACAATTTATGTAATGTGTGTCATGTAAGAGGATGGCTTTGTGTCTTTTACTCGCTATTGCGGGCCTTTTCTCAAAAATACTGCAGTAACAGTTGTATTGGATTATAGCACATCGCTATACATTACACCTGGCTGAGCTGTGGATGCAAACCAAGTTTATTTGCTCTCTCTTTGTTCTCTAAACCTTCAGAGATATTTTTTGAATTATTGCCAATAGAACCAAAACTGCCAAGGCCTATCAATACTTGGATGATTGAAGTATTATAAATATAATTTGACAGTTTGTTTACTCATTGTTAGAGGACAATTACTAAAAGTGTCGCATAAGTATTATTTTCATATATATCTTGAATATGTCTCATATATTCAAGACCATCGCATTCATTTAATCGCATTCACTCTTTTTCATATCATATTTGTCATATACTGCGTGTATGTTACTTACCATTGCTTTTCCTGTTACTTCCTGCTTTGTATAAATACTTAATGGGTTTCCTGTATGCAAGCTGTAGTTGAGATAGAGAACTCCACTTGTATTTTTACAACTTACCACTATTAGGATCTTTTCCTTCTTTCAATTAGAACTGCCTTTTCAAATATTTGTTATATTATCGTTATTTCTGTCTTTATAGTTGGGTTAAAGTATAGATCAGCTTTAAGATTTACATATATAGGGTGGGGCAAAAGTACCTCTACCATTTTGATTGCGCGCCATCTTGGTTGTGTGATGTTTAGCTCAGTTTCGGTTTTACCATTGTATTGTGTAGACCTCCCAATGTTATTATGGATAAATATACGTGACAAGAATGAGCAGGAATAGTGATAATATTTATTGAAAATAATTGTTCCATTATTGCCACTTAGCGGAAATTGCATCAATGGTAGCAGGACTTTTCCCCCACCTTATAGAAAGGGTTATTTTTCTTGTAATACTTATTATTTTTGAGTTTTGCAAAGCTGGATGGTGTTTTCCATATACACCATCTGTTCTGGCGTCGGCTTTTTTTTCTATAGCTATTTCTTGCTCTTCTATGTAGTTACCATTTTTGAACCCAGCTATCTTGTTTTTTCATGTTCAACGATACCTTCATTTAAGCTTTTCTCAGTGAGCAATGTTTGGTAAATGCGACAGGCGATGTAAGATTAACCATATCACAATACGCTAATTAGAAAGCAATTCGTGTAATTTTATGGTTGATTATGGCGGATATACTTGACGCGACTTTCTTCAGATCGTAAACACAAATCGGAGAGGAAGTTAATTAACCTGCTTTTATCTTCTCTTTTATTTCATAATCTTAATCAGGCCATTGAAAAAAGTAACAAAAAAGAAAGACGATAAACACCTTTTCCTTATTTTATTTTTTTACCGCTTTATCTGATAAAAAGTATAAAGTTCCGGAGTTTTTCGGATATACCTTCGACTCGTAAAGTTTTATTTCCAGTTTAACCACAAATTGATGCCAATAAATAAGGCATTAAAATCTCTCTCATTGCGCTTTATCGCAATAATTGATTAGGCAGCAATAAATGCCCGGCTATACGAACTGATTATGATATTTTTTTGTTTATGAAATCGTTTGAACCGGTCTACCCATCGGCGGACGGTTCGAATAAAAAAATCGGTGTTTTTTTTATTGGCCAGATTTGGCTCGGAAGGGCCAAATATTTCGTTGTCATTACATCTTTCTTTGTCGAATTGGTTTGTCGAATTTATCGGAGTTTTTCAATTGGCCGATAGGCTAATCAGCTATCAGTTGCCTCGTTCGGATTGTCCTCCTATTTTAATAATTATATCTTCCTTTGTGATTGTTCAATTTCACTAAAAACGATAATCACATATTGTTTCGAAAGAAAGATAAGTTTCTAAAATTTTATTGGAGGAAATGTAGTTATACATAGGTGTGTGCATTTATTCTCATCATTTTTTCAATTTAAAAAGGCATTTAATTAGAGATACTGGTAGAATATATATTAGTCAAAAACGTTTTTCCAACTTTATGTGCAAAATGAGTGAGTATTCGCTATGGAGGGTTCCGCTCTGATGAAGACTTAAGGAAAATACAAGCAGGGGTGCCACAGTGAAGTATACAGATTTCTTCCTTTTTCAATAAATAGGCTTCTCCCTTTTCTTAAAAGACTCCCTTCGTATATATATATATATATATATATATATATATATATATATATATATATATATATATATATATATATATATATATTCAGTAACAATAAAGAATCATCAAAAGGTACAAACATACAAAAGGCAAATGAAACATGGTCAAAATCAAGGCGCTATCACTCTAGAGAAGGTACGAAGGTCACTATTTATATACGCTTTGCAAACGCTTAAACCAATTTTCAAAGCATTTATTCCATTCCGAATGAGGTATCTTCAAAACATGACTTTTGAACGCTTCAACAGCTTCTTCGGGCGATGAAAATCGTCGACCAGGTAGTTTATTCATTACGGATGTAAACAAAAAGAAGTTATTGGGTGGCAAATCAGGGCTGTACGGCGGATGACCCATCAATTCGATGTTTTGAGTGATCTAATAGTCTCTTGTTTGAGCCGATGTGTGAGAGCTCGCATTGTCATCATGAAGAACAATCCGGCGTCTCTTGTTTGTTTTCCTTATTTCACCGATGACTTCTGACAATCAAATGGTTGTGTACCAATCAGAATTTACTATTGTACGAGTCTCTAGAGGCACTGTTGCAATATTACCAGTTTCAACGACAGGGTTCACCATTTTCTTTGAAGTGCATCGTGTGCGAACAACTTTTGTTGGGTTTGGTAAAGTGTTCATGTAAAATATATGTTATATATGTATAATATATAATGTTCATATATGCTGGTGAAACTAATGCTTAGAGATACCTCAATCTCACAATAGGTGACATGACGATATTGTTTAATCCTTTCGCACACAGCATCGATGTTTTCTGGCACAGCAGCCGATTTTGGACAAACTTCACGAAATTCGTTGGACAGCGAACTGCGATCACGATTGAATTCACTAAACCAGCGATACACAGTGGTTTTTAATGGAGCTTCATCGCCAAAATTCAAATGAAATTGATTGATGCACTCTTGTTGTGATAATCCACGTCGAAAATCGCAAAAAATCACGAAAATGTTCACGATTCAGTTCCATTTTTTGCCGAGTCGAAACGTTCAACTAAATATAAAATAAACAAATAGCGTCCGTGTGACAAAATGTTCGTATATCGTCAAAAATGTTAGACTTTACGATGGAACCGTCAGATGAACTCATATGACAACAGTGTTCCAATTCCCGAAATATAAATATTGACCCTCGATATATATAATATACATATATCGCTTATCATAATAGACGCAACCACGGATAAGGTAAATGTCCCTTTAAATACTTTTGTGTTTTCTATGTCGTTTAACAAGAGAAAAATAAAAAAAAGTGTCGCCAGAATAGCTGTGGTTGCAAAATTCTCCAGGAAAAGTAGGAAAATGGAGACCGGATGGAAAGTATAATATTGCTTTTGTCCCTAGAAAATGTGTTGTTAAAACCACCACTCATAACCCTTGTGTACGCCCTGGAGACTTTCGCCTACGAGTGATTTAGGATGCGTAATTTTAAAAATACCTAAAACAAATAGCTTTCAGAGCAGATTGCATAATGTGGCCGCTAGACTAAAGTTTACGTGATTTCTTGTGATTTATGTCGACAGATAATGGCGGACGCTGACCGGTCGAAATCCGTATAGCCGCATTCACGCATCACACTTTTTTGTCGTACAAGACTTTTTTTTATCATTTACCAGCAATTTTTTATCTTTCCCATTGTCAAATCTGATCCGAACATCACGAATCTATTAAAACGAAAGAACCTCTCTATCAAAATCATTTAACGACGTGATAAAGTTACATTATAGCTCTTTATTAAGGGTTTAATTTAATTTGTAGTTTATAAAATAACTAACTTATGACCACTACTTAGATTATCAATGAAAAATAACGATAAGTTTCCTTATTTCCTCAATTCCTTTAACTCAATTCTGCAGTATATGATTTGCTGTGATTCTAATTCATAATAGATTCATCAACTGTTTTTTTATTATTCGATAAGTTCGTGAATATAACGAAATTTTCTCTGAAAAGTTGAAAAAAAAACCAACTTATACTACAACTGTTCCAATGATTCTTCAGTATATAAAATGTCAATTGAAAAGTTCCCGGACTACTAGGGTAAAACACATTTTTTTGGCAACATTATTTTTTTATTCAACATAATTCCCTTTAAGGGTGATATGTTGATTATAGCGACCTTCCAATTTTTCGATACCATTTTTGTAGTATGATTTGTCTTTTGCGTTAAAATAGGCCTTAGTTTCGGCGATCACCTCTTCATTCGACGAAAATTTCTTCCCAGTGTGTATTTTTTTCGAGATCTGAGAACAAGAAATAGTCGCTGGAAGCCAGATCTAGAGAACAAGGTGGATGATTAAGCAATTCGAAGTCCAATTCATGTTTTGCGATCGTTTTCACTGACTTGTGACAAGGTGCATTGTCTTGGTGAAGCAGCACTTTCTTTTTCTTGAAATGCGGCCGTTTTTCGGCGATTTCGTCCTTCAAA
The DNA here is from genome assembly GCF_030347505.1 of Rhynchophorus ferrugineus. Classification (NCBI taxonomy): domain Eukaryota; kingdom Metazoa; phylum Arthropoda; class Insecta; order Coleoptera; family Curculionidae; genus Rhynchophorus; species Rhynchophorus ferrugineus. The sequence continues at coordinate 22,163,104 of NW_027472584.1, read as the reverse complement.
CGGTCCAATAACGCTATGTAATAGTCGCTGTCGATGGTCCTTCCTTTTTCAAGGTAGTCGATGAAAAGTATTCCATGCGCATCCCAAAATACAGACTCCATAGACTTGCCAGTCGACTGTTGTCTTTTCCTATGCTTGGGAGAATCGTGTGCAGTCCACTCGGATGTTTGGCGATTGGACATCGGAGTGAAATGATGTTTCATCCATTGTCACATATCGACGCAAAAACTCCGTTTTACTACGCTTGATCATCTTCAAACACCGCTCCGAATCATCAACTCGTTATTTTTGGTCAAAAGTGAGCTCACGCGGCACCCACTTTGCACAGAGCTTTCTCATACCCAAATATTCGTGAATGATATAATGTACACGTTCAGTTGATATCTTTAGAGTGTCTGCTATTTCATTCAACTTCAATTTACGGTTATTCAAAATCATTTTGTGGATTTTTTAAATGTTTTTGTCGGTCTCTTTTCAACCACAACCTCAACCTATTTTCTCAAACAACCTCTTTTCTCCGCTGCGTTCACCGAATTTGGTGTTCATTTCACCACGTCTAAACTTAAATTGCTTCACCGAAAATGCTATAATTCACAAACTAATGATCCGACAACTGTCAAATTTATACACGCATCTTTTGGGGGTTAGGGCTAACTGGAAAACATATGGATTTAATTCTAGTAGCGCCATCCATGTGTCAGGTCGTGGACTTTCAACTGACATGTTAATAATCTAAGGTTATTCTTTTTTTAATTCAGAACTAACCTAAGGACAAAATTTCTTCTGTGCCTCGAAAAAACTGACGCTAGAGCTAAAAGAAAATCAGAAAATTTACTCCACTAATTTACGTATTTGTGGCTGATGTGAGATATATTTTTGGAATTAAAACTGGGACAAATTTAAGTAATCTTCTAATAGGCCACAAAATATGTATTTTGCTGATATTTGAAATAATTAACTTTGATAGAACCCTCGAAGGGGTTAGACAGCTTGTAAAATATGTTTAAAAGGTTGATGATGATACATTATTTAATTTATAGCAAATAAATGTGCTACATAAAGCAAGGATATTAATAATGACTCAATTAAACTTTAGGTATACGTCACACGTATATTTTAACATCTATTTTTTTAAATTCAAAATGCTATAGATGTAATGCGATACAAATCGAAGTTTCCGACACGCCTGCCTTGATATAGCACTTCCCATCATTCGGCAAATTACTTCTTATATCGTATAGCTCACCCGCCAAAGGCAATAACATGTCTTTTTCATTTACAGGTGGCGTTTTGCAGATTCAGAAGCGAGAAGTTTAAATTTCGTTCCGTCTCCACGTCAGCAACGCCCTCAAGCCGGGGTTATCAAACATGAAACTCTCTTTTATCTTCGAGCTGCTCCTAGTTTTTGTTTTAATAGCTTTCGCCGCATCCGCTGTTATAGGTAAGATAAAATTTTAGCACCCATGATGCCAAATCATTACCGATTATATATGGATTCGTTATACCAATTTAGCCAGGCGAATATATGATAAGGAACCAATTCGATTTCATTGCGTTTGTTATGTTTTATTTCGATCCGATGGCTATGTTTTTTTCATTTCAAATTATCGAACGTTAAGTTGCGACCACACTGGGGGAAGCATTCACCAATTTGTCGTAATTTCAACATATCTTATGGAACATTGTGTTCATATTATTTAATTAATTATTATTTTAAATTGATAACCAACTCAAATTAGGAACATTTTCAACAGTAAAGGAAGCAAATATAAATTGCGGGAAAGTAATATCACTACAATACACGACAGTAATACGAATAATAAAGATTCATAGACAACCTGCTTTGACTGTTTTTTTACACATCAGTTTTTCTGCATTTATATATTTTTTAAATATATTTTAAAGTCTCATTTTACCAACTATGGGTTTATCTGGACTGGACTTACAGTTTAACGTGGGCTCCGAACCACTTTCCTCGGCATTAAGCCTACCGACTAGCGAGGGAAAAACTTACTGGTTGCTGGCGTGACTGAAATCATTTTCCTTGTCGGATTTTGCACTCTTGCCTAAAGATAATCACAAACATAAATTTACGACCATGCCCCAGCAGGATTCGAACCCGCGGTTATCGCAACACTAGGTGGACCGTCCTGTCGCCTTTACCAGTGTGCCACCAAGCCGGCCATTTATATTTTTCATTTGTTATGTTCCATATTCATTTATGTTGTCCACTGGAAATATTCACAAATATTGAATTCACCTCCAAGAGGGTATGAGTGAAACTCCCAAACTTTCTCATCACAGAACTGACCAGAGTCAATGAACTTTGAACCACTGTGATTTGTGTCTTCATGAGAAATCGCAGTGATTATATTTTAACGGTTATAATCTATATATAGTGTCATTTACTCCTCATAGGAACCTTATCTCACTCTATTTTATTATTCACTCACTTGTTAAAAAAATAAACCATAATTCATAATTTTTCATATATTTTTGAATGAACTTTGTATTTAATATGAAGAAGAATTGATTCATCTAACATTTCATAGCTTACTGTGCCTCAACACCAGATGCAAGATTCGTTCTTATTTAGTTTGTCATGAAATAAATTTTACCACTTTATAGCGTTTTTGCCATTTAGTGAATTTCGTTTCATAACTTCGCAAGATCACACGGTTTGGTTCTTTTGAGTCTTCGTTCTAGTTCAGTATTATTCAAGAGCCGCAACACTTTGGTGTTAACATGGGAGTGGAGTCTTTCCTCATGCCTTGTTGCTAATCTCTATGACAGTTGGAATTCGTGAGCCTCGGTATAAATAATTGTTTCTATAGTATCTGAGTGCATAAAGGTCCATAAAGATTTTACTATCTGTTTGTACAGCAACAACTTATTATGTACGGATAAATTTGATTTTCTTCCAAATAACCAATACGTTTTTCGATTTATTTTCCTTTCTTCTTGATATACTCATACCGATGAAGTTCTGCTTCAAGATTTATCCTAGTATTATTCATAATTATTCAAAACTCAGTATTATCCATATTTATTGCCATGCATGTTTAACAGTTTGGTTGATTACTAAGATATTCTCCATGTTTGTGTCCACTTATTTATATCATTACTTGTGTGTGGTTCTTCTTCATCTCTGGTTGCCTCTTCACTATTGTCTCCAATAGCAAGTATAGCAATGTCAAATGTAACTATAGTAACATTTTCGAGAACATAGCTCAAAATATTGCCTTGAGGTACACCTGCTTTTGCTTTATTCATTGTTGAGTAAACTTCTTCTTGTTTAACTCCAAACATCCTGGCTGAGATACAGAATTTAAGATTCAACCTATTGCTTCGGTAATATATTATAGAAAACTCATGTTGAATCAATTCGTGATACCAGGTGAATTGCTGAATGTTTGCTCATAAAACCAAACCCATTTCATGCAACACAAAGCAACTTTTGTTGAACCACAAACTATATGGAAATAACTTGTTGTTGTGTATATGTACCTTTAACTTAATAGAAGGAATTTATGTTAATTAATTTAATTTAATATCAACATTTAATACTAATCATAATTTAAGAAACATAAACATATTTATTAAAATAATGAACATATTTGCCTAGATAAATATATCTTGCCTTCCAAAATACTTTAAAATAGCACACGGCGCGTGTTTTATTTAAATTTGCAAGTCAAAATACTTGTTTCAAGCTTGTAATGTAATCAAGAAAAAAAAAGTGGTATGTGAAAAAGTTAAAATTTATTTATAAGGTAATGTATAATGGCCTTCCCCATAAATCAACTCGATATTAAAAAAGAAGAAGAAAAAAACAAAAAAAATATTTGTTTCCATAACAAAGTATGCGATTTCGTTACGAATTCGATTCAAGTTAAAAGTGTCGAATAAAAGTTACCTTTTTCCGAAGTTATAGTGGCAATCAGATTTATGACGCCTAAACTGTGTCTTATCTCGAATTAAGGTTTTTTATTTGGTAGTAAAACCATGTGTGTACACCATTCTAAGTCCAGTTTATAGGTTCTGTTAAAATTTATTCATAGAAAATATATATTAATTTGTTGTTTCACATTATTTCCATCATTTATAACATATTTATACGATCTCGTATAAATATATTTTCGATATATTTTATATTAAACAATACTATACAAAAAGCACCAAAATCTAAGCACATTTCAGTAAACAAGAAATATATTTGATTAGTCTGTTAAAATTAAATCATCAGTTAATTCAGGTGAATATTTCGATGACAAATAGATCGGAACTAATTATGTTTTGTATAATATTCACCGTGGACTATGCCGATATGCAAAATTAATTGGAAAATGTTAATTAAAATAATCCAAGATTAAATGTACATTACATATTATATATTATAAATATTATATCAACAACAATATATTGGATGTAGATATAAGAGGAATTGATGAATTTTGTCCTGCTTTACCATTAAATCAAATAATGATTATAACTTTTTAATTGTCCATAACTTTGCTCATAGAAAAGATAAGTAAGTTTGGTTTTTATGAAAAGCTTACTTGGTCTTCACATACTTTGTTCGTTATGACCGAAAAATTATATCGGCTAAATGGTGACCGCGATTCACTATCCAACTTTTGGCTCTTTTTAAGGCATTTTTCATGACATCCTGCAACATCTGAGGCTGAATTTCTTCAATTTCATGACGAATATTGTCTTTAAGATGTTAAATCGTTTGGTGCTTATTCACATTCATTTTTGATTTAAATAAAAACCATAAGAAATAGTCTGGTGCTGTTAAATCCGGAGATCTGGCTGGCCATCCTAAATCGCCATTACGCGAAATTAGTCTTCGTGGAAAAACGTCATTCAATAATTGTTGAACGAGCTGTGCGTGCTGCGGCTCCATCTTGCTGAAACCGTATGTCCTCTAGTCCTTGATCTTTCATTTCAGGCACAAGAAAAATTAGATTCGATTTTCGTAATCAGGTCTTGGTACCATTCAGCAGTAACTGTAGATAAAAAAATAGGGACCAATGATGTTTTCAGCATGAATATTACATCATACAATTGGACTTTTTAATGGACGTAATGATGCTTCGTCAATTAATTGAGGATTCTGTGTTCCCCAAAAACCGACTGTTCTGTTTATTGACGTGACGACTGAGAAGAAAATGGGATTCACCGCTCATTATCAATTTAGAAGAAAAATCTTCAATTTCACCAGACAGTCTTAGGACTGTATTACTGTACTTAAATCGTTGATCAGGATCTCTCGGTATCAATTTTTGAACTGAATTTTGTACATGTTTTGCGTGCAGAAATGTGTAACTGGGAACCACGTATACGAATTGATGTTTCTGCAATACTATCGTGCATCAGAGTCACATTTTCAGCATTACGAGACGTCCGTTGTCTTCCAGAATGAGACTTCTCTACTGTCGTACCGTACTGTCGAAAATTCGCATGTAAACGATAAATTGTGGTTTCGTGAGGCACTGGACGATTAGGACTTTTTTGACGCAGTTTCCGCTGAGTGCCAATAATTTAACGATTATTTTCAATAAATATTGTCACTATTTCTGCTCGTTCTTCTGGTGTATGTTTATCCATAATAAAATTTAGACGTCTACGTAACAGAATTCTGAAAGCGAAATTGAGATAAACGTTACTTAACCAGGATGGCGCGCAATCAAAATAGTAGCGGGACTTTCGCCCTACTTGTTACATATATGGGTTTTCAAAATATATCAGTTAATGCATCTCCATTCTATTAAAGAAAATTATCTCAAGTTCAACATAATTCTTTATCCAAGAATGTTTTATTATTATCAATTAAATCATAATGTACAAATGAATTTATTACTACTGTTCTGTTGTACTTGCATGAATACATAAGGAAGACAAGTATGTGATTAATACATAAGTATTTATTTCTCAAATTATATACACTAAACAAGTACACTAAACACTTTCGTGTGGTTTGGTTCGCTTCAATCTTCTGATTTCCTGCGTTTTGTCCAGTAGCTGTACGGCTTCCACGTTGCTGTGGTTTAGCAAGCTTATTTCATGTTTTAAGAAAAAATGTTGGATGACTTCGTGTATCATTAGATTTCGAGGTAATCGTGCAGCTTTCGTGGGATACGTAGCGATAAGTATTGGTAACTAATCGCAGAACTTGCTTTTATGTTTTAGTGCAACCCCATAGGTTCAAATTGGCTTTATAACAATCTCTTCGATTTTAGGTCAAGTTGAGAGTATCTTCCGATTAAACAGTACAGTTGCTTGACTTCGAATCTAATCTGGTCTATTTTTTGTCTAACATGATTATCCAAGAAATTATATGATATTTTGAAGGTTAATATTATTCATTAAACACCACAACGTATTATAATATTCAACGTTATATAAACAAAATACATTTTTGAATTATTTATGATATATTTAAAATATTAAGTATCATTTCTTGTCCTCTTTGCCTTATTTTAAAATCAGCAAAACAGGATATGTAAATCCAGTCAATGCAATTATGAAAATTATCTTTAAGGCTTAATCACATATTCAACCAGCCGTTAAAAGGCCCCTTTTCGTTTACTAATAACAATCATCGGTTAACGGTAAAATAGAAAGTATCCGTAATTTTATTTTCATTTGCAATGAGGCATGAAGCAAGACAGAGCGTACACATTTCACATGTCAAACATATATTGTCTACTCGATGCCTACTTTCTCTCAATTTGACTCAGATTCGTTTTTTTTCCTTTTATTTGTTCGCTGTATCAACACGACAAGGACATCGAGTATCTTTGATTTGTATGACAGTTTGGAGGGCCCAGATACGAAATAACGAATATCGGCTCGCATAAAGTCGTCATTTGATTTCCGAACAGGTAGCGGAATTAAACCGCTTTAAAAGGTATTCGAATTCAGGGAGGTTTGCCTTTAGAAGATGTCGACCTTTTTTGGACCGTTGAATTTGGCTAATGACACCCTTTATATTTACAGTTGAATTTCTCTGTCACTACTTTTAACTCTATCTAGGTTAATTATTTTTTGATGCCTCTCTATAGTTTCAAACAGTTTTTTTTTTCTAAAGCTTGACTTTTGTTTAAGTTAGAAAGGACAATGTTAAACGTAAATATTATTTAAAAATACATAATTGGTTCAATTATATCTTAATTATTGGCGTCAATAATAAATACATGACTTTAACATAACAAAACTCATTTAAAACTTTCAACTCAAGTCACTCAATAACTTTAGTATCATTTGTTGAAAGAATACGACTTGTTTTGGAGCTGTTGCGGATTTTTCATTTTATATGGATAGTCGATTATAAATTTTATTATAAAACAGGTATACAATTCTGTCATGTTTTAAAATTAGTCATGAAGACGATGATAATAACTTTCCAGGACACCAATACCTAATGAAAACGTAGAAAAAGTGCAAGAAAGATTATTAAAAAAAACACAAAACCATACTTCATTGCTTATTTGTGAACTTTTGCCCAAAAACAACATTGCTATCATGCCCTAGCTTCTATATTCGCCATATTTCTTGCTTCGTGTCATTTGTTATTTTCATAAATACAAACAAAGCCTTCAAAGGTTATTGTTTTACAATCCTAAATGAAGACTATAAGAAACCCTATAATAATAAAACATTATTTTTTAAAGCATTTTGTACATATTTTTAATATTCTTAGGCCCAATATATTATTGTCTATAAAACAATTTTTAACAAGAAGTTTCAAAGACTTATTTAATGATAATTAGTCGGCTTGGTTGGCGCAGTGATAAAGGCGACAGGACGGTCCGCCTACTGTTGCGATGGTCGCGAGCTCGAATCCTGCTGGGACATAATCGTGAATTTATGTTTGTGATTGTTTATTATTTGTGATTATTATAGACAAGAGTGCAAAATCCCACAAGGAAAATGATCTCGGCCAGGCCAGTAACCAGGCTGGGTAAGACCGGATGTCTTCTGGGATGATTTATAACTTCATCACTCGCCAGTCGGTAGGCTTAATACCGAGGACCGTGGTTCGTAGCCCACGTTAAACTGTAGGTCCAGTCCAGATAAACCCCTAGTTGGTAAAATGAGACTTTAAAATACATATTTAATTAAAAGTATCTTAATATTGTACGATATTTGATTGATAAAGGCGATTAAAAAATGGTATGAAAATAGAATAGCTATTTATTTTTAACTCTTTTACAGTTAGATCATTTAAAATTCAATCAAATACAGTAACAAAAACACGGAACAGGCTTACATACATTTATATATAAGTAGAACAATATATTCAAGGCCAAGGATGTTAGGATGTTATTCATGTTATCAGGTCGATAACTCCATATATGTCCCAGACATTTTACTATTAGTATTCATACAGCACCTGTCTATTCATTGAGTGTATATAAAAATACATCCATCTTTATTTTCTATTTAACAGTTTACTGATAGATCACTATTAGCAGGTGGAAAAGAGCGTGAAACAGGTCAGCGAGTGTTTCATTAAGCAGAAGGAATTATGCGTGTTATACCGTGAAATATATCTCTATAAACCCCTTAATATATTTATTGGAATTTAATAAACTCTCATATAGTCGTATAGATTATATCCAATCCTATAATTTCTCGATTAAATTTATTTACTGATATATGGGTTTTGAGGAATATTAAATAAAATTAGTTTATTAATTATCTTTTACGAAATAATAACTGTAAAAAGTATATAACTAAAATAATATCAATTTTAAGGACGTAATTGTAGAAAGTGACCTAAAAATAATGTCTCGAAATCAATATCAGTTTAAGGTTAGTGAGCTATTTTCTTTTAGATACATATAGAATAACGAACTTGCCTGTAGGTGTAGATTCGGTTTTACCAATTCTCCCCATTCGCCATTTCCACGAAATGTCTAGATTTGGTTTATAAGAGGAAGCACGTACATTATGTAGTGAATTTCTTTTAGTTTAAACTACGTGTTTCTCGTTGTACTTTGTACTACATCTTTGAGCCAACGTTGGATATTATTATCATTCTGTTTATAGACGTATTCATTTGCTTTTGTCTAGACGGAGGGTTGAAATAAAAGCGTAAGCTACTTGATGTTAGAACATGTCTTACGTTCATACATTTATTATTATATATTCATAAATTATTTATTTATTATGATAGTAGAACAGCTTCTATTTTATAGAGTATATAGATAAGTTGTATTTTTGTAACTTTGAAGTTTAAACATGATTTTTCAAGCGGTATTTATTTATAAAATTCTTGTATTTTTAGAGGCTTTCAAAGAATCTATTTATTTTTTGACATATTCGTAAAAATAATTGAAATACTGCTTGGATGGAGCATGAGACATTGGGCAAAAAAATTGATAGTGGAAGGGAGCAGGGTCTGGAGAATATGGCATGCACGATAGGGTTTTCCATAACGGAGTTACCATGTGGCTAAAGATACTTATGTTGTAAAATAATTTGATCAAAATTTAACTTTTAAAATAACAGTTTGTATTTTAGTGTAAATATCATCTGTGAACAATCTGCCACGATTATTTACGTTGGTTTAAATTCTTGTTATGGTTTCAACATTATTTTCATTTTATAGATAGTGGAAGTCATTCTATTTTGGTATTTCTTTCCTACAAACCTACAGAGCACTAAATGGTTTATATTTTTTAGCTTATCCAAAGATGACAAGAGTTCTCAGAAGTTGATTCCAAGAAGTCAGGCATTAAAATGCATATTATATTGTAGTTTTCATGCTGACGACATCACTATCAGCTTATATATTTCAAAATCGGAGACTTTAGAGGTGGTTAAGATGAATAAGTAATAATAATATTGCTACTTGTTACCTATCAAGGTAGCCAAAAAATCAATTTTTCCCACCGTCTGGTGAAAGATGTCTTTTGTTCTTCTTCAGGTGCTAAAAAATAGCTAATTATTAAATAAAAACATACTTTATTGCTTTTGCGTGGATTTTTGAATACAAACAACATTTCTATCATGCTTTAGACTAGAATTTTCAATTAAATTTTTTTTTATATTATCTCTCTTGATATCAATAAACTTGGACCAATGTTTGATCTATGACCTAAAGAAACATCTATAACAATTTTTTTGAGTTTGAGGTATTTGAAAATATGAGTGTGCTAAATCAAGGAAATAGGGAGGATGGTTGAGTAAGTATTCCACAGTTTTCACATAACCAATACACTCTTATATATGAGTACGGTGAAAGATGATTTTTTTCTTTTTCAACTAAGTTGATTAATAAGATAAGTTCTTTGTTTCACATTAAGAACTTTGTACATTACCTTCGTAGCGTTTCCGTATTATCGCTTAAATATATATTTTTTTGTTTTTGTATATTTTAAAGACTCTTTTGACCAACGAGGGTTTACGGTCCTCAGCATTAAGACTACCGACTGGCAAGTAACCAAGTTAGGAATCATCCCAGAAGACATCCGGTCTTATCCAGCCTGGTTACTGGCGTGACTGGGTTAATTTCCCTTGTCAGATTTTGCTCTCTTACCCAGGACAATCATAAATATTTAAAAATCACAAACATAAATGTACGAGCATGCCCCAGTAGGATTCGAACCCGTGATTATCGCAACAGTAGGCGTACCGTCCTGTCGCCTTTAACACTGCGCCAACCAAGTCGGCTCAATATATTCGTGCTTTCCAAACTTGAATTCTAAAATATTTTTTAAATATAAATCTGGTTATTAAATTTATACAAAATTAATTGAATAACATAACTAAAATGATAAACGATTTTCCACGCTTGTTTCTTTAGTGGTCGATTCATTCTAATTAATATTCTCGCCACCTATCCTTCATTAATTAAAAGATGCACGTTGTAAAAGAAAATCCTTACGTCGGAAAGTTTAAATCGAAAAAGTGGCATAAAAAATATTGAGGTAACCATTACGAGAAAAATAAGGGCTTTGTGCTTTGGAGTTTTCATTCTGTCTTCAGCAGTAATCGTTAAACAGGAAACTTCAGCGTTTTGAGTCTCTGGCCTGTTGTAATTCGACCACTTTAGCATTGTAAAATTGCTGAAAGGACTGTATTTGGAAATTCCGGATTGCTTGTGATGTTTCTACTGCATGGTTATATAACAAAAAAGATTAGAACGTATTTTATTTTTCGGGTAATAGGTTTTGACAAAAACTAACCGCATTTTAACGCGACGTACTAAAACTACAATAGAGAGTATACAAGGGAACCTCCGATGTATTATTCGTGAAATAGTTTAGCTTTTCTTCGCACTAGACGACCATCGGGCGCGACAGTGCCAATACGAGTACCGGGAAGTTTAAAATATAGTAAAAGAAGTAAAAAATACATTTTACTTAAGCACGTCTAACATTTTAAGTAAATATATGGAAAATACATGAAGAAATACATTATTACCTCTCAGTAGAAATTGCTTCAAAAATATCCTAATTGTCTAGTACCTCACAAAACCACAATTTATTATTCAAATGCGAATTTTCGGTAGTACGGCAGACAGGTCTCGACGGTTCCTAGTTACAGATGCACGCATTTCAGCACGCAGTTTAAGGCGAATTTTGAAAATGTTCCCGTATAAAATTCAATTAGTCCAAAAATTGCTACCGAGAGATCCTGATCAACGAGTTGACTACAGTAATGCAATCCTAAGTCTGTCTAGGGAAATTGAAGATTTTTCTTCCAAATAAAGAGCGATGAAGCCCATTTTCTTCTCAGTGGCCACGTCAGTATACAGAACAGTCGGTTTTGGGGAACACATAATCCTCAATTAATTCATAAAACAATATTGCATCCACTAAAACAACTGTATGGTGTGGTATTCATGCTGGAAACATCATTGGTCCCTATTTTTTTGAAAACAACCAAGATGTTGCAGTTACTGTTACTGTTGAACGGTACCAAGACATGACTCGAAATTTCTTGTGCTTGAAATGGAAGAGCAAGGACTACAGGACATGAGGTTTCAAGATGATGGAGCCACAGCACACAGAGCTGGTTTAACAATTTTTTTCCACGAAGATTAATTTCGCGAAGTGGCAATTTAACATGCCTAGCCAGATCTTCGGATTTAACAGCGCCAGACTTTTTTTTATGGGTTATTTTCAAATCAAAAGTTTATGTGATCAAGCCCCAAACTCCAACCCCTCAGATGTTGCAGGATGTTATGAAAAATGCCTTAAAAAGAGCCGAAAGTTGCATAGCGAATCGCGGTCACCATAACGAAAAAAATTAAGAGCAAATAAACTTTTTATGAAAACTAAACCTACTGATCTTTTCTTTAAGCAAAGTTATAGGCAATCAAAATGGTAGCGGGACTTTTGCCCCACGTTGTACAAAGTTTTATAAAATATGTAATGATTTATATATTTCAAAAACAATTTATGCTTTCAATTTGAAACATTTTTTATTACAAAACATTTAATTGAGCTAAATACACAGTACAGAACAATATATGTTATGTTGAAGACTATCTGTTTTTAAATATTTTTTTTCAGATATATTTATTGCAAGTATGTAATGGTACGTCATTCATATAAGCTGAATTATATTTGGATGTTGCAGTAAAAATATTTCGTTCCTGTCTTTTGCTATTTTGTGACTTTTCTTATCCACCACAATAAACACTTAACTACACTTAAGTAAAAGATATAATAGAGTTGATTGTATTAAAAAGCACTGACATTTGATTATTTATAATATAACTAACATCGCTTGTTAGGGTAAATAATTTATATTGTCAAATAATTTATCGAAAAAACAAACAAAGTAATTGTTAGGAGGTATATTGGTCATGTTAGCCAGATATTAATTAGAATTCATTTAAAATAATGATGACATAAAAAAAAACTTACTCCATCCTAAGTAGTTCATCCATCAAAATTCCAAGTTTGGACTGGAGAATGGACTGCAGCACTTTGTTTATACATTTTAAACCTACATTTTGTTTATTTTAGCCATAATTATTGTCAGTAAGCTTATCACAACCCTGAAATTGGCTCCTTTTATCGACCATTTAGAATTTTTCAGATTTAAACGGGCGATTTTAACTAAACGAGAATTATTAAAAATCAACTAACAATATAATTGTGTACAACAAATTTGTTTGTAAGTTTTTGAGGTTGCTTTGTCAGCCATGTTGAAAAGTTCAACCCAATTCGATAAAAACTTTCTTGAAAAAAAAATAAACCGAATATATATAATTACAAAACGATACAAAATATCCAGATCTTGACTATTTCTAATTTCTTTATTAATAAATAAATGTTTTAATTTTAAACGTCTGATTGCATAATTCACCGTAATACGTTTATTATATTTACTCGGTTATTAAATTTCATTTGGGTAAGGCGAGAGAGCAGTACTATCGCGAAAATATCCTTCCTGCTTAGAATCTATTATATTTCGTTTCTGTTTTATTTTAAACGGCGGCATTATGGTTTAATTAAGAGATAAAAACCGTTCTAAACGACTAATTTAGTTTAACGATTATTTTGACAGAGATCTGATAGAGAAGTTTTGTTTCATTTCAGATAAAACTCATCTGAGGAGCTCCAAGAAAGGAATAGTTCCGAAGAAACATGGAAAAGTTGGCCATAAACGACAGGAATCGACTGCGAATCGATACTGCAGTTGCGGAACGAGAATGTGTAACTGTTGCAGGGAGTTTAACATTCCTGTCGTCGCTTTGAAAGGTCCTGGTTGTGCTACGTTGCAATATTTAACAGGAGATAGATTAGCGATCTCTATGAGTTTTGGAGAACGCGTTCTTACCAACACCACTGTCTCCAGTAAGTTATCCACACATGAAAACAAAACACACTTACTCACATTACTCTTATTCTCCAGGTAGAAGACCAGATCCTATTTGCATGCCTTTACCAGGAGGTGTATCGAAATTCTGCGGAAGAGTGTACAACATTGGTCGGAGAGGAGAAAACTTCAACGCTTGCCTGGGTTTAGAATTGAGATCATTAAACAGCATTGAAGCAGCATTACGAGTATCCTGCTTCCGATTCGGTCCAGAAGGTTTAAGACTTGAACCACCACAACCACTTCCTATTGTTGAAGAAGAAGATGATGATGACGATGACGATGACGATGATGACGACGATGATGATGATGATTTCGATTTTGATGATGACGACGATGATGATGACGATGACGATGATGATGATGAGGCGGAGAATGATGTTGAATCAACCGACTATAGTCCATTTAGTGTACTTGATGATGACTTTATTGGTGGTTACTTTGGTGGAGAAGAATCATCTTCAGGTTAGTTATAGAGTTGATATTTTGAATAATAATACTAATTTCTGTTCGTTCCTTACTCAGGATCCAAGAAGAAGAAGGCAACAACCGCTAAACCTCCACTAAAACGAAAACCTGTGTCCAGGAAACCATTAAGAAAGAAGGCCACTCAAAAACCAAAGCCAGTTAAAGCAACAAGCACTGCGCCCGTTACCAAGCTTCAATCTACCGTTTCTTCTTCTACGATGCCCAGCACTAGCTCCGCAGCAACAGGCGAAAACATGATGGCTGAGATTAATTCTGCAACCGACATGACAATGGATTCTTCTAATATGACTAAATCTTCTATGAACGTAACAGAAGATATGCCACAAATGGATACAGCTCAACAAACGGAAATGTCTGTAGAAACAGCTACTCTAACAACCATAGGCAATGAACAAGCCGATGAGGCCACAATGCAATCTTTAATCATCAAAGACAGTAAGGAAGAAGACGATCCCCTAGTAGAAGCAGTAGAAGACGTCATTAATGACGATGAAAGTGGAGAAGACACCAAAGAAAGTGATGAAGACAGCGATGAAGACAGTGATGAATCTAAAGAACAAACCACAACCAAAACTCTTGGAGAAGCAACTACCACCACCAAGGATGATGAGAAAGAAGGAAATGATGTATTCGATGACATAGCCGATGGTGTATCCGAAACATTCGACGATGGTGATGACGATGACAAGAACGAAAAAGAAGATGACGATGACGATGATGATGATGACGATTTATTCAGAAATTTCAAAGGATCAAAAGCTAAAACCAATTAAAAGTAATTTATTACAAAATGGATGGCATTCTTCTGTGCCAAAGATTAACAAGTTGAGTTTGTAGATTATGAAAATAATTATTTCATCAAGCCATACCAATGTAAAGTTTTTATTTAAAAGAAATTGTTCTATATAGTGTCATTCATTTTGCACCGTCATTTTAATTATTTATTTTTTTAATTTATTTATTTATTTATTTATTGTGTTACACATTTACCTGGTTGTAAATAAAGTAATGTTTTAACATAATTTAGATGTTTTTATTTGATCAAATTAAACATTTCAGACAAAAATATAAATATCTCAATAAAATACAGACATCGAAGTATAAATCTGCAATCTGTCTGATATCAAACGATAGCCAGAAGGTAAGAAATGGGCAATACCGAATATTGACTAATAAAATTTGCATATTATCAAGAGAAAGCATCCGTACCGAGAAAGAAAACAAGAAGTGGGGCGGCTGAAGAGTACCGTATTTTTCTTGTTTCGTTCTTTCCAGTTCACGTATAACTAATATAAAGTAAATACATCCTTTCTCCACCGATGTGTACCGCTAAACAGTTGTTCTGTTGCTTGGTTATTTGTGTCACTGTTATTATTGAAAGTAAGTCAGCCAATTTAGTCTTGTTTTGAAATGCGTAAACATCATTAATTGTATAATAATGGTTTTATACTATTTGTTATTAAATGAATTGAGTATTTTTATTCATAAATTAACCGTAATTGAATAAATGATAGTTTCTTGTTTGGGTTCTTGTTTTAATTGAAGTATTAATGATATATATATCACAGTAAACTAGTTATTATGAATCTATCTCTTGGATAAAGATAAAACCTTCAAATTTTATTTATCTTGCGCTGAAATAAATGAAAATTCATGATAAAATACTATCTAAATCATAATTTTTGAGATAAAAGGTATAAATAAAAGCCACCGCTTTTTGAAAATAATTTTTCATTGCATAACTTGAAAACTAGAAGCTGTACAAAAATTGTTATACTGCTATTATATTCGACGTAAAATTCTTTATAATCTCTGAAATTTTCATTACCCTGCGATTATTTTAACAGAAATGACAGCCAAAAAGTTAAAAATGAGAAAAAATTACAAATTTCTTTGTCTGTAAATATAAAAAAATACAGATCAAATACTTATAATATATATATTTTGAGGCAGACTAAACAAAAGCCAATGTTAAATTGGTCCAAAATGTATATTTTTAAAAATGTGCGACATAAATTGAAATCTTTAATTATTTGAAATTAAGTTAATTTTTTGAGAATTAATTTTTATCGTGTAATTTAAAAACTAAACGCCGTATCATATATATTATAGTATCACTCGATTCAACGTAACATTCTCAGTAACCTGCTTACAAATTTCACGAAAAATATATATATGGAAAAAGTATCGAAAATTGTAATCTCTCAGATATAGATGAGACATTCAAATTTTATATATTTTGAAACGAAAAAGAAAAGAAAGAAACGAAAATCCATATTAAATTGATTAAGAATATATATTTTTAAAAAATGAAATATAAATCGAAATATGCCCATTTCTTGCTAATACATTTTTCATTATATAACTTGAAAACTAAACGCTGTAAAAAAATATTACAATAATATTCGATTCAACGTAAAATTCTTTATAACCTCTGTAATCTTCATCAACCTGTGATTATTTTGAAATATTGAATTTGAATAAAATTGACAAGTTTGAAATATAAAATAAAAAAAATCGCAAATTTTTATCACTACTCCTCTATAATCACCATATCAAAAATCATTAATTCCTCTCTATTCTCTAGATTTAGCGCACTGCGGCTAAACCTGAAGAATGGACTGGGTGGTAAGAGATTTGGGTTGAATAAAGAGGTTATCACTGAAACAAAGGCCTATATTGATGGTCTTGAGAATATATGTTAATTGGATGAAATAAAAAAAAAGAAATATATATATATATATATATATATATATATATATATATATATATATATATATATATATATATATATATATATATATATATATATATATATAATACAGGCATATAAAATGTATCACCTCTATGAATGGCATAGATATAGGAACATCGATCAAATTTGCAAAGAAGGATATTTCTTAGTTGTGCAAATGTATAAGAACTACGTTTATCCCTCTTGACTTGGTCAAACCGTAAACATTTGATTGATGAGTCCAGCGCCTTCGTTCAGATAGTAAACGTCCTATAAGGTATTGGAAAGGAAAAAGGCAATTTCATGTATTTCCCACTTCCTTTCTCTTTGTTTGTGTATCCATCTAGAAAGGTACAGCTAAGCAAATATAAAAGCCGTACGTTTTTATTGGTCTTGTATATTTTTATATTATTTTTAACAGCAAATCATTCCCAGTAAATATGCTAGCGTTGGGAACTATCGACTGAAAACAGTCGAAACAGTCGATAGTTACTAATTTATATTACCATGTAATAAATAATATAATTTTAAAGGAAGTAGAATTACTTTTATACTGAATGTCCTGTGGATGTGTAAAAAGGAATGGAATAATAACACCACAAATGTTTTATCGTGTTTTAATATATTAATTGCTATTTTTAAATAACATAGCATAATAAATATAATTAGTACAATACAACTTAAATAAAACCCAAGAACTAAAGATTTTCAATAACCGTAACTAATAAATAAAATGTAAACATATACCTAATCATTGAAAAATCTAATCCATGATGAACCTACCCTTTTACCTGACCCTTTTTAAATTAAAGTTTTCTTTATTTTTGAACGGAAATATTTTAAAATTACTGTGAATATTATCATGTTCAACTTTTCTCCCGTGAGGCGATTTCTTCGATCGTTAATTATTTTCCCAGATTTTGAAAAAACTCGTTCCCAGGGGACAGATGCTGCGGGTATAGAGGAATATTTTACTGTATGAATGTAACTGGTATAATTCAGGTAGCCCATTTTATGGGTTTGCCAAAAATCCAATGGGTTTTCTAAACGCCCAATAAATGAAATTTCCAAATACTGCTAAATCTGTAAAGTTGCTGCAGTACTTGGAGTAATTACTTATTTCATTCTAGCCATGTTTTTATCAAAATATCTCCATACGTTTGCATTCTTGGTCAGTAATTTTGTCTTAAATTTCGAGTTGCGGAACTATATTTATATTTTTTGAAGTTAGAATGGAAGATACCCTTTTGTGATAACTTTTTGTATCGCCTAAGCATTATTTGCAATACCAAATCCTGCTTTTTTAAATATAGGACCTAAAAATGTGGATTTCCAGCATATCGTATTCATTTCTAAAATTGCCAGTCTTTTATTGATGACATCTAATAGACAATTTTGTCATTTTTTCCCCATTCACTTGTTAAAATCCTGGATTTGATGGAATGTTACAGTCCTCTTATTAACCGTATAATTAAGGACATCGTAGGGATATCTTTCACCAGATAACTCGGTGGTCATTATTTCAATGGGCTTTAAAAGTTGAACACATTCTGTTAATATAGTTCATTCGTTAACAAATAAAAACTGCGGTCCTCTTCTTAATAGTCAACAAAATAAATTGTTGAATATTAAACTAGGGTTATCCTATCAGAAACTACATTTATTACAAATATTTAATATACTTTATTCACCTTTTTACGGTTAATATTTTTAAAAGAAATTTAACAACTGCTACTGTAAAAAATTCATCAAATCTTTTGGATCCATGCAATTTCTGAAACCTTTGGAACCTAATTTTAGTTTTCAAGATTTTAGGAAAAAGGTTTCGACAGAGAGCTTCGACAAAAATCGTGAAAGTTTATCAAAAAAGTATTACCTATTATACCAGTCCAAAATATTACCTATTATGCCAGTCAAAAGTATTTTACTATTTATCATTTACCATTTAATATTTTTGCCCTTGAAAACTAGCGTTCCAAAATGCTGCTTTATTAATTTACAATATATAGTTATTCACAAGCAAACTACGAAAAAAACATGAAACCACATATATTACATATAAATCTATATAAGCATAAATTCGGCGGATTACTTTCAAGGTCGCGGCTAGGACGGAAGGACCGAACGTTAAAAATCAGGCGAATGAACTAGTAGAACCGAAAATAGTAACTAAAAGTAAACCACTGAAACATCGATAGTAAATAGTAATAAAATTAGTCGGACTGAAAATAGCGACTGAAAACAGTTACTAGTAAAAACAGTCGAACCAAAGATACCGACTGAAATAGTCGATAGTAAAAAGTAGTCAATTGCTGAACAGTCGATAGTCGATTTCAGTCGATTGTTCCCAACACTAAATTATACTAAATGGTATACATATATATTCGTGTTATTGCTACTGAATTAATAATGCTTTGAGCATATAATAATGAGCACAAGTTTTTGGATCAAATCATCGATACAGTGGCTGCTAGAACTTTCTAAATTGTGATAAAAAGAAAGTAATTTGTTTTTTTGTTATGTTAAAAACGTAATGGTTTTAAATTTTGAAACTCAAGGTGAATATGTTTTCTCCATATCAACATTAGAATTTTGAGTCATGGACTAAGAAATGAAGAGTATATTTCGGAGACTTATTACTATGAATAGATCAGAAAAGAAGCAACTATTGCTATAGATCGAGCAGTTTTATGAAGAATGTAACATATTATTTGCTTTATATGTTCACTATATATTGAGAAATCAGTCAAAATTGCTTATGAAGGGATTCCCATTATCTGAGAGGTTCTACCTCATTTGCTATATTCAACAGACCTAGCTCCTTTCTGATTTGTTACCTGTTTTGATCAAAAGTACATAACTTATTTACATAGCACTTTTGGTTACATTGATATGTCGAATGTAATATTATTTTAACGCTTCATACAATAAAATAAAGAATTCGTAGCATGAGAAGGATAGTTGAAATATAATAACCCCTGAAAAATTAATATAGTTTAAATTAAAACAGTAGCCTATAGCAATAGCTTAAACAATCCTTGAATATTAAATACAATTCATAATACAAAAATTATTCATTAAATTTTGTAATTATATCTCAAGTTATCAATAGCAAGTTGAAGTTAAGGAAGCTCAATTTTAAGTAGCTCCAAAAAGTTTACACAACAATGGGGCTTTGAATTATGTGAGAAATATGTAGAACACTGTTGCAGACAATATTGTACATGTTTAGAGTTTGCAAAGATAATAGATGTTAGTACATGAAAAATATTAAGTTATATTGATGATTTGAAAATCCAAATGCAGATAGATCAAATATATGTGATTATGCATAATTCAGTATATCGATGCTGTTACTTCGATATTCAGATTTACCAAATTTAATATCAAGTTTGATCTGTTTCTTTCGTTTTCATTAATATTTTCAATACTTTCAATGTTGTTAAAAGCTTTTATTTATATTATTAGCTAAGTTTACTTCTCAACAAATTACTTGTGCTCAACAACAGTTGTATAAAATGTTGCCTATTTGTAGGAGAATTTTTGAGATATTATTATTATTTATTAATAATATTGTAGCGTTACTTTTCTCCTTGTAATTTCTTTGAACATACATTTGGATGTCGTTCTAAGTAAAAACAAGGTGTATGCGGAAAAAGAAATAATATTATTAGCTAAATTTATTAACTTACTTACTTACTTGCTAAATATGAACAATAAAAACGTTAAATATAATCAAACGAAAATGATTTTATTCGTTTTATTTAAGTATACATGCGATCAACAACAATTAATGTAATATATGAAATGTTGCCTATTTGTAGGAGAATTTTTGAGATATTATTATTATTTATTAATAATATTGTAGCGTTACTTTTCTTCTTGTAATTTCTTTGAACATACATTTGGATGTCGTTCTAAGTAAAAACAAGGTGTATGCGGAAAAAGAAATAATATTCTTAGCTAAATTTACTAACTTACTTACTTACTTGCTAAATATGAACAATAAAAACGTTAAATATAATCAAACGGAAATGATTTTATTCGTTTTATTTAGGTGTACAAGCGATCAACAACAATTAATGAAATATATGAGATGTTGCTTATTTGTAGGATATTTTTTGAGATATAATTTTTATTTATTAATTGTACTGTAGAGTTACTTTTCATCTTGTAATTTATTTAAATATAAATCTAGGTGTTGTTTTAAGTAGAAAGAAGGAATATGGCCCAGTGGAAAGTTCTAAGATAGCGAGAAACTATGGATCGCAAATTAACAAGCAAATTCCAAACGATGACGTTGTTGATTTTAACCATAAATCTACAAGGTTTGGCATGGCGTGCGCTGAAAACTTTTAATCGTTGGTTGTTCAATAGTTTCCTGTCTGTGTTCCAGAGGTTATTCATCAATATTACAGAATTTCGGATATCGAACTACTTAAACAGACTTCGAAACCACTTTCATTAGGTTTGGACTGGAGCATTATACTTTCAAATTCTTAGTCCGAGAGTAACAAATATTTTATTTATACGGTTTCCATCGCACAAAATTGTATTTGCGGAAGAAGGGCCCCCGTTCCATAGCGTTCGTTACCTTTTGCTGATAATTCCTTTTGAATATTTTAATAAATATTAGTTCTTAACTTGCTGTTTTAATTTCTCAGAAAGACCGTCCGAAATTAATAAGCAAAATAATTATGTTAGAAGTTTGCCGTATTTCTTATTCACAGTTTGTTTGTTCTGCGTTCAGGAAAAAAAACTATGTTCCTGCTTAAATTTATGTACCTCGTTTTGGCAAGATTTTACTTCAATAGCGTAGCAAAATTTCATTATATACAACTCAAATAACTCAAATAATATTTTAAATAATTTGTCGTTGTTTGGACTTTATAATCTACGTAAAATTTTTAATATTTCATTAAGTTTATACCGTGTCGTCCTACCGTATTAGAATATATATTTTCCTGAAGAGTTTTTCCAAGGCTCGTTATACCCCTCAGATAATTTTGGCCTTATTTTCTTAAGTTAAAGTAGTTTTTCATTAATGTATCCAAAGACAACTTCATCATCAAGCCATTTGATTGGTTAGTCTAGCACAGGCACTTTAAAGAATAACAATCAAAAGGATATTTTATTAGTTTTCGTTCTTTTATTTTCTTTACAATTTTCTTTAATATGTGGAAATTGAATTTACTTTTCAGTAGCTTTATATGAACATCTAGCGAAGAAGTATAGTGATAATTTTTATATTTATTATTGAATTATTACTAGATATTGGTGATTCAATAATATTTTTCTCTACAGTGACTTATAAATTAGGTACTAATATAGGAAGACCCATAGCTCTTACTTAGACTCTAACTAAAAAAAGTAAACACTTTTCAGTGCTTTTACTATTTAGTATACTTAATATACTATAATACACAAGATCATATGGTTTGGTTATTCTAAGCCTATCAAGTATACCGGAATGTCATTAATTTGACACATATGTCATTGTATTCTGCTGACATCAAGCGCATCAAGCATAAGATGTGATACTGTAAGAGTTATTGGATGAAGACCTAACTGAGACCCAAAACAATTGGCAGAAACATTATATGTGACCCAAGATTGGCGGTCCATTACGAGTAATGGGGAAAATCCAAAATATGGGAAGATTGGTGCTACATAAATTGAATAGCAGGAAAATGGAAAATCATAAAATCGCCTGTGAAATGCTGCTTCATACTTATCGGAAGTCATTTCAAGATCGAATGGTAACAGGTGATGAAAGGTGGATTTATTTTGAAATCCCTTAGCTCAAAAAATTATGGTAATCACCTGGCGAAGCCGGCCGATCGACTCCAAGGCCGAATTGTTGTGGTCACAAGATCTCTATATTTGGTGGGACCAGCGTTGTATGGTGTATTACGAACTATTGAAACTTGGTGAAACGGTTAATAGTAATCGCTTCCGACAAAAAATGATTGATGAACCGTGCCTAAATCAAAAAACGCCCAAAATGGGCTTGAAGACACGGTAAAGTCATTTTAGAGCACTTTAACGCACCCTTTCATAGAGCAAAACAGGTCAAGGAAACGTTGAAAACACTTGGATGGACATATTATCGCACCTGCCCGATCGTCCACACCTTGATCTATCCGACTATAAACTTTTCGGATCAAATGGACATTGGGCTTGCATACCAACCCTTTAGAAGAAGTTATAAAATGGCTCGATTAATGATTTTACTCAAAGGAGAAATGGGGATCTTGTCCATAATTTCCGTGAAAGATGGACAAGATGTATAGAATCAAATCGCCAATACTGCGAGTAAATAAAATTTTATTGAAAATTATGTGGATTAAAAAAAAACAGTAATGATTTTCCGGTACACGGTGTATGTCTTATTTGAGTGTTACTCGAGAGATATCTGAGCTGTCCACAAATATAGCTGAGCAAACTTTTCTTAGGCTTTCTCAATAATCTCTGTGAATCTACGTACCTGGTCAATTGCTCAAAAAACTAAACTGATGTGATAAAATGAAACAGAAAAATGTATCTTCTATATAAACATATACCTGTTGGATAATTGTTTATTAATATTATTATTTTTTAAATAAAATATATATTAAAACCATTTAAAAACTATATTTAATTTAACATATATCATCTATACTTTAATAATCTATATATATTTATTTTTTTGTTATTTAATTAATATATTATTACTAGTCGTTTCCGTCTAACCTACAATTTGTTTTTATAATAACTTAAATCTAGGGATATATCTAGGAGGACCCATCGGCCCTATCTCAGTCTTTGGTGAAATAATGTTTATACATGTCACTGCTGAATTTTTTAATATATGCACCTCAATACACAACACTACACAAGATCAGATGATTTGATACTTTTTAGTCTGTCTCCCGTTCTGGTGTTATCCAATAGTTGCAATATTTCAATATTCGAATGAGAATGGAGTCTTTCCTCATGCCCCCTTGCAATTCTCTTGATATCTTGACTAACTGTGGGTATCTGAAGGTCTCGATGTGGGTAATCAGTCCTATAGTATTTGGGTGCCCCCAATACCTCTAAGGACTTTGTTCTGAAAAATTTGTATTTGATTTATGTTACTCTTTCCAGAACGTCCCCATAATTGAACTCCGTTTGTCCATATAGGTTTTAGTATTTGCTTATATAATAGCAATTTATTATGTACTGTTAATTGTGATTTTCTTCCAATTAGCCAGTACATTTTTCCTATATTTCAATTCCAGTTCTTTTCTTCTCATCTTTAAATATTTCTTCCAGCGAAGTTTTGCATCAAGATTCATTCCAAGATATTTAGCGTTGTTGCTATATGGAATAATAGTTTTATTTAATGTTATTGGTGCTTGTACGGTCTGTTTATAAGTTAACTGCACATGTACAGATTTACATTCATTAATTCTGATTTTCCATGCTTGTGTCCAATTATTTATATTGTCACTTGCCTGTTGTAATTTTCGTGAGGCTTCTTCACTATTGTCGCCGACGGCTATAATCGCAGTATCATCAGCAAATGTAGCCATTGTGATATTTTCCATTTGTGGTATACCACAAATGTAAAGTAGATGAAGCATTGGTCCCAGTACACTTCCTTGTGGTTCATCTGCTTTAGCTTCTTTTACTGTAGAGTAAGCTTTTTCTTGCTTGACTCTAAACATTCTATTTGTAATGTATGATTTTAATAGTTCGGTATGTTGTTTTGGTAGAATTTTCTGTAGTTTATGAACATTATAATTTCCGCCATCTTCCAAATGTCTGGGATATGTTTTAATCTAAATGCTGTATTGATCAAGTTGGTAAGTTTTATAATTCAATTTCTTGGTAGTTTTTGCAGTAATTCTCCTGTTATTTAATCGCAGCCTAGTGATTTCCTGGGGTTAATGTCAGTTTTAATAACTTTGGTTAACTCTTTCGGCGTGCCTAATTCAATCATCGAATTTTTAGCTTCTATGTCCGGTAAATTATGTTCAATATTAGTTTCGTTTGGTTTGAAAGTTTTTTCTAGATACTCAGCAAATGCTTCTGCTTTTTGGCGATTGTCACATACCCAATTCCCACATAGGTCTCTTATAGGTGGGCTGTGTAGACATGAGCGCTTTAGATATTTTGTTGCTTTTCAGAGTGAGTAATTGAAAAATGTACTGGCTTTTTTAATTGTTCAGTTGTCTTGAGGGGTACATTTAGTTGAATTTGTTTGTTCAATTCTTCAGCAAATCCTTGCCAGTCTATTCTCTTGTTTGTTAAAGTTGGATTTCTTTATTGTGTTATTATATTTTCGCCCAACGTCAGAATCACTGGCGTATGATCTGAACTTTTCAAAAATCAAAATTTTCTTCAACCCTTATATAGTTGGATGTTATGGTTCTTACTATGATGAAATCTAACCGGTCTGGGGTTTTCTCTTGATCAGTCTGCCAATAATTTGGTTTTCCACTTGCCATGTAACTACATCTTAGTTCAACAGTTCATTGCTTTTAGTTGTTGTCATTCTGGATCCCTATCTTGTGTTTTTTGCATTGAAGTCACCTCCATTTATAACTTTTTCTGCCAGGTTGCTTAGGATATTCAAATAATTTTCCTTCTTTTGATTGAATCTTGAAGGAAATCTATATATAAATTCATATATATGTATATATATATATATATATATATATATATATATATGTATATATATATATATATATACATATAAATTAAATAAATACATATAAAGGTATTTATTATTAGGTACAAAAACACTAAAAACAAGTATTGTATCAACAAGTATTCAATAATATTTCTATTTGTCAAACCGTTATAGATTATTGTTTGCTTATTACTTTGTAAAATCCAACAAACAGCAAAACTGTCAAAATAAAACGTTTTATTTTCCGTTCTGTTAGTTCGAAATTTATCGCAATTTCCCATTTACTAAATCAGGAAATGAAATACTTAGAATAGGCGTAAAGCTTTTATCAGGATTTCTCGACTTGTGTGAAACTTGAAGTGTTCCCGTTGTTTTCCAATCTAATAAGTTTAGCATTCGAAAAGTTTATATTACCATTATATTGCCGGAATAGTTTTATACATTTCCAATTGAAAATAGCAAATTTATATTTATTTTGATTTTTATTAAATTTTACGCAAATTTCACTTAATATCATTAAATAATTTTGATGGTATTTTTTACCAATGTACAATGAAATATGCATTTTCAAAAATTAGTTGATTTCTACTTATGTTGATTATTTTAAGAATTATAGACTCTACAGCAATTTCATATGGATTTTCGTTTCTTTCACCCCAAAATACATTTATTTTAAGGGCTTTGTCTTTATCTGAGTGGTAAAGAAAATTGGCACTTTTTCCATATGTATAGTCGTGAAAATTTGCGAATTTGTGCCATTTTAATTACTTTTACTGTCATTTTAATTCCAGCTATCTTAGGTCAATGAAAATTTTAAAGTTTATAAAGAATTTTGCACAGAATCAAATGATGATATAACATTTGTCATACAATCTTTGGTTTTTATGTTGTACAATGAAATGTGTATTTTTAAAATTTGAGTGGAATCAGGTTTATATCAAATATCTTCAAATTTATAAACTCTACAGAAATTTAAAATGAATTTACGTTTCTTTCACCTTAAAATACAAATATTTTGAGAGTTTTATCTTTATCCGATAGAGAACATTTTTTTGTCACTCAGTAGTAAAAATATGCGATTTTTTGCCATTTTCAAAATTATTACTGTCATTTCCATTAAAATAATCATGAAATAATGAAAGTTGCAGAGATTATAGAGCATTTTAAGATTAATTAAACTGTGCTATAATAATTTTGATACATTCATAAGTTTTTATATTATACAACGAAAAGTGTAATTTCGAAAATATTGTTGTAAATAAAATTTGTGGAATTTTATTTATATCGAATTTCTCAAAAATTATAAACTCTACAGTAATTTAATATAGATTTTTGTTTTGTTAACACTGAAATACATGTATTTTTAAAGTTTTAACCTTGTGAGATAGATACAAACTTTTGGCCCTTTTTCCATATATTCCATAGTTGTATTATACAATGTACAATATTTACCATTTACTAGCTTTGTGTAACAATTTCTGTTTAAATAATCTACGTTTTGATTATTGAAAAGTTCAGTTAGTAAAATATATTGAGATCTCTCAAAACTAATTAGTAATGTAATTATATATGAGTAAAAGTGAAAAAAGTTATTGTTTTTAGAATTTTTTAAATATCCTTGCATCAATAGTTCTAATAAGCTAAGAGAGGAAACTAGTATACGTTTCCTTACTCATACTATGTTATAGTTTCAGCACAGAATGTGTCAGGATCCTCAATCTCGAATGGCCTATCAGCTGTGTCAAACCCTGTTTCGGTCTTATCTACCACTACCCGAAAACCGTTACTCCAGTCATTTCGCTTGCCGTGCTCTTGCTTCCAGGGACAGTGTGGATGCTGCACTGGATATATTTTGGATCGCTTAAATCAAAAAGCTTGTCTGAATATGACCTACGAGCCTGAGGACTTCGCCGTAAGCGCTGTTATGTCATTAAATGGAATTCCGTTTTACAAAAATTCGATTTCTGGTAAGATAACAGCAGTAATTCATTCGATTAATCGATGAAGTTATTAATTTCCTAAAATTATATTTCAGTATTATATTTGAAAAATAATCATTATAGGCATTATAGGCAATTATTATAAAAATTTAGTTGCATAAAAAAGGACGTTTGAAATAATGTCATTTTAAATACGTGTTAAATTGCCAAGATAGTGTGTATGAGGTAGTTGTTTCGGTCACACTTGGCGATATTTATGGTTATAAGATTTGTTTGTTCATTATTTTAATAATTTGGGGTTATTAGAGGTCAATTGAAAAGTCCCTTCTGAAAAGGCTTATGATAGTAAAACTAAATTTTTTGGCAAAATTGTTTTTTATTCAACATAATTCCCTTCAAGTACGATTTGTTCTTTGCTTCATAATAGGCCTTAGTTTCGGCTATCACTTTTTCATTCGACGAAAATTTACTAAATACACACGTCTTCAAAAACTATTATGCAAATCCCATCATCGGCTAATATCAAATGTCTAGTTAAGGATAATCCAAGATAAGGGTAACTGATGCGTATTTGATTGAATAATCTGACCTTGTAAAGTTTTTGTCAGCCTGGTAAAGTTTGAGAAAATACATTTCTAACAATATTTACCTACAGACAATTTATGAACCCAAATGTTGTCACCCAAGCCAAGTAAAATAAAATGAACTAAGCAAATATCTAGTTTAAGAGTTCATAGAAGAATTTAATATGTTAAAATATGTCTAAGTACATAATTTGTAAATTTCTTGATGAATTATTGCAGTTACATAGGTCGTTATAAATTTATAAGCTTATTATTCAAATAAAGTTTATAAAACCCCGTTTTTCCTTCATATTTTCTTACTATTGGCAGAAAAAAACTAATTTTTTAATTCTTAAATATAAGATAATCCAGATAAAATAGAAGTGCGTTAAAATTGCAATCGTTGGAAATTATGTTTAGGCAATGTTTCGTAAAATGTTGAGTTGTTAGACATTAATTTTGCGCTTTTATTTCTACGAAAATATTATTAATTAAACTCGTAATTTAAATATAACCTCTTTTAGAATCTGTTTATCCTATATTATTATAAACAATTAATATTTTTTTGATTCTTTATTACAATCATCATGCTTATTCCCTTTAGATACATCAACATTAACATCTATTGACGTATATGCTGCGTCTTCGAGATTAAAATATCTAAAGCTATATTCGTAAAATCAGTCCTGACAACCTCATCATTTTAATTAAACTGAAACAAAAAAAATACAGGGCTTTTTCCGCTTCGTTGACATGACTATTTCGATATTGCAAGAACGGAAGATACGGATTCTGAAAAGTTTTATTAGCATAAATTATATTGTGCCGTTTGGATGTTTTAAAACAAGAAACAAAAAAAAAATCGTCTGGTGTTTCATCGTTCTCATAATAACTTTTTAAATGTTTAAACTTCTGGAAACTAATTAGACACATTGCGGGGTGAAAATCATGCCACAAAAAGGGTTTTGGAACTTTTTGACACTCGAAATTATGGGTCACATTCAAAAGTTAGGACAAGCATGAAAAACTATTACCTCCATTTTTCTTTCTTCGCCTGATTGTTTTCGACAGCTGAATTATTTAATTCCTCCTTACAATTACACGTTAATTAATAAATAATTATAACAAACACATATTAATTAGTAAATACTAACTTTTTTATGTATTGGATCAACGACATCTATTATTGTTAAACTCGATGGTTTTGACGTTTTTCTATATAAAATAGTATTTAATATTATTGAATTATTGTGTGCTAATTGTGGGAAGCTCAAAATTATATTTTCGACAATCATTATGTGGTTTGATTTGAATGAATCTGCTGAAGGACAAGCACGAAAAACTATTACCTCCATTTTTCTTTCTTCGCCTGATTGTTTTCGACAGCTGAATTATTTAATTCCTCCTTAGAATTACACTTTAATTAATAAATAATTATAACAAACACATATTAATTAGTAAATACTAACTTTTTTATGTATTGGATCAACGACATCTATTATTGTTAAACTCGATGGTTTTGACGTTTCTCTATATAAAATAACATTTAATATTATTGAATTATTGTGTGCTAATTGTGGGAAGCTCAAAATTATATTTTCGATAATCATTATGTGGCTTGATTTGAATGAATCTGCTGAAGGACAAGCACGAAAATCTATTACCTCCATTTTTCTTTCTTCGCCTGATTGTTTTCGACAGCTGAATTATTTAATTCCTCCTTACAATTACACGTTAATTAATAAATAATTATAACAAACACATATTAATTAGTAAATACTAACTTTTTTATGTACTGGATCAACGACATCTATTATTGTTAAACTCGATGGTTTTGACGTTTTTCTATATAAAATAGTATTTAATATTATTGAATTATTGTGTGCTAATTGTGGGAAGCTCAAAATTATATTTTCGACAATCATTATGTGGTTTGATTTGAATGAATCTGCTGAAGAACAAGCACGAAAAACTATTACCTCCATTTTTCTTTCTTCGCCTGATTGTTTTCGACAGCTGAATTATTTAATTCCTCCTTACAATTACACATTAATTAATAAATAATTATAACAAACACATATTAATTAGTAATTATTAACTTTTATATGTATTGGATCAGCGACATCTATTATTGTTAAACTCGATGGTTTTGACGTTTCTCTATATAAAATAACATTTAATATTATTGAATTATTGTGTGCTAATTGTGGGAAGCTCAAAATTATATTTTCGATAATCATTATGTGGCTTGATTTGAATGAATCTGCTGAAGGACAAGCACGAAAATCTATTACCTCCATTTTTCTTTCTTCGCCTGATTGTTTTCGACAGCTGAATTATTTAATTCCTCCTTACAATTACACGTTAATTAATAAATAATTATAACAAACACATATTAATTAGTAAATACTAACTTTTTTATGTACTGGATCAACGACATCTATTATTGTTAAACTCGATGGTTTTGACGTTTTTCTATATAAAATAGTATTTAATATTATTGAATCATTGTGTGCTAATTGTGGGAAGCTCAAAATTATATTTTCGACAATCATTATGTGGTTTGATTTGAATGAATCTGCTGAAGAACAAGCACGAAAAACTATTACCTCCATTTTTCTTTCTTCGCCTGATTGTTTTCGACAGCTGAATTATTTAATTCCTCCTTAGAATTACACTTTAATTAATAAATAATTATAACAAACACATATTAATTAGTAAATACTAACTTTTTTATGTATTGGATCAACGACATCTATTATTGTTAAACTCGATGGTTTTGACGTTTCTCTATATAAAATAACATTTAATATTATTGAATTATTTTGTGCTAATTGTGGGAAACTCAAAATTATATTTTCGACAATCATTATGTGGTTTGATTTGAATGAATCTGCTGGCGAAGCCTACCTCAGAGTTGCTGGGACGTAGGAACTGAATGCTGATGCTACCTCATCCCAATTGTAGGTTTTGGTCTCAATGATTTAGAAGTGGTGAGTTTGGTGTCGATGATAAATAACTTCTTGGAAGTTCGAATACCATGAATTGCAAGACTTATAGGATGAAAACATAGTTCAAACTATCAAGGAAGATTCAGAACGACTAATATTTGATGAATTAACTATGTCCAGACGCTTACATTCGATGAGAGGGATTCAAGAAGAGAGGAAATGGCTACAACATGAATGTACTGAAAATACAATTTTGAACCGTTTATACATCTTGGTTTTACTGCTTGTTGATCTTGTCTGTGGTGTATTGTAACAGGCGATGAAAAACTAATCTGCTACTATCGCAGCACGCATCGTTATCACCTCAAGTACGAAATGACATGGAAAGCCATCCATATTGACACTGAGTCAGATTATTGATTGCCATAACGTTTGTGTGGAACCAGCAAGTGTAGTCAAAGACGAGCAGACAAAACCGAATGAAATTGTTACCGCTGAAGTTTACCGAAGCCTGCTGAATAAACTGATGGACATATTGTTGCAAAAAGGACCAATAATAACGAGTAACAATCGTAATATCAAACACACTGCTGCAGTTTTAATGAACAGTTCTGTGGTACCCATTCTACTCACTAGACACCTGATGCCTTGTCCAAGCGCCTGAGTACCTCTTGTTGAAATCAATACAGTAGAGCTTGGCTAGTTATTAACCAACATCGTTTTTTCGACACAGTGTCACCATATTGCTAGAAAGATGGGAAAATGTTGTAGAAAGTATAGAGAACATTTGATTAATATATATATTGTACCAATTTATATAAATACCAGCCTATTTCAAATGAAAAAATGATCAGGTTACATGCAAAACTTAATATTATTTATTATTTTTATACATTTTTAAATATTAGTCGGACTGTGAATTAATTTTAAGGGATTGCTATTTTCCCCGTATATTGATTTTCCTTTCTTCCCTTTTGTTTTTTAAATTAGAACTTAAGACCTTTTGCACATTTTGCACCAAAATCTTTCAAAATTAACGATGTCCTATAATAATAAACAATAATATGCCGAGAAAAATAGCCACACGTGTAAATAATACAGTTTTCTCGATGGGGGTTGATGAAATACGAAACGAAAATGAACAGTTTGAAACAATGTTACAAAAATAAATACGAAACGTTAATTTATACTATAAAAGTGGGCGTTAAAGATGTTTTACGAGGAACAACATTTCATATTTACGCCTCTGGCAATTAAATATCACTTAAAACATACACCATTACAGTACAAACAGATAATTACAAATACAATTTACTAATTGATATTTCCATTCCCACAGGTCGTTTATACAAGAATAATAATATCATAGCAATAATATTTGCGGAAATATAACTATGGAAATATTTATTTAAATTCAAGCCGAAAATAGTGTACCTCCATTGTTTACCCTTTGCCTAATGATGGCTTTTGTTCGAATTTGAATGCAAAAACATATACACTAATGAATACGTTTGTTCTTTATCATTTGTCATCCCTGACGTAAAGGGTTGGAACAACCACTATTTTAGCAAATTTACTGATTACGTTATGTCTAGCGGGCAATAATCAAATACTACCTCAACTGTCCAAAGGGCGAATTTGCCTTGTCAACACCATTTTAGTCCACAAGACACCTCAAAGCAAATTTACATAAATTTTAAGTTTAAGGGTGTATTCTCTATCCTTCTATCCATGCTTAATTCGGTTACACTGTTCCTTAGAGAATGTATAACACGTCTCTACTGAGGACGTATCGATAAAGACAAACCGTTTGTTTTCTCTTTGACGTTAGCTATGGAGATATTCCACAAAATTTACATCAGCACTATTGCTAAATCTATCTATTATACTTAAAACTATATATGTATATATAGAATTTCCATATCATAGAACAAAGTCGTATGAAAAATTGACCAAAATAAATCAGTATATTCACGTATAAATTTCCCTTAAAACTGTATATATGTTATTAGGTTGTTGCATGTATTTCGATCAGCGATCTATTGATGAAAATATATATATATATATATATATATATATATATATATATATATATATATATATATATATATATATATATATATAAAGTATCAATATAAAACGTTTTTGTAAAAATACGTCGCACAGTGTGATGTACCATCAACAAAATTAACGAAAACCTGAATTTCTAACATTTAAATTTTAGTATTCTTATTCAATTATTGGGCAGCCTATCTCTCACTAATTAACATAAAGACATCAAACAGCCAAGAATATTCAGTCAATTCAAAGTTCAGAATATCCAGTCAAGTGTTGTACTCTTTAGTTAATTTAAAAATGACTTCATTTCAAGTTGGTAGGTACTTTATATTGTTATAGATAAAAGCTACCGCGAAGTTTTGTTAAACTTTTTACAGTTTAAAAATATCTAGCCAAATTTCTCTAAATAATCTAGCATTTTAAATTTTGTTCTAGTTTAAAAAAATCGATTTGCGTCACATCCAGGATTTTTCAATAAACTATTCATAAACTAATTTAGTATTTCCATAATAAATTTGAATTGATGTGGGTTGGGGCGGATGTTACAATAAAAAATAAAGCTTTAATATAAACATTTGGTTAGAAACTCCAAAAGGTCATCGAAAACAGTCAGTTTATGAAAAACTGTTGTCACTTATTAATATTGAAGAACCATAAAAATGATTTAAAGAAAAAATAATGACTCCTTTTGTCGCTTTGACTGGTATCGTCATATCGCTACGTTACGGTGTTGATATAAAGGGGGAAATAAAAAAATAAATAACACAGGCAGGGGGCTAAAAGTATAAATAGAATAAATACAATTTAAAAAATGAACACAAATACAGGACTACAAAAAAAACCATAACTAAGTAGAACTTCGATTCAGACGTGTGCTGTCTCACCAGCGTCCATACCGAGGTGATAATGGTTATTTGGCCAGTAACACTAAACTTAGCATAGGCTAGATTCTATGGAGAAAATCGATTTCTTGTGAAAATCCAAGGAGTCCGTATTTAGTTTTAATATGGGTGAACCGTGGACAATCGTTCAGTATGTGGTAGATTGAAATAGGGGCACCGTGACAAAACTCACAGTCAGCAGACGGGCTCGAAGTCATCAAGTGATCGTGCGATAAATAACAGTGGCCCAATCTCAGTCGATTTAAAGTTACAACATGGTGACGAAGGGAAGGAACCTGAAGAGAGGAGAAAAAATCAGCTTTAACCTCAAAAAGCCTGTTGTGGTTGGTCTCGTGGGCCCAACGATGTTTTACCTCGATATTTGTGAAAGAAGAAACGAATGGGATATAAACATTCGTGATGGGTAGGGGAGGGGAGGCTCCCGATTTAGCCGCACTATCTGCGCTCTCATTTCCCGGTATACCAACAAATAATAAATATTATTAAGGTTTTTGAGTTAAGAATGGTCACTAAATATGAGAAAGTATGTCGTTATCGCAGGTAACTTTTAGTAATTTACAAGAAACACCATCTTTGGATATAGACCAATTTAATTCCAGTTTACATTGGAGAGGAAGACCCCAGGGTCTTTTTGAGGACCTGTGAATTAAAACCAAAAAAGACGCGCAGCTAATTTAGCAGGCAACTCTAGAGAAGCTACAGTTTGCTTCACGCGCGGTATCGGGAAGTAATCGGGTTTAATATACAATATCTTATACAATATTACATTATCAATATTTACTCAATATCTTAACCTTACTGTAATAAACACAGTAAAGACATTTTTTTAACTTGTAATTAGAAAAATAGGGTTTTCCTTGCGAACGCTTAGTAAATACAAATATTTTTGAACTTCTTTTAAAAAACAAAACACCAAGCAAATATTTTGTAATGGGTCGAGGCCCTCCGGCTGCTGCAGGTTTTTCTTTTGGGCGATTTATATATATATCAATTTTTTTCTGCATAGTTTAGAGCTAATATACTCTGTGATATATCATATATCGTTACCCGGATACCCTGTATATTAATTAAAAAATCCTAGTTTCAGTATATTGTTTTATCATGAATTAAATTACTAAATTTGTTTTAATTAATTATTAATTTGTTTTACGAAATGGTTTGAAATATTATGTTCAGTCAATTAGTGTGGCTGTAGCTATTTTCTCCTCTTTTAAATCTAATTCATTGCATGTAAACATATGGAAATAGTTGTTTTCTCAAGCTGTTTGAAATTTCTTTAAGGGATTGAACTAGATTTTCATATAATAAGTCTTTCAATTCAATGTCTTCGAACATTTTTTTCGTTCTCCAGACTTTCCTCGTTCTCCAGATCCTTGCCACTGACGTCAAAATCACTACTACTATTACTAGTCATTGCTGATTAACTTATAATTTGTCTTTACAAGTATCTAGAGAGGTTTATTGGTCCTCATCTAGCCTCTAGCAAAATAACATAAAAGTTAGTAACACTTTCCAGT
Source organism: Rhynchophorus ferrugineus (assembly GCF_030347505.1). Taxonomy (NCBI): domain Eukaryota; kingdom Metazoa; phylum Arthropoda; class Insecta; order Coleoptera; family Curculionidae; genus Rhynchophorus; species Rhynchophorus ferrugineus. Next base: position 22,127,443 of record NW_027472584.1, on the reverse strand, counting down.
GTTTTTATCATTAAGTTCACTACACAATATCACACAGTTTGATGTCTTAATTCAATTCAACGTTAACCAAGAGTTACACTTCTGTGTTAACATAGGAGTTGAGTCTTTCCTCACGTCTTGTTGCAAATGTACCAGTTTCCTTTCACTTTCGTTTCTCCATTTCCTATAACAATTGAAATCCGAAGGTTTCTGTGTAAGTAATTGTTCCTGTTGTATCAGTATTATGTTGATATTAGTTCTATTAGAACATTCCCATAACAGAATTCCATATGTCTATAATTTAGATATTCTTTCAAATAATAATTTTCAATGAAACTTTGTATTTAGATTCATCCCAAGGTACTATGCATTTTTACTTTGTGGGATAATAGTATTATTCATATTTATTGGTATATGAACAGTTTGATTGTAGGTGAATTTAATATGGAATTTCGTTGATATTTATTCTCCCTGACTGGATACACTTGGTTATTATTATTGCTTACGTTATTATAATAGCAACTCTCCTAGTGTTATAAGAGGATTCAACATATTGACTTGCTGTACACCTGCGTTTTTACAATTGGGATGTGACGAAGCAGTATCAAGCAAATAGAGAAGTAGAAAAGCAAGAAATAGGGAAATGTCAAAGCCATCAAAGCCACTATCTGGATTAGGTTCTTTAAAGCTTATTTTCATTGATACTTCGCATTTTCTCCAATAGATATCGCTGACCAAAATATATGCAAATAACTAATATATCTATACAAGATCTATTTTTTCCTGTTATGCGATAGATTAAGCGAAAGAAACGTTTCGAATATTCAAAGCATTTCAAATTATAAAACATTTCAAATTACAGACCACTTGTTAAAGAAAATTGGAAAGCTGGAAATTATATGTTTTAGTATTTCATTCTTTCTCGGAATTTTTCCCAACGAATCGCAAACTTTAAACTAACTGAAAATCCTTAATGACTCGAACCTTCTGCATTTTTTTGCATGTTTTGTGTGGCGAGAATAACAATGAAGGAATTACTGAAACGATTATCAGTGTATAAATCCCTGTATGTCTATGTTAACATAATCTGCAGCAAATAACACTGATAATCGTTATTGATATATATATATATATATATATATATATATATATATATATATATATATATATATATATATATATCAATAAATCCCTGTATGTCTATGTTAACATAATCTGCAGCAAATAACACTGATAATCGTTTCAGTAATTCCTTCATTGTTATTCTCGCCACAGAAAACATGCAAAAAAATGCAGAAGGTTCGAGTCATTAAGGATTTTCAGTTAGTTTAAAGTTTGCGATTATATACATATATATATATATATATATATATATATATATATATATATATATATATATATATATATATATATATATATATATATATATATATATATATATATATATATATATATATATATATATATATATATATATATATATTTTTTACTGTGCTGTTGACGTTTGTTTAAATATTAGAAATAATTTAGAACACACATATAAATTGGAAATAGAGCAATAACATTTTTTCTTAATAGTAAATCTGATGTTAATCGAAAAACAATAAATTAAATTAAGTATATCACGTATTAATCCAATCCGAGACAAAATTTCGATGATAACCGTAATAAAATTTTCATTCGGACTGGTTTCAGTTTCCACAAGTGTAATAGCAATTTATTAACGGAGCTAATTCCTTGGATGGCTGTTCAGAAACTGGCGTGGAATTTTATTAAGGGAGGGCCAACGAGCTGACGAAAATCACTTATTCGCACCCTAGAGCTGTTTTGTACTTAAACAAAACACGTCCTCATATATAAAAAAAAATCAATCCATTTGTAGTGACCATTTCCAACATCAAAATTCAACTTCTCTCGTGTCATTCTTTGTTCTTTCATACTTTCAAATTGAGTATTTATAGATTCATACTTGAGATATAACGGAAACATCTAGTATATATTTAGATTTGTTTTAATTTCTGCCTTTAGATTGAATCATTAAAACTAGTGGTAATTCTGTGGTCGAAATTCGACCACAATGTATGAACTTAATCATGTTTCCCTTATAATAGAGCAAAAGGACTAATTTAAAAATGATACTACTAACACTAACTGACATTTATTAAAATTTCCTTTAATTACATCTAATTTCCATTAATTTTCAATAATCAACAAATAGTTAATAAGTGTAACAACCAAATATAGGTATACATGATCTTCCTTTACTTTTTTGTTATAAATATAAGTACGGAATAATAAATGAAGTAATACATATTTGTATATTAAAACAGAGAATATACGAACAAAACTTTTTTTTTGTTTATGTTAAAGTCTCCTTTTACTAACGAGGGTTTTTCTGGAATGGACCTACAGTTTAACGTGGGCTTCGAACCACGGTTCTCGGCATTAAGACTACTGACTGGCAAGTGACGAACTTAAAAATCATCCCAGAAGACATCTGGTCTCAACTAGCTTGGTTACTGCCGTGACTCGGATCATTTTCCTGGTCAGATTTTGCACTCTTGCCTAAGGACAACCATAAATGTTATATAATCACAAATATAAATTTACAACCATGCCCCAGTAGGATTCAAACCCACGACTATAGCAACAGTAGGGGGATCACTACATAGTATAAAACAAAGTCGCCTTTTCTGTCCCTATATCCCTATGTGCGCTTAAATCTTTAAAACTACGCAATGGATTTTGATCCGGTTTTTTCAATAGATAGAGTGATTCAAGAGGAAGGTTTATATGTATAATATATGCATAATATACTAAGGCAACATTGCTAATTTTAGAGGTTTCTAACGTGATGTCGTAAATTAACCTATTTTTTTAGGCTTATTTAGCAATTAGCAAAAATGCTGCCTAACCCTACGAGTTAGATAAAATTAATGTACTACAGTATTGTACACTACAAAAAAGTCCGCGATGGTATATGTTTATCTTTTAGGGATAACCCACACTAACCATTTTTATTGTTTACTTTTTACGTGAGAAAATGGCTTATTTACGAAGCTATTTTAAGCAATACGGCATTAATCCTTATCGAATTAAGTACCTTAAATACAGTGTGCAATTAATATAGATCTATATGGTTCCTTACAGCATGTAAATTAAACAAATATTTTCGGAGATATTACAAATTTAAAATTTGCGTTTAAAAATGTGTAATGTAATAAAAATTGTATGAATTTGGATATTCCAAAGATAGCAGGAAATCTTCATAGTAAGTATAGGGGAAGAGGAATTGTTTTACTCCAAATTTAATGCGTGCAGGCCAAGGGCAATAATGAATGGACCAAAAATACTGGATCGATTTTAATCATGTTTTCATTGAGTGACATAGGCATATATATTTTATGCCCGTGCAAAGTCGGTGCGGGCCGCTATGTTTTTATATACAACGTTCATATTTTTTCTGTAGTGTATTTAATTTAGTATCAGCATTGCACCATATATATATATATATATATATATATATATATATATATATATATATATATATATATGGTGCAGTATTTATAATCATTAAATTAACTAATGATTTTCAAAAACGTAGGCCTATAAAGTGAATAATCAAAATAATTGATACAATGTTCAAAAAATAAAATATCATATAGTTACATATCTTTTTGCATTTATTATTAAGAACCTTAATATTTATCAATGCTTAAAAATATTTGCAAATGTAATGTTAATGATCCATAATTTCTTCTTTTTATTCTATATATTCCATCTATACAAATTATGTAGTTAGTTTCAGTACTTCATTTATGTATTCATGAAGTCTTTATCTTGTATTCATCAAAATCAAAACTTTCAAATCAGGGAACCCAAAGCAGATGTCAAAAAATACAACTTTAACCGTTTTATGTTCTTCACAGTTGTTTACATTGATAGTTCATAGATTTTTATAGGTGACGTTGATTTATATATAGGGAAGCAAGTGATACTTACAGATTGCAGGAAAGTGAAGAAGATTTTAAATTATTTATAAACAATGAGAAATTGTCTACTGTATGAAAATATTTCATATTAGTCCAACGGCTGACAAAAAAATCCAATATGCTTGTCAAATTATTTTTTAAAGACATACAATATTATGGGTATTGATGATGATCTTAAGAGCCACAAAAAGACGCGTCATTTTCGATAGTAGATGTTCTAATGGAATTAATTTAGTCATCGACACGATTTATGTAGCCGTTTCCTGAAATCAAAATCGGACAATCAGAAAGGTGAGATTGTATTATCAAGTTTTCTTTTTTTTAACGAGGCCAAGCCATTAAACGGGTCCAAAAAGGCCAATTAAATGAAGATATAGGGAAAACGGAAACCTATTCTGACCTTAACAATCCAACTTGCGTACTATATCAACCCGACGTCTATTTCGATATGTTAAGAATATTAGACGTAGATTCATGAGAGTTGATTTCAATGGTAATTTAATGCCCCTCAGATTACAAGATCAGCTTGAAGCAGACGTTCGGATACAGAAGGATGGACAGTTTGAAAAAAAGGTCTAATTCTACACGGCAATTTAATCTTGGGGGGGTATGTTTAATTAAACAGATAGGGTAGACGTTTCGCTTTGGTCAATACGCTCTACATTTTTTATTATTTGCCTCTTATGAAGTTAGTCCTTAATTTAATGCTAAAGTATTGTTAAATTTTATGTAGCAGAATTTAAAGCCACAATATTTAAATCTATATCGGCTTAGCGAAGACTTTGTATAACTTTTTACATGGTCAAAGCTTATAAGGCCTAAAATTTTTGTGTAATATGCGCTAGAGAATATATAAATTACAATAAAACGAAATGAAATCAAGTAAAATACCCAGGAATAGCTGTCAAATCGATAACGTAAACTATATAAACGAATAGTATGGATCAGTTTATTTTGTTATTGTTGTCTAAAATGCCTTTATTCAAAGTAAAATGTATGAACAGTTAAATTAAGGTTTTTTTCAATTTTGGGTTTTATATTTCTATATATAACAATCAGTAATCAAAGGCAGAAATGTTTGTCGAATACAATGGTTCTGTTAAAACATTACATTTATTTTTACAACACATTACAACTTTTTTATCGAAAGATCTGTATAATTTATCTGTTGGAACATTGGAACATGTCATTATTCTATATTCTTCATTGTCAAGTATTCTATGATCTTCAGTTCTGTTTTTTATTAAGGTATAAAATTAAAATCTGACACAGATGATGTGTATTTCATGTATTTCATCTCTTAACAAGAACTCTACCCTTATCCAGAAACTCCTTCTTTTCTTCTTGCTTTCTTTGATTTTTCCTCTTTTCTTTTAGTTCTTTTATATTATCCTCTTATATATCATCATTTTATTTTATTTGACAATATTTATATCTATTTATTAATCGACTTTTCGTACGGTTAAAGCTTATACGGCCTGAAAGGTTTGTGTAATATGCGCTAGAGAATAAGTAAATAAAACGAAATGCAATCAAAGAAAACAACAAGGAATAGCTGTAAAATCGGTAACATAAAATATGTAAATGAATATATTAGACATTATTTTTATTGGACATGGCCGAGGTTAATTAATCCATTTTGTATTTTAAGAATTTCATTAATTTGATGTCTGAAGAAAAATTGTTCTTGCTAACAGTAATTGATATAATTCTGGAGACATAGTATGTATATATTTTGGAATAACCTTTAATTTAATTTCACTAACCATAGTCTCGAACTCATATTAACTCGAACCATAGTTAATAATAAGAAGTTCTTAAGATATAATAAACGAGAGAACAGAAATTATCGCATACGAAATTATCGCAGGAATAATCATGTATTGGTATCCCATAGATCAAACTATATACATTAATAATAAAACTATAAATTTTGTGAGAAATTGACGTGGAATTTGCTAACAGTAAAATACTTTTGTATAAAGCAGAACTTATTGGAAGAAGCAACAAAACACAAATGTCACAGACGGTTTTTATCTCTCTAACCTTCCTTATGGTCCCAGTAAATTCAGAAAAAAATATCCGGAAATCCAATAAATTTATTGCCTAAGAGATACAAATCTTCTGATGAATAGAAACTTGACGAATGGAATGTTCTTAGTGCTTTATTTATTTCGGCGTAAGTACAAGACGCAAACGTTTAGCAAACTTGTAAGTATTCTTGTTAAATTGCTTTATCATATGAAGGTTTATTGCTGTATATTTTTATCTAAATTATAAGGATATTCTGTATAATGAAACTCCTTTATTATTTCTTTTAATTATAGTTTAAATGAAGGTACTTTTAATGCACTTTTACAATTAGTTTATTTATATTTTAAAATATTAGAAATATGTGAAGCATTTGTCAATATATTGAGGGCATTCTTGTATGAAAAACATTATTTCAAATAATTAAGTGTTGTTTGTTGGTTATGTAGAAAAATACTAGAAAAATATTTTTCAAAGTTTCAATTTTGATTCGACTTTTTAAAGTATGTATAACAATTCCCTGATTTTATCTTTAATAAAATCAATAAAACAATATACTTCTTGAAACAAACTAAGCCGAATCTGTTCTATATTTAAAATAGATTTTCTGTTGGCGGATAAAAATCCAATTAACTCGATCACAACGGGCATGTTTAGCAATAAACAAACTGTGTTATAGCGCAAAATCGAAATTTAAATTTTAAGAGGATGTTCGGAATTCAATAAAGGTCTTGAAAAGCCACTGGTTTTGTAAAAATATAGTCACGTAGTAGCGAGGGTAATATAAGGGTGGAATCCCCCTGTTTAAATGTTTGAATTCTGATTAAATGTCGTAATATCGTTGATGCCGGACACTGATTTAAAAATTATGACGCAATCAAGTTTGTTTTTAAACATTACAGTTAGTATGCGGCTCAATAACAGTCTCTTTGTTATTCTGTCTATTTAATTTCTTATTCTGATTTAATTTTTTTCTATCTGCAGAATGAATCAGTTAGTTTGTTTTTTTTGTTGTCAGATATGCATTTATTTCAGTAAAAGTAATTTAGTTAACTTAATAGACAGTTTAAGTAAAGTATGTTCGCTTTTTATATTTATGTGCCTATAACAAGTTATCGTAGTTACAGTATATCGTAGTTATGGTATATAACAAGTGTATATAAGTTATCAGAGGGAGAAATGTTTGGCGAATACACTGGTTATGTCAAAACGTCACATTTGGGCATTTGCAAATATTTTTACAACTTTCTCGTCAAAAGATCAACATAATTTATCCGTTGGAACATTGTCATAATACATTTTACAAGTATTAGATGATCTTCAGATTTTTTAAAATGGCGCAAATGATATGCAATTTCATCCAGTTGATAGATATGCAGGTAGTTTAGTTATTAAAATAATTGTTTCCATCTTTAGAAACCCAGACGACTGAGAAAGTGGTAGCCATGGTCATAAAGTGACCAAATAATTGAAAACACTCCATGAAGAATTATCGCTGCTTATGAAATCGTTTTTTTTAAATCATTTGTTATGAATTATGTTGTATTTTATTCTTATTTTTTAATTCTCGTTTAATTTTTTGTCACTCTTCCATTATTAATATTAACATAATTTATTCGTTGGAACATTGTCATAATACATTTTACAAGTATTAGATGATCTTCAGATTTTTTAAAATGGCGCAACTGATATGCAATTTCATCCAGTTGATAGATATGCATGTAGTTGATTTATTAAAATAATTCTTTCCATCTTTAGAAACCCAGACGACTGAGAAAGTGGTAACCATGGTCATAAAGTGACCAAATAATTGAAAACACACTATGAAGGATTATCGCTGCTTATGAAATGTTTTATTTTATTCTTATTTTTTAGTTCCCATTTCATTTTTTGACACTCTTCCATTATTGGTACAATATTTTTAGTGTGTATTGTATCTTCAGCTTGTTTATTATTTCTGTCATTTGTCCAGCTTCTAAAATCACGCCCATCACATCGTCATTTAAGTTTTTGCATTTATTCCTCTTTTTTCTGTTTTCCTTTGAAATAGTCCATCTTGATATATTTTTGGTAATATTTTTTACAAGTACTAGGGGTCTATATAATTTATCCTTTGGAACATTGTCATAATAAATTGTACAAGTATTCGATGATCTTAAGCTCCCTTTATTCTATTAAAGCTTAAAATTAAAATCCGACACAAATAATGAATAACTGCTTCAAAATCTTAATGTTTTGAAGAAATAACTAAACTAAATTTGCATCTTAGAATTAGTCATCAAAATTTGTAAATTAGGCTGTTATATTATCTTATTATTTAAACAACATATTGTCTAGTAAAATTTAAATCTACCGACGAATGTAATCTAAAATTCATACATAATATTTAACTAATATACTAGACAATCAGCTCTACCTTAATTTACTTTTAACAAAGAAAACACATTTTAAGTTTACGCTTGCTTTTAAAAGAAATTAAAATAATAGTCGAAAAACTCTTTTAATTTAATTTGAATATTTTCTCCTCGCTAGGTCTCGTATAATAAATGCGAGTTTTCTAGATACAAAGATATTTATACCTTAGAGAAAGCATTCTTTATATTATATAGGGCATAAAAACAAATAAGGGTCTATTACTATTGTTTTATATATGTACATAATATTATTTTGCTTTTGTATCAAGGTCCATCATAATGCAAAAAAAAATTTGAAATAGAATCGAGTATAAAAATGAGAATAAAACAGACTGTAAGCTTGGAGATGGCCTTTTTTTCGATAGAGAAATATTATTTTCTAATTATAACACAATATGTAAAGGGGGAATTTTTAGAAAAATGAATATTTCCAGTTCAAAACTAAGAGCCATGTGGCGCGTCTTGTCGAATAGAAAAAGTTTTAAGTAAACAATCAGTTTGGTGGCGTGAATAGAAATTTTGAATAGCACTTACTAAGCGCTGAACGATCTAACCTTGTTAGCTGCAGCTCAGTAAAAGAGTTTGTTCAAAAATTGAAGTTAAGATTTTTATTTACACAAAAATTTTAGTTTCCTTAAGTTTATTGGCAAAAAAAATGTCAGACGTATTTTGTCGACTCTTGAAAACTTTCGTTAGATATCGTTATTATTATTATTTATATAATTTATTAGAAAAAGCCTGCACTTACATATTTAATACTTTATTTTAGCTCAAAAGTAATTAAACTGCATTTTTGTGGACATTAAATTGGTCTACTAGACCAACGATTCTTAAGGATGAATTCTTCAATAGTAATGCCACCAGGGTTTTATATGTGGATGTAGATAGTTTACTAGTATCACTTATAATTGTTATATATATATTCAGTAAATATATTAAAACATAACAGCTCCTAAATTGTTATATGGGAGAATAAGTAAGTGGAATAAAACAGACTGTAAGCTTGGAGATGGGCTTCTTTTCGATAGAGGACTATTATTTTCTAATTATAACACAATAAGTAAATGGGGAATTTTTAGAAAAATGAATATTTCCAGTTCAAAACTGAGAGCCATGTGGCGCGTCTTGTCGAATAGAAAAAGTTTTAAGTAAACAATCAGTTTGGTGGCGTGAATAGAAATTTTGAATAGCACTTACTAAGCGCTGAACGATCTAACCTTGTTAGCTGCAGCTCAGTAAAAGAGTTTGTTCAAAAATTGAAATTAAGATTTTTATTTACACAAAAATTTTAGTTTCCTAAAGTTTATTGGCAAAAAAAATGTCAGGCGTATTTTGTCGACCCTTGAAAACTTTCGTTAGATTTCGTTATTATTATTATTTATATAATTTATTAGAAAAGGCCTGCACTTACATATTCAATACTTTATTTGAGCTCAAAAGTAATTAAACTGCATTTTTATGGACATTAAATTGGTCTACAAGACCAACGATTCTTAAGGATGAATTCTTCAATAGTAATGCCACCAGGGTTTTATATGTGGATGTTGATAGTTTACTAGTATCACTTATAATTGTTATATATATATTCAGTAAATATATTAAAACATAACAGCTCCTAAATTGTTATATGGGGGAATAAGTAAGTGGAATAAAACAGACTGTAAGCTTGGAGATGGGCTTCTTTTCGATAGAGGACTATTATTTTCTAATTATAACACAATATGTAAATGGGGAATTTTAAAAAAATGAATATTTCCAGTTCAAAACTGAGAGCCATGTGGCGCGTCTTATCGAATAGAAAAAGTTTTAAGTAAACAATCAGTTTGGTGGCGTGAATAGAAATTTTGAATAGCACTTACTAAGCGCTGAACGATCTAACCTTGTTAGCTGCAGCTCAGTAAAAGAGTTTGTTCAAAAATTGAAGTTAAGATTTTTATTTACACAAAAATTTTAGTTTCCTTAAGTTTATTGCCAAAAAAAATGTCACACGTATTTTGTCGACCCTTGAAAACTTTCGTTAGATTTCGTTATTATTATTATTTATATAATTTATTAGAAAAGGCCTGCACTTACATATTCAATACTTTATTTGAGCTCAAAAGTAATTAAACTGCATTTTTATGGACATTAAATTGGTCTACTAGACCAACGATTCTTAAGGATGAATTCTTCAATAGTAATGCCACCAGGGTTTTATATGTGGATGTAGATAGTTTACTAGTATCACTTATAATTGTTAGATATATCTTCAATAAATATTTTAGAACGAAACAGCTCCTAAATTGTTATATGAGAGAATAAATAAGTGGTTTAAACACACTAGAAGAATACAAGTGTTTCACTTATAATTGTTATATATATATTCAGTAAATATATTAAAACATAACAGCTCCTAAATTGTTATATGGGGGAATAAGTAAGTGGAATAAAACAGACTGTAAGCTTGGAGATGGGCTTCTTTTCGATAGAGGACTATTATTTTCTAATTATAACACAATATGTAAATGGGGAATTTTAAAAAAATGAATATTTCCAGTTCAAAACTGAGAGCCATGTGGCGCGTCTTGTCGAATAGAAAAAGTTTTAAGTAAACAATCAGTTTGGTGGCGTGAATAGAAATTTTGAATAGCACTTACTAAGCGCTGAACGATCTAACCTTGTTAGCTGCAGCCCAGTAAAAGAGTTTGTTCAAAAATTGAAGTTAAGATTTTTATTTACACAAAAATTTTAGTTTCCTTAAGTTTATTGCCAAAAAAAATGTCACACGTATTTTGTCGACCCTTGAAAACTTTCGTTAGATTTCGTTATTATTATTATTTATATAATTTATTAGAAAAGGCCTGCACTTACATATTCAATACTTTATTTGAGCTCAAAAGTAATTAAACTGCATTTTTATGGACATTAAATTGGTCTACTAGACCAACGATTCTTAAGGATGAATTCTTCAATAGTAATGCCACCAGGGTTTTATATGTGGATGTAGATAGTTTACTAGTATCACTTATAATTGTTAGATATATCTTCAATAAATATTTTAGAACGAAACAGCTCCTAAATTGTTATATGAGAGAATAAATAAGTGGTTTAAACACACTAGAAGAATACAAGTGTTTATGAAGAAGTCCATTAGAGTTTTTGCCTAGTTCTTTTTTATTTCTTGACATGTCTCCATTATTGATACAATAATTTTAATATATATTTTCAGCTTGTTTACTAGGATCTACATAATTTATTCCTTGGAATATTGTGATAATACACTTTACAAGTATTCGATAATCTTCAGCTTCTTTTTGTTCTATTAAAGTCTAAAATTCAAATCTCACACAAATGATGTGTTATTGTATGTTATTGATAGATATACATGTAGTTGATCTATTTAAAAAAAATCTGTCTAGAAACCCACACAACTAAGTAAGTTGTATTTAAAGTAATAAATTGTTACATGAGTGAATAAATAATTAGTAAAAAGCCATGGTGGATTATGGCTGCTTATGAAGTAGTTTTTTAAAACATTTGTCATGAGATTTGTCTTATTTTATTCTTTAACCTTCTATTATTTATACAATATTTTTAGTGTATATCTTCAGCTCCTTTACCATTTCTGCCATTTGTCTAGCTACCTATATCGCTTTTATTTTCTTCTTATTTATTTTGATTTTCCTTATTTTATTTCAGCATTTTTTACATATTTCCCTCTCATAAATCATCTTTTTCTATTTACTGTATTAATGCTTCTTTTGTTTTATTTTTGAAATAATTCCTATTAGTATTCTGTTAACCCATCTTAGGTATTTTAAATGTTATATTACTGATAGATCAGGTTTCAACTTAATTTGGGTAAAGTTAGTCTGATATGGTCATATTTTATGTATTAAGACTAGTTTTTTAATTCTTTGTCAGTTTGTTATACTCTACTAGGTACCAGCTTAATTAGTTCGTCTTGTAACTAGACTATGGATAAGAACTTTATTACATTATTCATTGTTTAATCTGTATATATTTTTTTGTAATATTTATAAAGTCCATTACATGATATTTAAGTTAAACTTTATTGCAAATGTATATAAAAACGGTTTTAAAGGATTAAGAACAATTATACAAACTCTAAATTGGCTTTATACTAGTCCTAATTACGTGTACTTGAATGTAGATAATCTCATGTATTATGTATGTTTTATTATCAGCAGGTCCCGAAATATGGACGTTTCTGTTTTACCTGTTTAATAAATGTAGATATCACAAGAGTGATTAGAGAAACAAATTATAACGAGTATTAAAACGCGGAAAGTTAAAAAAACATCATTAAGCTTCTGTATGTTAAGTACAAAAAACAGTATATTTTAGTATACGAGGCATCCTTTCTTTTTTATGACAGCGACTACCCTAAAAATAAGAGTTAAGCCTCTCCAGGGATATTAGACCCCTTGTAAAGCTGTTTGTGGAATAATTTCATGAAAATGCAAGAATACGCAGGCATAAACACAAGGCAAACATAATGCCAAAATAAAATTAAAGACAATTATAACATTCACCCTGTTGATGACGGAAATTGAAAATTTTCAAGATATTTTGTATATATGCGACATTTAAATATATTTACATTAGCATCATTGTGGTTATCATCCAGTATTTAGTAGTAACTACAGATATTTTTAATGTTTAATCAGTAACATAATTCAGTCGGTGAAAGGCAATCCTCGAAGTATTAATTTTAGTTTTGGGAATAAGAAATAGTCATAAGGAGCCATACCAGATGGGTCTCATCATATTTACTAGATTTTATGTCAAAAAGTTTTGTAAAAAGTGAAGTATTTGTACGGGGACATGTTTCCCACCTCTTGTCAGCTCTCTAATAGATATTCGAGAGGCAGATATTCTAATTATTCAGTCAGTGACGTATCCTGTACAAAAGTTATCAAGAATTATTAAATTAACAGGAAAAATCTTTGAGAAATATAATAATTCTTAATATACTTTAATATCTTCAACCCATTTTCGCGGGTATTACAAAATTATACGTGGTATGAGTCTTTTCCAATCAAGCAACTTTTTAATATATTTAGTCGAGTCAAAGTTTTCATGATTTACAATTGCTGAAAGTTGACAAACCAATTTTCGTGTTTTATATCATTAAGTTGCTTGTATTTTTAGAAAAATATATCAAAATTCTTGCAAAATGTAAAAAATATTTTTAACGAAACTGAACCTACTTCAGAAAATAAGTAAGGAACTCACTAAAAAGTAAAAAATAATCAATCTTACACTTTTAATTAAAAAAACAGGTTTTAAAATAAAATATGTACATAATGGTCGTTGTAATAACTAAATAAATATAAGTAGAAACTTTATTTAGTTTTTTGTTAATAATTTTTTTTGATGTTAGATATTTATTCAATAATTTACGCAATTATTTTATTAAATATTACAATGGATAGCCCAAGTGAAAATACATCTCAAATAATAAAAAATGCGAATAAAGAAATAATGATCGAACGTTCAAAGGAACGTTTCAGGCCCCGGTGTCCGCTACCTAGTCTAGGTGGTATTCTAGACAAATGTTCCGGTCAAACTAGAACAAAAAGCTGCTGCCCTGTTAGGAATTGAATCATCGACCACCGCGTGTGAGCTCAACCTTCTATCCAGTTCACCATAGAAACGGTTGTCTACAACGTTTCTATGACGTCTCATATGATATGGTTGTTGCTTAAAAAGCAAACTGACTGACTTTTACACTGAACTACGTCCTATTTTGCGTCATGTTCATCCCCATAATTGAACTCCGTAGGTCCATATAGGTTTCAATATTTGCTTATATAACAGCAATTTATTATGTACTGATAATTGTGACTTTCTTCCAATTAGCCAGTACATTTTCCTATATTTCAATTCCAGTTCTTTTCTTTTCTTCTTTATATGTTCCTTCCAGCGAAGTTTTGCAACGAGATTCATTCCGAGATATTTAGCGTTATTGCTATATGGAATGATAGTATTATTTAATGTTATGGGTGCTTGTACGGTCTGTTTATAGGTGAACTGCACATGTACAGATTTACTTTCATTAATTCTTATTTTCCAAGCTTGTGTCCAATTATTTATATTGTCACTTGCCTGTTGTAATTTTCGTGAGGCTTCTTCACTATTATCTTCCACAGCTATAAGCGCAGTATCATCAGCAAATGTACCCATCGTGATATTTTTTATTTGTGGTATATCACAAGTGTAAAGTAGATAAAGCATTGCTCCCAGTACACTTCCTTGTGGTACACATGCTTTAGCTCCTTTTATTGTAGAGTAAGCTTCTTCTTGTTTGACTCTAAACATTCTGGTTGTAATGTATGATTTTAATAGTTCGGTGTGTTGTTTAGGTAGCATTTTCTGTACTTTATTAGCAAAGGATTGTGCTACATCTAAGAATATAGCTATACTTATACTATACTTTTTGACTTTCGTAGGCTTTTTCAATATCATCTGTTATTCTGTGGACCTGGTCAATTGTTGGGTGCTTGTTAATAAACCCAAACTGGTGTGTTGGTATTAGGTTTTTTCTCTCTATGATCGATTTTATTTTTTTCAACAGGAGTTTTTCAAAAACCTTAGATATTAGTGGCAACAGTGATATAGGTCTATAGGATTTTATTTCGTTTGGTGACTTCCCAGGTTTCGATATCATTATAATTTCCGCCATCTTCCAAATGTCTGGGACGTGTTTTAATCCAAATGCTGTATTGATCAAGTTGGTGAGTTTTATAATTTCCTTTCTTGGTAGTTTTTGCAGTAATTCTCCTGTTATTAAATTGTAGTCTGGTGATTTCCTGGAGTTAATGTCAGTTTTAATAACTTTGGCTAACTCTTTCGGCGTGACTAATTCAATCATCAAATTTTCAGCTCTGTCCGGCAAATTAAGTTCAATATTAGTTTCGTTTGGTTTGAAATTTTTTTCTAGATATTCAGCAAATGCTTATGCTTTTTGGCGATTTTCACGTGCCCAATTACCACATAGGTCATTTATAGGTGGACTGTGTAGAGATGAGCGCTTTAGATATTCAGTGAATAGTTTCTTAGTAGTGGATCAGTTTCTTTATCATCTGTTAAATTTCTCAGATAGTCATTTATGGTTTTGTTTTTTATTTCCAGTATTTCTCTTTTCAGTCCTTGGGTTGTATTGTTTAAACTCTTTTTATTTTCAGGTGTTCTGTTTTGTTGCCATTTTTTTTTGTAATTTACGTTTTTCAGTTACCATTTCCTTCAATTATTTTGGATAATTCATTCCTTTTGTTGTACTCTTAATTTCTGTAGAATTATTCCAAGCAGCTTGTTGAATATCTACTACGAATTTTCTGATTCAAGATTTAATTGTTCAGTTGTCTTGAGGGGTACATTTAGTTGAATTCGTTTGTTCAATTCTTCAGCAAATCCTTCCCAGTTTGATCTCTTGTTTGTTAACGTTGGGTTTCTTTATTTTCTTATTATATTTTCGCTCAACGTCAGAATCACTAGCGAATGATCTGAACTTAGCTCAAAATTTTCTTTTATATAGTTGGATGTTATGTTTCTTGCTATGAAGAAATCTAAAAGGTCTGGGGTTTTCTCTTGATCAGTCGACCAATAAATTGGTTTTTCAGTTGACATTCCAGGTTCCAGTAACTACATCTTAGTTCAGTAGCTGCTTTATGCAGTTCATTGCCTTTAGTTGTTGGGCATTTTGGACATATGTCATTTCACCATTAACGTTGTTATATTTCTTCGGCTGTTTCTTTTCACTTGTTTCTTGAGATTTAACTTGAGCTACTTTATTTCTCCTCCCTTGTAGTGTTTTAGCAATTACACATCCTCTATAACTTGCCGGATGCGCTTCATTGCAGTTTGCACATTGCTGAAAGTTGATAATCAATTTTAGTGCATTATATTATTGAGTTGTCCATATTTTTGCAAAAATAAGTAAAATTTCTTGCCCGCTGAAAATCATTTTGATCGAACATAGCAGATTTTTTAATGACAATTTAGTTTAGTCCTACACCAACCAAATAAGACATTAAACCATTAGTTTCTATCATGTATTTTAGATACTTTTCATATAGAATATTATTGTTTTACATTAGTTATTATGAGTAATAATCATAGATTACTTTTTCAGGTAAGAACCCACCGCCAATGTGTTTTAGGCTACCTCGCTTGCGTTTTATAACGTTGTGTCTTGAATTCTCCAACGTTTACTTCTTAAATCGCAACGTACATCTCTGTGTAGATGCCGAAGCAAATTGGGCTGATTTCACCCTACTCGAATGGTCATTCGACTGCATCCGTATGGGATTATCAGGTGTTCAAATTGTTAATCGGGAAGATGGAGGAGGATTACCGGAAAAACCCATCGACATCGAAGACCAAACCGATGAAGATTACGATGATAGTGCCCGGAATAACCCTAATGAAAAGTTATTGAATTATGGGGAAAAGCCGAAGATTGTATTTCATCATAGTTTACAACGTCTTGAAGGCAAATCTCCAGATAGACGACTTATTTCCGTAAAAAGGGTCAATGGTGAACGGTATATTATACATTCCTTGAGGTAACCAGTACAAGAAATCGTTTATTGTTCTTATGAAATCGATTAAATTGTTTTTAACTAATTTATTTATTTATATATTAATAAAAATATAGTTACTATGTTATTTATTAAAGAATTTTTTGTTATAATTACATAGTATAAAAAATATGTAAAATTTCATGACAAAATATAATAGTACTGGTTGTTATACCAGTATAATAGTACTGTATCTATGATTTAGTTTAACAGCTTACATCAAAAGTAATTATTATCTTTAATTATTTATTATTACTTATATCTTTTCATTCCTTTATTGTTTGTTCCTTTATTGTTATTGTATTATACACACACACACACACATATATATATATATATATATATATATATATATATATATATATATATATATATATATATATACTGCCTGTAAGTGTGCAGACATTGATGACAGACACAGAAAATATCAATATATATTTATAATATTTTGTCTTACATTATCTGAATAGTTAATTAATTAATTTTGATTTATTATTTAAGTTTGTTAATAAACTATAAACAAAACGGACGAAAGAGTACATAAATTCGAGTTTATAATAAATAAAAACTCACCTTTTCATTTACCACCGTTTAATTTTCCATTTCTAAGCTCAAAAAATGTATCCATTTTATTTCTTGTTCAAAAAAAATCTGACTAAGACAAAATGAGCCATAAGAATAATGTTTTATGGGGTAACATTTCGAGAACAAAGTGAGATATTAAAATGTAACAGTGTATAAAATTGCCTTTCGTGTTTTAATATTTGCAGCCATTGCTCTAAAGTAGAACTTATGAAAATTAAGATAATTATAAAGATTTTATATGGACGGATTCCATATTTCTCTACTTCTTATTAGTTCATCATCCTAGTAAAGTTAACAGGGGAAACTTATTCTTAAATATCAGCAAAGTTAATAAATAAAATTTCCTTATTTTAACAAGAAAGGTAGTGACTTATAAATCGATACAGTTTAGTTTATTGACCATAAAGTTACGAAATAAAATTGCAATCGTGATGAACTATAATAATGCAAAACGTTTCTTTTTTATTATATATATATTTCTTTGGATTTTTTTGGAGACTTGGAAATAGTCAGACGATGAAAAAACAAGTCACAAGAATTTTATTTTATGTTAAACGATTTAGGCAATAAAGTGATATATTAAAACGTAACAATTTTACGTAAGCAGTTTAGTGCTAGTGATTTCGTCGGCCATTGCCCTAGTTCTGGCCAAATCTATTCTCTGATTTAATTTACAGATAGCTATTTCGTTTAATTAATAATTAGATGCTTAAATCTCTTAACTCCCACAAAAGCTCCATGGCTCTGGAACATTCAACAGCAAACAAAACAAAATCCCCGATATACAAGCTAGGAAATAGGAAGGATAAAGATTCCTTCGACAATAGTCAAAATAATTTAAATGTTCGGTATGATAATTAATCATTAATTATTTGCTCTTATTGCTTGCAAGCATTCTCGTAATTTCATTCATTTCATTCTATTTCCTCTTATTTATATTTTAAATATCTTTGAGCCGGCTTAGTGGCGCAGTGGTGAAGGCGATAGGACGGCCCTCCTACTGTTCGCGGGTTCGAATCCTGCTGGGGCATGGTTGTAAATTTATGTTTGTGATTGTCTTTAGGCAAGAGTGCAAAATCCGATAAGGAAAATGATCCCAGTCACGCTAGTAACCAGGCTGGGTAAGACCGGATGTCTTCTGGGATGATTTCTAAAGTTGGTCACTCGCCAGTCGGTAGGCTTAATGCTGAGGACCGTGGTTCGGAGCCCACGTTAAACTGTAGGTCCAGTCCAGATAAATCCATAGTTGGTAAAAGGATACTTTAAAATATATTTAAAAAAATATACATTTTTCATAAAAAATAGTAAGACGTAAAACTTTTAGTATTGTTCATTACTTTTGTGAAGTTAACATGTCAATAAAGGATGTTTTTTCGAATGGTATGCGACCTTTATATGAACCTATAAGTCTTAAGGTGCGGATAACAAAAATTTTACAAATGCTTTATTCGCCTAATTTGATTTCGACGGGAAAGATACATTTCGAAATACTATTTTTACTGTTGGTTTTATTTAAAATTTGTCTATAATAAAATGTGTCCCATAAATAATGAAATTGCGCATTTGTTTTTATTTTCATCATAGACTTTATCCATGTGCTTTGTAGATTTTGATTCAATTTTGCTTAAGTAGTTGTTCCTAAAACAACGTAGGGCAAAAGTCCTGCTGCCATTTTGATTGCCTATAACTTTGCTCAAAGAAAAGATAAGTATGTGTGGTTTTCATAAAAAGTTTATTTAGGCTTTACATTTTTTCATTATGAGTGAAAAATTATATTGGCTCAATGGTAACCGCGATTCACTATGCAAGTTTAGGTTCTTTTAAAGGCATTTTTCATGACATCCTGCGACATCTTAGGCTAAATTTCTTCAATTTCGCGACGAATATTGTCTTTAAGATGTTGAATCGTATGGGGCTTATTCACATAAACCTTTGATTTAAAAAAAACCATAAGAAAAAGTCTGGTGCTGTTAAATTCGAAGATCTGGCTGGCCAAGCTTAATCGCCACTTCACAAAATTTGTCTTCGTGGAAAAACGTCATTCTATAATTAAATTTTTGAACGAGCTGTGTGTGCTATGGCCCCATCTTGCTGAGACCAGATGTCCTCTAGTCCGTGCTCTTCCATTTCAGGCACAAGAAAATTTCGAATCATGTCTTGGTACTTGGTTCGACAGCCTTAGGATTGTGTAACTGGAAGAACGTCTCCGAATTGATGTTTTTGGAGACTCTGCAACACTATCGCGCGCTAGAGTCACATTGTCAGCATTAGGAGACGTCCGTTGTCTTCCAGAACAAGACCTGTCTGTTGTCGTACGATACTGTCGAAAATTCGCATGTAAACGACAAATGGCGGTTTTGTGGCGCACTGGACGATTAGGATTTGTGGTTAAACTGGAAATAAAACTTTATGAGTCGAAGGTATATCCGAAAAACTCGGGAACTTTATACTTTTTATCAGTTAAAGCGGTAAAAAAATTAAATAAGGAAAAGGTGTTTATCGTCTTTCTTTTTGTTACTTTTTCCAATGGTCTGATTAAGATTATGAAATAAAAAAGAAGATAAAAGCAGGTTAATTAACTTCCTCTCCGATTTGTATTTACGATCTGAAGAAAGTCTCGTTAAGTATATCCGCCATAATCAACCATAAAATTGCACGAATTGCTCTTTCTAATTAGCGTATTGTGATATGGTTAATCTTACATCGCCTGTCGCACTCACCAACCATTGCTCACTGAGAAAAACCTAAATGAAGGTATCGTTGAACATGAAAAAACAAGATAGGTGAGTTCAAAAATGGTAACTACATAGATGAGCAAGAAACAGCTATATAAAACAAACCGACACCAGAACAAACGGTGTATATGGAAAACACCATCCAGCTTTGCGAAACTCAAAAATAATAAGTATTACAAGAAAAATAAACCTTTCTATAAGGTGGGGCAAAAGTCCCGCTAGCATTGACGCAATTTCCGCTAAGTGGCAATAATGGAAGGATTATTTTCAATAAATATTATCATTTTTTCTGCTCGCTCTTGTAGCGTATATTTATCCTTAATAAAATTTGGACATATACGCAACACAGTGATTAAAGCTTAACTGAGCTAAATCTCATATAACTAAAATGGCCCCACCTGTTATTATACATAATTTTGAACATATGTCATATTACTGATGTTGCTAGTCTACAATTTTAACAAAAGCCGTATAATTATTAAAAATAACGTTAATTAAACGAAAACAAATAGAAGATACTAAACCAGTACTCTATAATAAATAACTTTAAAACAATACATGCTCAGAGAATATATACTCAGACTACTTAAAAATAGGAAAGCTAAAATTAATTGATCAACAGTGTATTAATAAAATCTTTTATGGACAACAACTAAAATATCATCAATAATATCTTTTCATGTACGATTTTTATTTTTTTTTTTTACACTACAACTTCAATATTGTTGTGAATAATGATAAACTACCCTATCAAAAATAATTATATTGAAGTATTTAAATAGATTACGTGCTATTTAACCTTTCAACATAATTTGATTATGTACCATTATTCGGAAATGTGAGTTTTTCAATTAAAAAAGGACCTCCAATTAGGTAAAAGAAGGAAATTGTAGGGTAGGAGAGAAATTTGGCCTAAGCGAGTAAAGTGGATATAAAACTTTTGCCTTCAAACGTTCTGAAAGTTGTAGGTGTATATAGAATTTAGCATAGGTTATTTGTTGGGTATTAATTAATGCCTAGAATACTTTTCGTTAGTTTTCAAACGAAAAACAAGGTAAATTAATTTTATAAAATATTATTATCTTGACATTTTTAAGAGTTGTTAATTTCCTTGCTTTTTGATCTTTCTCAAGTCACGTTAAAATGCAAGCAATTAATTTAATAGCTCCTACCTAATATGCATCAAATAGCATTTAAAGTGTATTAAAACAAGAAAAATGTCAAAACTCTTGTTATCATGAAAGTTTTGAGGAATTTTGCAGACATTTGACACCCGAACGACTTTTACAAGCTGATGCAGTTACACGCTCGAATAGTATTTTATCTGTTTTTAATTGAATTAAACTGAGAAGGAAAATATTGTCTGGTGTTACAACGATTGTACAAATAGCAATAAACAATTCATTATACATCTAGATGTATGGTGAAATCACTGCTACTTTGTATAGATTATATATTTATTGCACGTGAACATAACTATTTTAAAACTTTACACATGTTAATTGTTAAACTAATTGCATATAAAACGGTAATCACCATGAATATGAACCGCAACTTGGTATTTTAATCGTCCTGTATAGAAATTAAACTGTGAAAACACGATTCCAAGCCCTTCTAGCCTCTCATCATTTCTCTTAGATTAAAATACGGAGTTAATTTAATTTCTAACTGAATTACCAAATGTGGCTACAGGTATAGCGCTTATTGACTTTACCAGTTTGATGTCTTAATTGGGTTTCTACATTTTACACATAACATACGCTTGATTTGATGGATTAGGGGAGGTGTTTAAATGGAATATCACCAACGTTTAAACGAAGAAAACCCTTCTCAGCACATCTATTGATTTTCGAACGTCAGATTTTAACAAGCCCGCTGCTTAATTGGCTAATAAGCAAAAAACGCCGATAACAACTTTACTTACTCCTTTATTATTTAGAGTTTTTCTTCAAAATAACAATATTTAAGCATCCAAGTTATTTTAAAATCCAGATTTTATAACATAATGTAAATATAATACTAAGGTTGTAAAACAACTTTGTTGAATTTTATAATCGTATACATATTAAAACTTTATTATTTGGTTTTACTTTCTTAAGCATCATCTCAATTAAATTACTAGTGGAATATATTTATGAACTCTAAATTAAGCAGTTTTGAACAAAAGTAAGTTTTTTTCAAAAATTAGTGCTGTTTAAAGTTATTGAGTGTATTTCTAATCTATATAACTTTTAATGAATCTAAATTGATTAAGAAATTGATTTATAAATAAAAAATAATAAAGAAGTGAGAAAATGCTTTGATATATCAAATAACTGGTACATTTTTAATAGTTTCTGCACTTAGACTAGGGCAAAGGGTGGGCAGTCTGTTTTTTGGCAATGGAGCAACAGGATACAAATCCGAAAAACTTCATTAATCTTCCATAATGCAGACAATTTCTTAATTTGTTTAAAACTACCAACGGTTTTCGGCATTTGTCTGTTGCTGACAAGTAATCTTTCAATGATTTAGATGAATCTTGAATTCTAGATAAAAGTATTCATGAACCCAATACGCCTTAAAGGTAATTCATTGTCTTGACAAGTGAAAACCATCTAATATAAATCACTCATATAAAACGATAATCACTATGAATATGAACTGCAACTTGGTATTTTAATCGTCCTGTATAGAAACTAAACTGTGAAAACACGATTCCAAGCCCTTCTAGACTCTCATCATTTCTCTTAGATTAAAATACGGAGTTAATTTAATTTCTAACTGAATTACCAAATGTGGCTACAGGTCTAGCGCTTATTGACTTTACCAGTTTGATGTCTTAATTGGGTTTCTACATTTTACACATAACATACGCTTGATTTGATGGATTAGGGGAGGTGTTTAAATGGAATATCACCAACGTTTAAAGGAAGAAAACCCTTCTCAGCACATCTATTGATTTTCGAACGTCAGATTTTAACAAGCCCGCTGCTTAATTGGCTAATAAGCAAAAAACCCCGATAACAACTTTACTTACACCTTTATTATTTAGAGTTTTTCTTCAAAATAACAATATTTAAGCATCCAAGTTATTTTAAAATCCAGATTTTATAACATAATGTAAATATAATACTAAGGTTGTAAAATAACTTTGTTGAATTTTATAATCGTATACATATTAAAACTTTATTATTAGGTTTTAGTTTATTAAGCATCATCTCAATTAAATTGCTAGTGGAATATATTTATGAGCTCTAAATTAAGCAGTTGTGAACAAGAAAAGTAAGTTTTTTTTTCAAAAATTAGTGCTGTTTAAAGTTGTTGATTGTATTTCTAATCTATATAACTTTTAATGAATCTTAATTGATTGAGAAATTAATTTATAAATAAAAAATAATAAGGAAGTGAGAAAACTAGTACATTTTTAATAGTTTCTGCGCTTAGACTAGGGACTAGGGTGGGCAGTCTGTTTTTTTTTTGGCAATGGAGCAACAGGTTACAAATCCGAAAAGCTTCATTAATTTCCCATAATGAAGACAATTTCTTAATTTGTTTAACACTATCAACGATTTTCGGCATTTGTCTGCTGCTGACAAGTAATCTTTCAATGATTTAGATGAATCTTGAATTCTAAATAAAAGTATTCATGGACCCAATAGGCCTTAAAGGTAATTCATTGTCTTGACAAGTGAAAACCATCTAATATAAATCACTCAAATAACTTTCAACTTGTTTGTTTAGGCATTATATGGTTTAATAATAATGGATAAAATTATTCTTAGAAGTATATTTTTTATTTTAAAACAACGAAGCCAAACACCACACAAAATACTTCATTAGGTACAAAATCCAACATATTTCATCAATCAATTATAGCTTAATGGTATATATATGTATAATATGGTATTTAAATTAATTAAATGTTTTGATATCAACACCTTTTAATGAAAGGCTCTGGACGCTACGAATTAATTCCAACACCTGATCTAACAACTAACATAATCGATCCTAATACAGATTATCAGATGTAATATAATGTTCCATTATATTCTAAAATCGAATATCAATTATTAATTTTAATTATGCAAAAGAACTTTCTCTTTTTTCTTTTAATATGCCGAATTTATTTACCAAAAGAAAAATCATCAGTAACCTATCAGTAATCTGAAAAAAAATGTTTCCGAATAAAAGAAAATATATATAAATATCTATGAAAAAAACTAACCATGTAGTCTCTACCCTCTTTTAAAAGAAAAACTATATATATAAGGGTGGGAAAATGCTTTGATATATCAAATACCAAGTAAATTTCTAGTGGTTTCTACACTTAGACTAGGGTGAGAAGTCTGGGTCCCATCGGAATCAAGTTACGGTGTTGAGTTGACCCTTATATCTCTAGTCTTAGCTCGCCTTAGGCATGATATATAAACCGAAAGCAGTTCATTGAGTCATGACTGAAACCCTTTTGGTGCCATAAGAGTTTACAGTAAATATATCGATGCCAAAACAAAGGAATGCCAAAGGCCCGTTAGCTTTTAACCTTTTAAACTAAATATAATTTAGGTATATCAAAATATTTCTATAATTATTTATCATTAAATATCTTACATTTATTTCAGAGCAAATAATTTATAAAATATCATCATTGAACTAAGGAAGTTTAGGGAAAAAGGTTTCATCTGGAAATAATACTATAAAAACGATTTATTTATTTATTATGATAAATAAAGATTAGTACAGCATCTGCGAGTTAATAAAGTGAAAATACTTCGCTACCTTTTATCCAGTAACTATTTTAATTACTTCCATTTCGAAAATACCATGGAAACAAATATCAAAATAGGATTTGGTTATTAAGTTAAGGTTATTATGTTTATAACGCAGTTTGTTTCACCTTTCTAGCCTGGAGAGAGACTGGAAAATATTAATTGTCACCTTGTGCGCAAAATGAAAGGACGAAATTTGTCTCATAAAAGTATTTTATTATCATAACCCAAAATACCAACATTTTCGGTTTTTATTTAACAAAATATCATACATAATTCGAATATTTTCACTAGCCCGGTTTGTGTAAAATATATTTAAATTTTATTCACACTTTCGACCGTATTAATCTTATAAAATTTGGATTACAACGTTACGTGAAAATATTGTTAATTGAAATACGAACAAGACAAATTTTATGTGCTCGTATAGAATTTTAATGCACAAAATAAATGTTTTCATTATTGGAAAATGTTTGTGTGTTACTTAAAAGAGATATATTTGTTTCAAAAAAATATGTAACATCGA
This sequence comes from Rhynchophorus ferrugineus, assembly GCF_030347505.1. Classification (NCBI taxonomy): domain Eukaryota; kingdom Metazoa; phylum Arthropoda; class Insecta; order Coleoptera; family Curculionidae; genus Rhynchophorus; species Rhynchophorus ferrugineus. The sequence goes on along the minus strand of NW_027472584.1, from coordinate 22,101,848 downwards.
TTTGAGGAAAATTCGATACACTATCAACTTGATGCTTGACCATAACAGCTCCTGAAAGAATCTCAAAGAGACGTGCTATCGTATCGTTCATCTAGACATATTGCCTTCAAATGCTCTCGTTCAAAAAAAAAACATCAATCTCCACTGCCAATAGTCTTTCCTGAATCATAACACAGTTTTTCACGGGCAAAAGTTATCAAATAATCCCAAAACGGAAAATTTTATTTATAGATATAGGTGAAATTCGTGGACTATAAAAAAAATAAAAGGAGGTTTGCTTTTATAACCCTCGGGTTTCTCTTTTAGTCAACCTATGTTGTTAAATATGTTACTTATAGCCGCATATGAAAGCTTTATTTGCTTTTGATAACAGATACAGTATTTACCGAAAGATTCTTACTTGACATTCATTCGGTAATTTCTCTTAAGTAAATAATAATTTATACTTAATAATTATTTTGATGTTTAATCTGAAATGGTTTTTAATTATAAATAAGTAGTGTTAAAAACAACATTTATTTAACTGCTCACTAATTTACAGAAGAATTTTTACTGACAAGAAAAAGTGTTATTAAAAAATATTTTTACCAAAAAAATTGAACCGACTTCAAAAAATAAATAAGGAATTCACTAAAAATAAAAAAATAATCAAACTTAAATATTAAAATTACTTCTACTAGTATACTTTTCATGTTAAGATAATGATGAAAAATACATCATTAGACACAAAATCCAACGTGTTTGATAAACGAAGTATACTTAATATTATAAAATATTTAACTAAATTAAATATCTTGAAAGAACAGTTTTTTTGAAGCATAGTGTACCCTACGAATTAATTCCGTCCCCTAATAACTAAAATAATCGATCCTAATACGGATTATCAAATATAATATACTATCCCATTTTATTTCAAAATCGAATATCGATTATTAATTTTAATTAAGCAAAAGAACTTTCTCTTTTTTCTTTTGACATGCAGAATATTCCTAATTAAAACTTTTTCAAGAAGCAATATTCCGATTAATTGTTTACGTCAGCTCAGATTGTCCTAATTTCTTTCTCGTTTTCTTTTGTCTTATCGAAAAGAGAACAGACAAGATTAAAATCATAATGGCGAATGTTCGATGAGAAAAAAAGACTGTCTCAAAATATCCTCTTAAATAGTCAAATATATTCTTCTCAGGTGTTGAAACCTCATTATTATACTTAGGTAGCCCCAGGGTTATTTTTAATGTATAAGATTCCGTTCAAGTATTAGAGATGCTTAAGATAATATACAAAATATTCTAGGTTAATATAAATTTCTTTTTTGTGTCTTGAGAAAAAAATATTGTTAAATATTATTGGACTATGAAACTGTTAACAAATGAGATAAACGTTCTCTGACAGTATATTGGAATGTGTGTGAACTGTTACGGTCGATTAATTATATTTGTATTCCTGCTGGCCTTTCGTTAAAAGGAATAAAAGCAGCCTTGTTATTTAGAGGTTCCATTTTACACTGTCAGTTTTGTTCTGTCAGTTCGTACAGTTTATATCGATTAAAACTAGGAAAAAAAGGTAGAGTGATATTGGATTTTTTTCGTTGTAATATAATTTATCAAGCGACAAACAACAGAATATCCAATACGTAATAAAAGCATGTTAACAATAGAATTCCAATAAGCAAAACGGTAATAACAACGTCGATGAACTAAATTTATTGTATTTATCTAACGATAATTTAGTTAATGATCTTTCTGGCATCGTTTGAATTCTAATTTCGATTAATTTTATCTAGAAAACTTTTTAGAAATTATTTAAAAGTTTTCTTCATATGTTACCAAGTAATATTATGACATTATTATTTATGCTTGAGTCGTCGTTCTCCCTATACTTGGATTAAACAAATCATTTGCATTCAATATTAATTTCCATACTAGTTTAGTACAGTTTAAACATTCAAATTCTCTTCTTAAATCTCCTACAGCTGTCTAGTATATTTTTCGTTCATTCTATCATGTTTTAACGTAGTATAGAATCTAGTGTATCTTGTCTCGAATTTTGAAAATGTACATTTTGTCGTATATGTTTTTAAATTTCAAGCTTTTAAGGAACCGACGTTTAAATAATGTGTATAAAATAATGAGTATAAAGACCTGTAATATGTCTTACACCAAGCTTTAAACGCATTTTTTCTTTAAACTACTTTTTCTCAATGTGATTTAAATGATGACGCAGGTTCTAGTAGAACCTATTTACTTAATATTTCGTATGGCTCTGATATATCGATCCTCGAATATCAAAATTATTTCTATTTATAAAAATTCTGAGAACAAAAAATATTCATTCCTCAATGACATATACTACATTATCCTTTTTGTATTTTTGATAATTAGAGGATCATGCTAACAAGGATGCCAATCTTCGTTCAGATCCCTTCCACTTTAACAGCCTCTGATTTTGACTAATATTTATTGCTGATAGAAATATCAATAAATATATTAGGTGAAATGAAAACGAAATCTTGTAAAAATTGTTTAAAATGTGTGACTATATAATTTGTATGGAAATTATATTGCTCACATTTCAAAAAAAAAAAGATAGTCAAAGTATTTTTGGCACAGCTTTGTTACCATCTATTACAAATCCTTCAAAATTAAACCACAGTCTTAATACTTAGTGGTTTTTAATCGCATACTATATATCGCATAAATGGCATTTTTTATCTAGTTCAACTGAGATCAATTTGTTATTATGTAGACCACATAGTTGAAAATAAAATAAAAATTGTAATCTTATACTTATCTTTTAAAATTATCTTACTCTTTTAAAATCTTATTCACAGTGTCCATACTAACTGGATATTTATTGGCCTTATTTCCAATATTATCACTAATGTTTTAGAGTATTTTGCAGATATTTGGCAACTAGGCCGATTTTAAACATATGCAATAGGCAATATATTCGACGTTGTCATAACGTTATATCGTCTTTATTTTGGACGAACTATGACGTCCATTTGGCCTAATAAAAACATAAAATTTGCCAAAGAAAATATACAGCGCCTCCCTTCTGTTTAATGTTACATTTCTGATGTAAAGTAAATAAAGGGAAAACTTGAGAAGTTTTTTGATTGCTTTCAACCGAAACAACCTAACCGTTTAAACCAGTTACACCCTTTTTGGTGAAAACAAGTGTTATGTTATCAGATTTTGTCGAAACTTTAAAGAAAGTTTTACGATAAAGAAATGGCTACGGATAGGCGTTCTTTTTTCTGTTTAGATTCAGTCAATATATGAATATATTTATTTCAGTTCTAAGATATAAAAGATTATAATAATATTATATATAAGATTATAAAGTTGGTAATATTTAGCTAGTATTAATTATCTTTCATTTGACCTACTTTATATTCTTAACTTGTTATTACCTACGTATAGTAGAATGTGATATATTCTTCTTATACTAATTACACCGTGTGAGAATGTTTTACTATATGATCAAATAAAATTGTTCTTATGTGAAATTGTATCTGCTGAACAACAAAAACTTAAACGGTTTTTTTGTAACACGTACCATTTTAAAAATTTTATAAATTATAGTATTATAAATAAAGGCATTATGAAAATATTAAATCATATTTACTTATATAAGTAATTTTACAAAAAAAGAGAGTAATATATATATTTACTAATAGATAGTGAAACCAAATAGCTCTGGTTTAAGTGGCCAATAGAAAAAAATGAGCCATATATTCTGCAAGAAAATGACGAAATGTTATTTTTTCCTCTTGTGAACAGTAGACTCATCTTTCATCACGAACCACCTTCTGCTAATATTTTAGCATCCCGCTTCCTATAATACTCTTCTATGTATTTGATATCCTGGCGAAAGCGTTCACCTTATCCGTCTCACCATTCCAAGATTAGGGAGAAAATCGAAATGGAAATGTAAGAAATGCATTTTTAAAGACATTCTCCACCCCATCGTTTTAAGTTTTTGTAAAGAGTCATTCAACAAAAACTCGACATTTCTAATTCTTTAAGATTGCCTCTAAATCCTTCAAAATCTCATCAATCCAAAATCCTTTCTTTAGAGATAGTAAAGTCGCTAACTCTTTCGCGGCAAGATTTTCATCGAATTCATTGTTTTTTACAAGTTTCCTTATTTAAGAGCCAACAGAAATCCAGAAATGATACAGTAGATACCAAAACATAGGTAGGTAGAATAGAAAAAACCATTGAAATATTGAGAGCTAACAGTGTTTATTTTTCTTATTATATATTACTGATTTTTCGGTTTCTAGGACTTTAAAATTTTCATGCGTGAACAGTAATGATAAGGAGCTAATAAGGCAGTCAATATTTTATTTTCAACTTAGTTATGAATGTATGTTTAATATATAATATGTATTAGATATTATCTATTTAACAAGCCCTTTCAGTTTTAATTTTAATGTCCTAGGATGTTGTTGTCCATATTTCCTTTAATCTAGAGTCTTCTTGTTTATGCCATATGATATTTTACATTTGAATATTCCTACGTAGTGCTTTAGATTTATTTTGTTTATATTGCAAGTTTTTGTGTCAAATTGTGTTAAGAACTTGTGCAAGCTTATGTAGAGAAAAACTGTTGAATAGCCAAGTAATATTCATTGATGTCTGCTTTTCTATAGTTGACTGTTGACCGTTGTTGATCGCAAAATAATTCTACAAAGAGAGAGCTCTGACTCAAATGAAGATGTAATTGTTTAAGTTCGAGCATATTTTAAAGCAAATTGAGTGACTTATTCAGTGTTATGCAGGTACTTTTAGATATTTTATAAAATTAATGAAGACTTTTAGGCATATTTTTTATCATTAAATTTTATGGAGGATTTCTCTTGCTGTATTGTGTTTTCCATTTGTTTTCAGGTTCGTCCATCGATCGATGGACGAACCTTGTTTTCTGTAGAACAATATTTAATTATGTCTAACCAATTACAATACCGGTTAATTTAATTAGGATCCCATTTCATTAAAGGTAATGTAAATATATTAGTGCGCAACGTATTAACAAATTAAACATATGCTCTTGTTTAGGTAAAACCTGCGAATACCCTTGTTATAAATATTGATTATCCCTGAAAAAATATTTGCCCCAAATAAATTGTTTTAAAAAGCCTCAAAATATATAGATATTGAGTCGGTTTGTTAACTTTTGGATGTTCTGGTTAGCTTTTAATTTAAGGGGTTGCCTGAGGCGTCCCGTTTCTTATTTGATTTCGCTCTCACGTTGATTTCTGTAGCAAAACTTGCAAAAAGTTCTTGTTTGCGACGACTGCCGTCGATTCTACGCGATAAGCTCAAAGGATTTTATTTCCTCAATTTATCCAACCATTGCGACTGCATTTTTAATTTTTAACATTCACATTTATTAAAAAAGCATCGAGTAACGATGGATGATGATCAAATCGAACAAAACTAGATAATTTTAATATAATTTGATGTGCTTGAGTTGAGTTTTGAAGGATAAATTGCCTTCATACGAGGAGAAAGAGAAAATAATGATTTTCACACATGTCATATATATTACGACTAGTTTACCCTATATAGTTTTATAGTGTTAATAACTATAGTTAATAGTGTTAATAAAATGGCTTCTGAAATTGCTTCATTCTCTCAATTATTTTTTTTTATAAAGAGTGTTTTTTATAAGAGAAATTATAAGAGTCTTCAGCAATCCAACTACTGGTTCTTTTATGGTTTATTGATTTATTTTATTAGTGAATGGCCCAACAGCCTCCCAGACCTTTTAGGGTTAGGGTTTACACATAATTTGCAAAAATGTTTTACAGTGTTAGTCAAATAATGCAATTTATTTTCATTACAGAACATATTTACTTTTTGTTTAGTTCTTGTCAAGTTATTATGATATCACTGTATTTCTGCTTAGTTTCTTCTGCTACTGCCTGTGTACATTTTTCTTGAAAAAGTAAATTTAATGTTGCATTCTTCCTAATGCATTTGTGATGTATGCGAAACAGTTAGTATACTTTCTCTCCTTGTACATACTTAACCAAATGTTCATATATATTCCTAACAACTACACACGCACCTAATTACATAAATCTTTCACACTGTACAATACGATTTTCTACAGTTATTCTATATTAATTATATATTCACCATAAGTTCTTTCCGCTCTCATCATTTTGCCTTAGTATCGTCAGCATAAAATCAAAATCTCATATCCAGACAGTTTCATTCATTCACTGTCTCATTCTGCGACACTATTCACTGTCCTAACAATTTCTGAAGCGATTACTTAACATATATCTCTCAAAGAGCTGCATATACCTAAGTTCTTCATGGATACTTTCCATACTAACAGTTATCTCTGAAATTATAACTGTTTATATTATAGTAAAAGACTACTCACCGTTTTTATACATTTCGTAAATTCAATCTCAAATAGAACTAATATCAAGGTGTGTAGACATTTAATTTTCGGAAAATTATATTGTTTCTCTTTTTTTTTGGGAGACTTTATTCATAGTGTACATACTAATATTCAGTACAGCTGCAACATGATTGAAATATTTCTCTGTCTTAGTATCGTCAGCATTAAATCAGAATCTCATATCCAGACAGAATAACTATTGACTACACTAAGCTGTTGATTTCTAATCTAGCACTAGATCACAATTCCACCATTTACCAATTTATTATTCTGTCTGTTTTATCTAGTTCATCCTAACTGAAAACAAATCCAAAATATGGTTTTGAAAATAGTATTCTTTTAAAGGCAATGTCTGGAAGTTGAATTGGACCTCTTAGTTGGTAATACCTTTGTCCTATTTAAATTTTATGTCTCCTAACAGTGTTTGAAGCGATGACTTAACATATATCTCTCAAAGAGTTGCATATCCCTTCTTCATGGATACTTTCCATTAGAATACATCAATTAGAATAGGCAATATGTTATGCATCTTTATGATATGAGTTCATTGCTACTTTGGATAGGCTATATGTAATGTGTGTAGAACAATATCGTTGTTTTAGTACAGATTTTGTTTTTATTTGGCTTATTGCAAAAATATGTAAAATTAAGCAGGGCTGAGTATTGTTTCTTTTGATCATCACTTGTTTGTACTGATGTGATATGAATAATGATGTACGAGAAAATATATGAAAAAAGATTCTGTATTTATTTTCAAAAATTTTGGTCGTGATATATATGTATGTTAGATGTAAGAACAACTTCACTACATAGTATAAAACAAAGTCGCCTTTTCTGTCCCTATATCCCTATGTGTGCTTAAATCTTTAAAACTACGCAACGGATTTTGATGCGGTTTTTTTCAATAGATAGAGTGATTCAAGAGGAAGGTTTATATGTATAATATATGCATAATATACTAAGGCAACATTGCTCATTTTAGAGGTTTCTAACATGATGTCGTAAATTAACCTATTTTTTAGGCTTATTTAGCAATTAGCAAAAACGCTGCCTAACCCTACGAGTTAGATCAAATTAATGTACTTCAGTATTGTACACCATAAAAAGGTCTACAAAAAAGTCTGCGATGGTATATGTTTATCTTTTAGGGATAACCCACATTAACCATTTTTATTGTTTACTTTTTACGTGAGAAAATGGCTTATTTACGAAGCTATTTTAAGCAATACGGCATTAATCCTTATCGAATTAAATACCTTAAATACAGTGTGCAATTAATATAGATCAATATGGTTTCTTACAGCATGTAAATTAAACAAATATTTTCGGAGATATTACAAATTTAAAATTTGCGTTTAAAAATGTGTAATGTAATAAAAATTGTATGAATTTAGATATTCCAAAGATGACAGGAAATCTTCATAATAAGTATAGGGGAAGAGGAATTGTTTTACTCCAAATTTAATGCGTGCAGGCCAAGGGCAGTAATGAATGAACCAAAAATACTGCATCAATTTTAATCATGTTTTCATTGAGTGACATAGGCATATATATTTTATGCCCGTGCAAAGTCGGAGCGGGCCGCTATGTTTTTATATACAACGTTCATATTTTTTCTGTAGTGTATTTAATTTAGTATCAGCATTGCACCCGTGCGAAGCCGGGGCGGGTCGCTAGTTGTAAATAAATTTGTTCTCTCTACTATTAGTCTATTAGAAGACAATTTGTAACTAGTATTTCTGCGTTGTGACCTACGTACTGTGTGTAGAGCGATCCCATTATCTTAGTGAATATTTTGTTATTATTCGGCTTATTTACAAAAACATGTTTACCTCTACAGTGAACACCAAGACAAATGGTTAGTTTAATCATGCCTACAGTATTTATCAGGCATTGTTTTTCTTGATCACCACTTGTTTCTACTGATGTTATATCTGACTGCTCCGAATTTCTGCTATCAGAAAAAATAAAGAAAGCAGTTAAAAAATAATAATTTACCAGAAAAATGACGACAAAAAATTCTATACTTATTTTCTACAATTTCAGTCGTGATATATATGTATGCGAGAGAAAAAGAACAGCTTTATAAATCAATTTGTTCTCTATACGTATAAAACCTAAAAAAGTTTCTAGTTTTTTTTAACACACTGTGTTGAAACTTTCAACTGTCATACTCGCAATTTTACATCAGCAGAAACAGAACATCTCGTTTTTTATATATATCCAATATTCAATACGATATTCCTTAAGGTAGTTGTAAATAAAAGAGCCTTTTTACGAATGGATGGGTACGAAAGTTACAAGTTTGACGATATTTGACCTTGGCCGCTGTAGTATTTCGCACTTTGAATATCAAATAAGAGCATGTAAAGTTTTTCCCTTCAATTCCTCATATTCTGTAAATAGCTTGAGACTTTTCCCCTCGCATGTTGGAATTCTGATTATGAAAAAACGCAAGTTGCTGTTGACATGATGCTTTTATATTCTCTTATAGCTTGTTTTCTTAAAGATAGTTATGAAATTGTTATAGCAGCACTGAGTTTGGAGCTTCATATTTAAATTATTACCACTCACATCCAGATATACTTCATTTTTGCGTTTTTTTCTGGCATTGTTAAAATGACAGATTACCTTGAAAATTTAATTGCAGCTTCTTTGGAAAATTATCTGTGCAAGCGCTTAAGATTCTTAATAATTATCTTTACATTAACTTAAATCTAGGTATATTTCTAGGAGAACCCATCGGCTTTATCTTAATCTCTACTATTACCACTGCTGTTTTTCTATTAAATGCATCTCACTACATTACATTATCAAGATCAAAAGGTTTGATTTAAAATAATCTGTTACTGTTTAAAATAATAAGTTATGAGGACGTTTTTTAATATAAATATATGTGAAAAGTATATATGTGTACCTTAGAATATGTTCACTAAAGCCTTATAATCTATTAAGTAGTTTTCGAGAAATAAATCTCAAAAGAAATTACTCTTCAGAGCACTAAGGCAATAAAGGAACATAATTATGAGTATAATTGCATAGCCAATAAATTAATTTATTTATGAAACTTTACTGTTATTGGCGCTTGTGTGGTCTGATTATACGTGAACTTCACATGTACATATTTACATTCGTTAATATCCTGAAGATTGATAAGTAATTATGCCTGATATAAACAATTTAATGTTGACATTTGTTCAAAAGTAACAAAAATATATTTAAATAGCTCTAAGCTTGAGAATTGAATTTTTTGAAACTACTACATACTCTATGAAAAAATGCCTACTGTATTTTCACCAAAAATAATATAAACTAAGAAAAAAATCCAGATGAGGTACATACTTCAATAAGATATGTTCCAATGTTTTGCTTCAAAAAATCTGTTCCAGTTACACCAAATTATGAGAGCCTTTTCTAATATAAATTTATGTAAAACTACATGTCTGTATTTTATAATATACACATAGAAGTCTCAAAACATTATTTAAATCTATTGGGTAGTTTTTTGAAAACCAAATTTCAGAAAAAATTCACTCTTAAGGGAGCTAAGGTAATTCAAGAAAATAATTAAGGGTGTAATTGCATAGCTGATAAATTAATTTAAATACAAAGCGATTCAGGAAAACTATTAAATAAACGGATAACCAATTCGACCAATTGCCGTTCAATTTAGCTGGCGTACAATTGAAAATTTACATTGAAATAAAACGATGCTAAATCGTTTCAGTCCTAAGATGCCCTTTGGCTTGATTTAAAACGGAAAATATCCCGCTATAAAAGGCAAACACCCAATACACATTAAAACCGTTTGGGGTTCCGCAATTTGAATAACAATAGCACTGTAACATCTTAATACCTAACTTGGATTGTAAATTTTGTCCCATTTATCGTTTTCCTGTCATTCAATGCAGAAATGCGTCCTAATTGCTCGATTTGTTAAATGTTTTAAGGGTTGCGATACCAACTAATATTCATTTCTTTTGAATAGTTTCATTGTATTTTCATTAGAAACTGAAACTAATTAGTATTTATGTCACTAATATTTAGTTATGTTTTGGTGAATGTAACGGTACATTCACCAAATCATCGCAATATTGAAAATTTATATAATTGGTAATTATATATCAATAAAAACAAATTAACTAAGACTATATTAAGTTAAGAAATGTCCAATAATATAACATTTGTGGTGAACGTTAATTTAATACTGCTTCCATGATTTGACATAAGCAAAGAGATCGCTTATTTGTCGAAATTCAACAAAGAAGAGGTACATAATAAAACAAAACAATAGCAGGAAAGAGATACATGGAAGAACAAAGTGTAAAATTAAAATTAACAATCATGGATCAAGATGGAATTAAAAGTACGCGGTAATAAGATTCATAAGAGGAAATCACCACATAAATAATTCACAGAAAAAGTGAAAATGAGTTATACCAATGTAGAAAAAAGTCAAGACACCCTATTGAAAAAGTCTGATGTAGGTGGTGATTCAAACATTTTTTTTGGGTGGCTAGATTCTTGAGTATACAAATATGACAATATAAGTAAATATTATTCACCTATTATAGCCAGACTTCCTGTTGAAGAATATCAGTGGTGACTGTGAATTATCCTGTAAATGTTTAATCAGACAGTATATCAAAAAAAAAAACGCAAGCTATAGGCATTCTTCTACAAGCCATGGAAGTTGATGGAAGTAGATTCAGAATTCAATCATCAAACAATCAGGTCTTGAAACAATCAAAGAATTTGTTTTTACATCAATTTACATTAAAATACGGACGCACTAAGCATATCCAATAGAAAGCAATTTTACGGATATGTCTTACTACGGCCGCACTATTTACCAAACAATGATCCCTCTGACAATTATATTAAGTCTAAAACTGGGTTCTATATTGATTTTCTATACATTATTAGCCAGAAAGGTTCAGTTTAACAAATGATTGATATTAAAACATCAAGTTCAGACTTCATTTATCAATATTTCAGTTCGCATTTGCCGGAGGTTTTATATGCTTACTTTAATTTGTCGTAAAATCTGCTCAAGATCATCGAAGGCTGCGTGAGGCTTATGGCAATCATGCTCCATCGATATCAATATATCAATACTGGTTTCGACGTTTAAAAGTAGTGATTGTGACACTGAAAATAAAGAGCGTTCTGAAGAGTCAAAAAAAATTTAAGACGGAATCGCCATCGAATACAATTGATGTGCTTGAGGTGAAAACCGCGCAATAAACGACCAGAATACGAGCAAATACACACAAAACATATTCTTCAGCATAACAACAATCGGCCATATATTCTAAACCCCGGTGATAACATACTTGGACACATTAAAATGGAAAATGCTATTCTACACGCCGTATTCTCCAGATCTTGCTTCTTCTGTTTACTACTTATTCAGGCATGTGAGTCATGACCTATCAGAGCACCGCTTCACTTTTTATGAAGATACCTAGGAAAGTGAATGGGAATCGATTCGTGGACGGCTTCAAAAGATACGTCGTCCTTTTGAGACAGAATCAGTAAATTGCCTGAAATATAGGAAATATTTAATGGAATTTAATAATTATTATCGTAAATAATTATTCATAATCGTATATATATATATATATATATATATATATATATATATATATATATATATATATATATATATCATACCTAGTTTTGAAAGGAACCTCGTATACAATAATAGAAAAAAAAACAACTTAAGTAAAAGAGACAGTGATGTAAAATAGATTAAAAGCCGCCACTGAAAAGAGAAAACGACAACCGTTAAGATGTCTAATAGAATTAGCATTTAATAATACGTTTAGTGACGTTCCAATTGCCGTTCTGTTAAGCTTGTAGTTAAATATGAGGAACACGTTATAATAATGACTTCCAAAATTGATCGTGAATGTAGTATGGCGCGATGTGAACCTGTCAGTCTTTGATAATGCGTTCTTTACCCTAAATACCTCTTCTTTTAATTTGGATCAGTTTCATACGGGTAATAAGATTGGTGAAATTCTCCACGGTACCCAGTACTATTGATATTCATCGACATGAAAGCATCAGTTGTGTGTTTTTTTATGTTGTCCATTAGCTATGTGCAGTGTTATCGATATAAAGGTGAGATAAATATTGCATTATATATATTTCGCTATTAAAACGATTATTTACGATAATAATTATTACATTCGCTTGTACTTTAATTTGTTTATTTGCTAAAGTTGTTTGGTATCTTCTAAATTACCTTAAAATATATTATTCTATTGTATTTTAATATTAACTTATTTTATCGGAAAAATGCATGTATTTTGAGTTTTATCTTTCCTGGGAGCTCAAATTTTTTTTAATTTTAAACTTTTTTTAAGCCTTTTTGTTGCAACTTCTGTTCAAGTTATTGCAGGCCAGTGAAAGTTACGTGGTTTATACAGAATTTTTAGCTGAATCGAAAGGTGGTATAACATATTTTATGCAGACTTTGAGTGTTGGGATATATAACGAAAACTGTATTTTCAAAAAATTAGTGGATTTCTGTTTATGTTACATATCTTAAAAAGTATGAATTCTAGAGCAATTTAACATGAATTTTAGTTTATCTCACACCAAAACACATATATTACGAGAGTTTTGCCCTTATCCGCGTGATAAACATTCCTGGCACTTTTTCCATATATATAGTCGTGAAAATTTGCGATTTTTTAACATTTTCAGATTTTTTGTTGTCACTTCTGTTCAAGTTCTTGCAGGTCAATGAAAGTTACGTAGATTATAAAGAATTTTCAGCTGAATCTAATGGTGGTATAACATATTTTAAACAACCCTTGATTGTTGGGATATATAACGAAAACTGTATTTTCAAAAAATGAGTGGATTTCTGTTTATGTTAGATATCTTAAAAAGTATAAATTCTAGAGCAATTTAACATGAATTTTAGTTTATCTCACACCAAAACACATATATTACGAGAGTTTTGTCCTTATCCGCGTGTTAAACATTCCTGGCACTTTTTCCATATATATAGTCGTGAAAATTTGCGATTTTTTAACATTTTCAGATTTTTTGTTGTCACTTCTGTTCAAGTTCTTGCAGGTCAATGAAAGTTACGTAGATTATAAAGAATTTTCAGCTGAATCTAATGGTGGTATAACATATTTTAAACAACCCTTGATTGTTGGGATATATAACGAAAACTGTATTTTCAAAAAATGAGTGGATTTCTGTTTATGTTAGATATCTTAAAAAGTATAAATTCTAGAGCAATTTAACATGAATTTTAGTTTATCTCACACCAAAACACATATATTACGAGAGTTTTGTCCTTATCCGCGTGTTAAACATTCCTGGCACTTTTTCCATATATATAGTCGTGAAAATTTGCGATTTTTTAACATTTTCAGATTTTTTTGTTGTCACTTCTGTTCAAGTTCTTGCAGGTCAATGAAAGTTACGTAGATTATAAAGAATTTTCAGCTGAATCTAATGGTGGTATAACATATTTTAAACAACCCTTGATTGTTGGGATATATAACGAAAACTGTATTTTCAAAAAATGAGTGGATTTCTGTTTATGTTACATATCTTAAAAAGTATAAATTCTAGAGCAATTTAACATGAATTTTAGTTTATCTCACACCAAAACACATATATTACGAGAGTTTTGTCCTTATCCGCGTGATAAACATTCCTGGCACTTTTTCCATATATATAGTCGTGAAAATTTGCGATTTTTTAACATTTTCAGATTTTTTGTTGTCACTTCTGTTCAAGTTCTTGCAGGTCAATGAAAGTTACGTAGATTATAAAGAATTTTCAGCTGAATCTAATGGTGGTATAACATATTTTAAACAACCCTTGATTGTTGGGATATATAACGAAAACTGTATTTTCAAAAAATGAGTGGATTTCTGTTTATGTTAGATATCTTAAAAAGTATAAATTCTAGAGCAATTTAACATGAATTTTAGTTTATCTCACACCAAAACACATATATTACGAGAGTTTTGTCCTTATCCGCGTGTTAAACATTCCTGGCACTTTTTCCATATATATAGTCGTGAAAATTTGCGATTTTTTAACATTTTCAGATTTTTTGTTGTCACTTCTGTTCAAGTTCTTGCAGGTCAATGAAAGTTACGTAGATTATAAAGAATTTTCAGCTGAATCTAATGGTGGTATAACATATTTTAAACAACCCTTGATTGTTGGGATATATAACGAAAACTGTATTTTCAAAAAATGAGTGGATTTCTGTTTATGTTAGATATCTTAAAAAGTATAAATTCTAGAGCAATTTAACATGAATTTTAGTTTATCTCACACCAAAACACATATATTACGAGAGTTTTGTCCTTATCCGCGTGTTAAACATTCCTGGCACTTTTTCCATATATATAGTCGTGAAAATTTGCGATTTTTTAACATTTTCAGATTTTTTTGTTGTCACTTCTGTTCAAGTTCTTGCAGGTCAATGAAAGTTACGTAGATTATAAAGAATTTTCAGCTGAATCTAATGGTGGTATAACATATTTTAAACAACCCTTGATTGTTGGGATATATAACGAAAACTGTATTTTCAAAAAATGAGTGGATTTCTGTTTATGTTACATATCTTAAAAAGTATAAATTCTAGAGCAATTTAACATGAATTTTAGTTTATCTCACACCAAAACACATATATTACGAGAGTTTTGTCCTTATCCGCGTGATAAACATTCCTGGCACTTTTTCCATATATATAGTCGTGAAAATTTGCGATTTTTTAACATTTTCAGATTTTTTGTTGTCACTTCTGTTCAAGTTCTTGCAGGTCAATGAAAGTTACGTAGATTATAAAGAATTTTCAGCTGAATCTAATGGTGGTATAACATATTTTAAACAACCCTTGATTGTTGGGATATATAACGAAAACTGTATTTTCAAAAAATGAGTGGATTTCTGTTTATGTTAGATATCTTAAAAAGTATAAATTCTAGAGCAATTTAACATGAATTTTAGTTTATCTCACACCAAAACACATATATTACGAGAGTTTTGTCCTTATCCGCGTGTTAAACATTCCTGGCACTTTTTCCATATATATAGTCGTGAAAATTTGCGATTTTTTAACATTTTCAGATTTTTTTGTTGTCACTTCTGTTCAAGTTCTTGCAGGTCAATGAAAGTTACGTAGATTATAAAGAATTTTCAGCTGAATCTAATGGTGGTATAACATATTTTAAACAACCCTTGATTGTTGGGATATATAACGAAAACTGTATTTTCAAAAAATGAGTGGATTTCTGTTTATGTTACATATCTTAAAAAGTATAAATTCTAGAGCAATTTAACATGAATTTTAGTTTATCTCACACCAAAACACATATATTACGAGAGTTTTGTCCTTATCCGCGTGATAAACATTCCTGGCACTTTTTCCATATATATAGTCGTGAAAATTTGCGATTTTTTAACATTTTCAGATTTTTTGTTGTCACTTCTGTTCAAGTTCTTGCAGGTCAATGAAAGTTACGTAGATTATAAAGAATTTTCAGCTGAATCTAATGGTGGTATAACATATTTTAAACAACCCTTGATTGTTGGGATATATAACGAAAACTGTATTTTCAAAAAATGAGTGGATTTCTGTTTATGTTAGATATCTTAAAAAGTATGAATTCTAGAGCAATTTAACATGAATTTTAGTTTATCTCACACCAAAACACATATATTACGAGAGTTTTGCCCTTATCCGCGTGATAAACATTCCTGGCACTTTTTCCATATATATAGTCGTGAAAATTTGCGATTTTTTAACATTTTCAGATTTTTTGTTGTCACTTCTGTTCAAGTTCTTGCAGGTCAATGAAAGTTACGTAGATTATAAAGAATTTTCAGCTGAATCTAATGGTGGTATAACATATTTTAAACAACCCTTGATTGTTGGGATATATAACGAAAACTGTATTTTCAAAAAATGAGTGGATTTCTGTTTATGTTAGATATCTTAAAAAGTATGAATTCTAGAGCAATTTAACATGAATTTTAGTTTATCTCACACCAAAACACATATATTACGAGAGTTTTGCCCTTATCCGCGTGATAAACATTCCTGGCACTTTTCCATATATATAGTCGTGAAAATTTGCGATTTTTTAACATTTTCAGATTTTTTGTTGTCACTTCTGTTCAAGTTCTTGCAGGTCAATGAAAGTTACGTAGATTATAAAGAATTTTCAGCTGAATCTAATGGTGGTATAACATATTTTAAACAACCCTTGATTGTTGGGATATATAACGAAAACTGTATTTTCAAAAAATGAGTGGATTTCTGTTTATGTTAGATATCTTAAAAAGTATGAATTCTAGAGCAATTTAACATGAATTTTAGTTTATCTCACACCAAAACACATATATTACGAGAGTTTTGCCCTTATCCGCGTGATAAACATTCCTGGCACTTTTTCCATATATATAGTCGTGAAAATTTGCGATTTTTTAACATTTTCAGATTTTTTGTTGTCACTTCTGTTCAAGTTCTTGCAGGTCAATGAAAGTTACGTAGATTATAAAGAATTTTCAGCTGAATCTAATGGTGGTATAACATATTTTAAACAACCCTTGATTGTTGGGATATATAACGAAAACTGTATTTTCAAAAAATGAGTGGATTTCTGTTTATGTTAGATATCTTAAAAAGTATGAATTCTAGAGCAATTTAACATGAATTTTAGTTTATCTCACACCAAAACACATATATTACGAGAGTTTTGCCCTTATCCGCGTGATAAACATTCCTGGCACTTTTTCCATATATATAGTCGTGAAAATTTGCGATTTTTTAACATTTTCAGATTTTTTGTTGTCACTTCTGTTCAAGTTCTTGCAGGTCAATGAAAGTTACGTAGATTATAAAGAATTTTCAGCTGAATCTAATGGTGGTATAACATATTTTAAACAACCCTTGATTGTTGGGATATATAACGAAAACTGTATTTTCAAAAAATGAGTGGATTTCTGTTTATGTTAGATATCTTAAAAAGTATGAATTCTAGAGCAATTTAACATGAATTTTAGTTTATCTCACACCAAAACACATATATTACGAGAGTTTTGCCCTTATCCGCGTGATAAACATTCCTGGCACTTTTTCCATATATATAGTCGTGAAAATTTGCGATTTTTTAACATTTTCAGATTTTTTGTTGTCACTTCTGTTCAAGTTCTTGCAGGTCAATGAAAGTTACGTAGATTATAAAGAATTTTCAGCTGAATCTAATGGTGGTATAACATATTTTAAACAACCCTTGATTGTTGGGATATATAACGAAAACTGTATTTTCAAAAAATGAGTGGATTTCTGTTTATGTTAGATATCTTAAAAAGTATGAATTCTAGAGCAATTTAACATGAATTTTAGTTTATCTCACACCAAAACACATATATTACGAGAGTTTTGCCCTTATCCGCGTGATAAACATTCCTGGCACTTTTTCCATATATATAGTCGTGAAAATTTGCGATTTTTTAACATTTTCAGATTTTTTGTTGTCACTTCTGTTCAAGTTCTTGCAGGTCAATGAAAGTTACGTAGATTATAAAGAATTTTCAGCTGAATCTAATGGTGGTATAACATATTTTAAACAACCCTTGATTGTTGGGATATATAACGAAAACTGTATTTTCAAAAAATGAGTGGATTTCTGTTTATGTTAGATATCTTAAAAAGTATGAATTCTAGAGCAATTTAACATGAATTTTAGTTTATCTCACACCAAAACACATATATTACGAGAGTTTTGCCCTTATCCGCGTGATAAACATTCCTGGCACTTTTTCCATATATATAGTCGTGAAAATTTGCGATTTTTTAACATTTTCAGATTTTTTGTTGTCACTTCTGTTCAAGTTCTTGCAGGTCAATGAAAGTTACGTAGATTATAAAGAATTTTCAGCTGAATCTAATGGTGGTATAACATATTTTAAACAACCCTTGATTGTTGGGATATATAACGAAAACTGTATTTTCAAAAAATGAGTGGATTTCTGTTTATGTTAGATATCTTAAAAAGTATAAATTCTAGAGCAATTTAACATGAATTTTAGTTTATCTCACACCAAAACACATATATTACGAGAGTTTTGTCCTTATCCGCGTGTTAAACATTCCTGGCACTTTTTCCATATATATAGTCGTGAAAATTTGCGATTTTTTAACATTTTCAGATTTTTTTGTTGTCACTTCTGTTCAAGTTCTTGCAGGTCAATGAAAGTTACGTAGATTATAAAGAATTTTCAGCTGAATCTAATGGTGGTATAACATATTTTAAACAACCCTTGATTGTTGGGATATATAACGAAAACTGTATTTTCAAAAAATGAGTGGATTTCTGTTTATGTTACATATCTTAAAAAGTATAAATTCTAGAGCAATTTAACATGAATTTTAGTTTATCTCACACCAAAACACATATATTACGAGAGTTTTGTCCTTATCCGCGTGATAAACATTCCTGGCACTTTTTCCATATATATAGTCGTGAAAATTTGCGATTTTTTAACATTTTCAGATTTTTTGTTGTCACTTCTGTTCAAGTTCTTGCAGGTCAATGAAAGTTACGTAGATTATAAAGAATTTTCAGCTGAATCTAATGGTGGTATAACATATTTTAAACAACCCTTGATTGTTGGGATATATAACGAAAACTGTATTTTCAAAAAATGAGTGGATTTCTGTTTATGTTAGATATCTTAAAAAGTATAAATTCTAGAGCAATTTAACATGAATTTTAGTTTATCTCACACCAAAACACATATATTACGAGAGTTTTGTCCTTATCCGCGTGTTAAACATTCCTGGCACTTTTTCCATATATATAGTCGTGAAAATTTGCGATTTTTTAACATTTTCAGATTTTTTTGTTGTCACTTCTGTTCAAGTTCTTGCAGGTCAATGAAAGTTACGTAGATTATAAAGAATTTTCAGCTGAATCTAATGGTGGTATAACATATTTTAAACAACCCTTGATTGTTGGGATATATAACGAAAACTGTATTTTCAAAAAATGAGTGGATTTCTGTTTATGTTAGATATCTTAAAAAGTATAAATTCTAGAGCAATTTAACATGAATTTTAGTTTATCTCACACCAAAACACATATATTACGAGAGTTTTGTCCTTATCCGCGTGATAAACATTCCTGGCACTTTTTCCATATATATAGTCGTGAAAATTTGCGATTTTTTAACATTTTCAGATTTTTTGTTGTCACTTCTGTTCAAGTTCTTGCAGGTCAATGAAAGTTACGTAGATTATAAAGAATTTTCAGCTGAATCTAATGGTGGTATAACATATTTTAAACAACCCTTGATTGTTGGGACATATAACGAAAACTGTATTTTCAAAAAATGAGTGGATTTCTGTTTATGTTACATATCTTAAAAAGTATAAATTCTAGAGCAATTTAACATGAATTTTAGTTTATCTCACACCAAAACACATATATTACGAGAGTTTTGTCCTTATCCGCGTGATAAACATTCCTGGCACTTTTTCCATATATATAGTCGTGAAAATTTGCGATTTTTTAACATTTTCAGATTTTTTGTTGTCACTTCTGTTCAAGTTCTTGCAGGTCAATGAAAGTTACGTAGATTATAAAGAATTTTCAGCTGAATCTAATGGTGGTATAACATATTTTAAACAACCCTTGATTGTTGGGATATATAACGAAAACTGTATTTTCAAAAAATGAGTGGATTTCTGTTTATGTTAGATATCTTAAAAAGTATAAATTCTAGAGCAATTTAACATGAATTTTAGTTTATCTCACACCAAAACACATATATTACGAGAGTTTTGTCCTTATCCGCGTGTTAAACATTCCTGGCACTTTTTCCATATATATAGTCGTGAAAATTTGCGATTTTTTAACATTTTCAGATTTTTTGTTGTCACTTCTGTTCAAGTTCTTGCAGGTCAATGAAAGTTACGTAGATTATAAAGAATTTTCAGCTGAATCTAATGGTGGTATAACATATTTTAAACAACCCTTGATTGTTGGGATATATAACGAAAACTGTATTTTCAAAAAATGAGTGGATTTCTGTTTATGTTAGATATCTTAAAAAGTATAAATTCTAGAGCAATTTAACATGAATTTTAGTTTATCTCACACCAAAACACATATATTACGAGAGTTTTGTCCTTATCCGCGTGTTAAACATTCCTGGCACTTTTTCCATATATATAGTCGTGAAAATTTGCGATTTTTTAACATTTTCAGATTTTTTGTTGTCACTTCTCTTCAAGTTCTTGCAGGTCAATGAAAGTTACGTAGATTATAAAGAATTTTCAGCTGAATCTAATGGTGGTATAACATATTTTAAACAACCCTTGATTGTTGGGATATATAACGAAAACTGTATTTTCAAAAAATGAGTGGATTTCTGTTTATGTTACATATCTTAAAAAGTATAAATTCTAGAGCAATTTAACATGAATTTTAGTTTATCTCACACCAAAACACATATATTACGAGAGTTTTGTCCTTATCCGCGTGTTAAACATTCCTGGCACTTTTTCCATATATATAGTCGTGAAAATTTGCGATTTTTTAACATTTTCAGATTTTTTTGTTGTCACTTCTGTTCAAGTTCTTGCAGGTCAATGAAAGTTACGTAGATTATAAAGAATTTTCAGCTGAATCTAATGGTGGTATAACATATTTTAAACAACCCTTGATTGTTGGGATATATAACGAAAACTGTATTTTCAAAAAATGAGTGGATTTCTGTTTATGTTAGATATCTTAAAAAGTATAAATTCTAGAGCAATTTAACATGAATTTTAGTTTATCTCACACCAAAACACATATATTACGAGAGTTTTGTCCTTATCCGCGTGTTAAACATTCCTGGCACTTTTTCCATATATATAGTCGTGAAAATTTGCGATTTTTTAACATTTTCAGATTATTTTGTTGTCACTTCTGTTCAAGTTCTTGCAGGTCAATGAAAGTTACGTAGATTATAAAGAATTTTCAGCTGAATCTAATGGTGGTATAACATATTTTAAACAACCCTTGATTGTTGGGATATATAACGAAAACTGTATTTTCAAAAAATGAGTGGATTTCTGTTTATGTTACATATCTTAAAAAGTATAAATTCTAGAGCAATTTAACATGAATTTTAGTTTATCTCACACCAAAACACATATATTACGAGAGTTTTGTCCTTATCCGCGTGATAAACATTCCTGGCACTTTTTCCATATATATAGTCGTGAAAATTTGCGATTTTTTAACATTTTCAGATTTTTTGTTGTCACTTCTGTTCAAGTTCTTGCAGGTCAATGAAAGTTACGTAGATTATAAAGAATTTTTAGCTAAATCTAATGGTGGTATAACATATTTTAAACAACCCTTGATTGTTGGGACATATAACGAAAACTGTATTTTCAAAAAATGAGTGGATTTCTGTTTATGTTAGATATCTTAAAAAGTATAAATTCTAGAGCAATTTAACATGAATTTTAGTTTATCTCACACCAAAACACATATATTACGAGAGTTTTGTCCTTATCCGCGTGTTAAACATTCCTGGCACTTTTTCCATATATATAGTCGTGAAAATTTGCGATTTTTTAACATTTTCAGATTTTTTGTTGTCACTTCTGTTCAAGTTCTTGCAGGTCAATGAAAGTTACGTAGATTATAAAGAATTTTTAGCTGAATCTAATGGTGGTATAACATATTTTAAACAACCCTTGATTGTTGGGACATATAACGAAAACTGTATTTTCAAAAAATGAGTGGATTTCTGTTTATGTTACATATCTTAAAAAGTATAAATTCTAGAGCAATTTAACATGAATTTTAGTTTATCTCACACCAAAACACATATATTACGAGAGTTTTGTCCTTATCCGCGTGATAAACATTCCTGGCACTTTTTCCATATATATAGTCGTGAAAATTTGCGATTTTTTAACATTTTCAGATTTTTTGTTGTCACTTCTGTTCAAGTTCTTGCAGGTCAATGAAAGTTACGTAGATTATAAAGAATTTTTAGCTGAATCTAATGGTGGTATAACATATTTTAAACAACCCTTGATTGTTGGGACATATAACGAAAACTGTATTTTCAAAAAATGAGTGGATTTCTGTTTATGTTAGATATCTTAAAAAGTATAAATTCTAGAGCAATTTAACATGAATTTTAGTTTATCTCACACCAAAACACATATATTACGAGAGTTTTGTCTTTATCCGCGTGTTAAACATTCCTGGCACTTTTTCCATATATATAGTCGTGAAAATTTGCGATTTTTTAACATTTTCAGATTTTTTTGTTGTCACTTCTGTTCAAGTTCTTGCAGGTCAATGAAAGTTACGTAGATTATAAAGAATTTTCAGCTGAATCTAATGGTGGTATAACATATTTTAAACAACCCTTGATTGTTGGGATATATAACGAAAACTGTATTTTCAAAAAATGAGTGGATTTCTGTTTATGTTACATATCTTAGAAAGTATAAATTCTAGAGCAATTTAACATGAATTTTAGTTTATCTCACACCAAAACACATATATTACGAGAGTTTTGTCCTTATCCGCGTGTTAAACATTCCTGGCACTTTTTCCATATATATAGTCGTGAAAATTTGCGATTTTTTAACATTTTCAGATTTTTTTGTTGTCACTTCTGTTCAAGTTCTTGCAGGTCAATGAAAGTTACGTAGATTATAAAGAATTTTCAGCTGAATCTAATGGTGGTATAACATATTTTAAACAACCCTTGATTGTTGGGATATATAACGAAAACTGTATTTTCAAAAAATGAGTGGATTTCTGTTTATGTTACATATCTTAGAAAGTATAAATTCTAGAGCAATTTAACATGAATTTTAGTTTATCTCACACCAAAATACATATATTACGAGAGTTTTGTCCTTATCCGCGTGATAAACATTCCTGGCACTTTTTCCATATATATAGTCGTGAAAATTTGCGATTTTTTAACATTTTCAGATTTTTTTGTTGTCACTTCTGTTCAAGTTCTTGCAGGTCAATGAAAGTTACGTAGATTATAAAGAATTTTTAGCTGAATCTAATGGTGGTATAACATATTTTAAACAACCCTTGATTGTTGGGACATATAACGAAAACTGTATTTTCAAAAAATGAGTGGATTTCTGTTTATGTTAGATATCTTAAAAAGTATAAATTCTAGAGCAATTTAACATGAATTTTAGTTTATCTCACACCAAAACACATATATTACGAGAGTTTTGTCCTTATCCGCGTGTTAAACATTCCTGGCACTTTTTCCATATATATAGTCGTGAAAATTTGCGATTTTTTAACATTTTCAGATTTTTTTGTTGTCACTTCTGTTCAAGTTCTTGCAGGTCAATGAAAGTTACGTAGATTATAAAGAATTTTTAGCTGAATCTAATGGTGGTATAACATATTTTAAACAACCCTTGATTGTTGGGACATATAACGAAAACTGTATTTTCAAAAAATGAGTGGATTTCTGTTTATGTTAGATATCTTAAAAAGTATAAATTCTAGAGCAATTTAACATGAATTTTAGTTTATCTCACACCAAAACACATATATTACGAGAGTTTTGTCCTTATCCGCGTGTTAAACATTCCTGGCACTTTTTCCATATATATAGTCGTGAAAATTTGCGATTTTTTAACATTTTCAGATTTTTTTGTTGTCACTTCTGTTCAAGTTCTTGCAGGTCAATGAAAGTTACGTAGATTATAAAGAATTTTCAGCTGAATCTAATGGTGGTATAACATATTTTAAACAACCCTTGATTGTTGGGATATATAACGAAAACTGTATTTTCAAAAAATGAGTGGATTTCTGTTTATGTTACATATCTTAGAAAGTATAAATTCTAGAGCAATTTAACATGAATTTTAGTTTATCTCACACCAAAATACATATATTACGAGAGTTTTGTCCTTATCCGCGTGATAAACATTCCTGGCACTTTTTCCATATATATAGTCGTGAAAATTTGCGATTTTTTAACATTTTCAGATTTTTTTGTTGTCACTTCTGTTCAAGTTCTTGCAGGTCAATGAAAGTTACGTAGATTATAAAGAATTTTTAGCTGAATCTAATGGTGGTATAACATATTTTAAACAACCCTTGATTGTTGGGACATATAACGAAAACTGTATTTTCAAAAAATGAGTGGATTTCTGTTTATGTTAGATATCTTAAAAAGTATAAATTCTAGAGCAATTTAACATGAATTTTAGTTTATCTCACACCAAAACACATATATTACGAGAGTTTTGTCCTTATCCGCGTGTTAAACATTCCTGGCACTTTTTCCATATATATAGTCGTGAAAATTTGCGATTTTTTAACATTTTCAGATTTTTTTGTTGTCACTTCTGTTCAAGTTCTTGCAGGTCAATGAAAGTTACGTAGATTATAAAGAATTTTTAGCTGAATCTAATGGTGGTATAACATATTTTAAACAACCCTTGATTGTTGGGATATATAACGAAAACTGTATTTTCAAAAAATGAGTGGATTTCTGTTTATGTTAGATATCTTAAAAAGTATAAATTCTAGAGCAATTTAACATGAATTTTAGTTTATCTCACACCAAAACACATATATTACGAGAGTTTTGTCCTTATCCGCGTGTTAAACATTCCTGGCACTTTTTCCATATATATAGTCGTGAAAATTTGCGATTTTTTAACATTTTCAGATTTTTTTGTTGTCACTTCTGTTCAAGTTCTTGCAGGTCAATGAAAGTTACGTAGATTATAAAGAATTTTTAGCTGAATCTAATGGTGGTATAACATATTTTAAACAACCCTTGATTGTTGGGATATATAACGAAAACTGTATTTTCAAAAAATGAGTGGATTTCTGTTTATGTTAGATATCTTAAAAAGTATAAATTCTAGAGCAATTTAACATGAATTTTAGTTTATCTCACACCAAAACACATATATTACGAGAGTTTTGTCCTTATCCGCGTGTTAAACATTCCTGGCACTTTTTCCATATATATAGTCGTGAAAATTTGCGATTTTTTAACATTTTCAGATTTTTTTGTTGTCACTTCTGTTCAAGTTCTTGCAGGTCAATGAAAGTTACGTAGATTATAAAGAATTTTTAGCTGAATCTAATGGTGGTATAACATATTTTAAACAACCCTTGATTGTTGGGATATATAACGAAAACTGTATTTTCAAAAAATGAGTGGATTTCTGTTTATGTTAGATATCTTAAAAAGTATAAATTCTAGAGCAATTTAACATGAATTTTAGTTTATCTCACACCAAAACACATATATTACGAGAGTTTTGTCCTTATCCGCGTGTTAAACATTCCTGGCACTTTTTCCATATATATAGTCGTGAAAATTTGCGATTTTTTAACATTTTCAGATTTTTTTGTTGTCACTTCTGTTCAAGTTCTTGCAGGTCAATGAAAGTTACGTAGATTATAAAGAATTTTCAGCTGAATCTAATGGTGGTATAACATATTTTAAACAACCCTTGATTGTTGGGATATATAACGAAAACTGTATTTTCAAAAAATGAGTGGATTTCTGTTTATGTTACATATCTTAGAAAGTATAAATTCTAGAGCAATTTAACATGAATTTTAGTTTATCTCACACCAAAATACATATATTACGAGAGTTTTGTCCTTATCCGCGTGATAAACATTCCTGGCACTTTTTCCATATATATAGTCGTGAAAATTTGCGATTTTTTGACATTTTCAGATTTTTTGTTGTCACTTCTGTTCAAGTTCTTGCAGGTCAATGAAAGTTACGTAGATTATAAAGAATTTTCAGCTGAATATAATGGTGGTATAACTTATTTTATACAACCATTGATTGTTGGGATATATAACGAAAACTGTATTTTCAAAAAATGAGTGGATTTCTGTTTATGTTACATATCTTAAAATGTATGAATTGCTCTAGACAATTTAATATGAATTTTATTTTATCTCACACTAACACACATATATTACGAGAGTTTTGTCTTTATCCGCATGATAAAAATTCCTGGCAGTTTTTCGATATTTTTCATAGTCGTGAAAATGTGCTATTTTTTGACATTTTAAGGTTTTTTGTTGTCACTTCTGTTCAAATTATTGCAGGTCAATGAAAGTTACACAGATTATAAAGAATCTTAAGCTAAATCGAATAGCGGTGTAACATATTTTATGCAACCTTTGATTGTTGGGATATATAATGAAGACTGTATTTTCAAAAACATGAGTGGATTTC
This sequence comes from Rhynchophorus ferrugineus, assembly GCF_030347505.1. Classification (NCBI taxonomy): domain Eukaryota; kingdom Metazoa; phylum Arthropoda; class Insecta; order Coleoptera; family Curculionidae; genus Rhynchophorus; species Rhynchophorus ferrugineus. The sequence goes on along the minus strand of NW_027472584.1, from coordinate 22,075,142 downwards.
GGTTTATATCACATATTTTAAAAAGTATAAATTCTACAGCAATATAACATAAATTTTAGTTTATCTTACGCCAAAATACATATATTACGAGAATTTTGTCCTTATCGGTGTGATAGAAATGTTATACCGTGAAAATTTGCGATTTTTTGTCATTTTCAAGCTTCCTCTTGCTTCTTATTGTCATTGAAATAATTTGAAGTTAATTAAAATTCTATAGGTTTTTAAAATCTATAGAATTAGAATTTTCTATAGAATCTATATAATCGAATCTATAGAATATTGAAGTCTATAAATTTTCTACTGAATCAAATACTGGTATAATTGTTTTTATACAATGTTCAGTTTTTAAGTCATACTTTATATTTTATATTTTATTTATATTTTAAGTTATATTCTCTTTATATCACGTATATCAAAAACTATAAACTTCTAAGAAACTCTAAAACAATTTAACACTGACTTTCCTTTATTTGGATCCAAAATACATATATTTTCAAAGTTTTGTGTTTATTAGGGAGACTTTTATCTTTTTCCGTACATTGTTTCCATACATTCCAGTCTCTTGCTCTCATTTTCGTTGGAATAATCTCACGTTAATGTAAATTACAACAATTATACATAATTTTACACTGATTCGAGTCATCGTATAATAGTTTTCAAACAAGAGGTTTCGTTTATCATGTTTTCAGTTTATAGAGTAAAAATAATCTATTCAAAATTTGTTATCTACATAATTAAAAAATCATCATAAAATCACCATTGTTTCTGGTTTTAGAGATACAGGTAGCATTTTGTAGAGACTGTATTCAATATTTTCAATCTGAAAACTATCTTAAGTTGTCATTTTTGACTAAGTAACTTTTTAATTTAAAACCGGAATTTTAGAAGAATTTTTTTTCTTTACCAAGTAACGTGTAACAAACCGCGCTAAATTTAAAAGCACACATTTCACCAACACGCCCAAATAAAGCATATATTTTTACTTCGATCTAAATAAAAGAACAAACATATCAGAAGTGACAGGCCGATATATACAAAACCATATTACAATATAGACGTAAAATAGGTCTTACAATTTACGAAATCCTTTAAGAAGCTTTCGAATTGCTTCGGGAAGATAATGATACGAGATGGTGTGAAGGGACAAATCTTCTGCGGTAATAAATCTGTTTATAGTAAAAATTGTAACCATTTTGAAACCTTTATAATGTCAGCGATTTATTGAAATTTACGTCGATTTTACTACCTATATGGCCTATGTTGTTCGATGTTATATTTCCATATAAAATAGATTCATTATATTGAACTAAATGTTAATATAAATAAATAAAAAATATGTATACATTAGTCTATGTTATTTTATTATACAGGGTGAGATCAATGTATAGCCATCATCGATCTTTTGTGACTTATTTGTCCCTTTTTGTTTATTTTTATGAATTTGTTTCGTATTTTGAATTATTAAGTTTAGATTCTAAGAAAATTTTAATTATTTATCATAATTTATACTGCACTAGATAGAAAGTTGGATATTCGCAAGATTTACTTAATTTTCTCATTATCATCCACCATAGTTTTATTAATTCGCATAGTAACTGACTTTCGATTTTGTTAAAAAATCCTTTTTTTTCGAAAATTCGAACTACCGTATATCAGTGACTATCTGACCATCAATATCTGATCTGATATTTAAGAAGTAGATTGAAAAATTCAAAATAACACAAGCGCTCAAGGATTTACAAACATGGCGGAAAGCATTTAAAAAGTTCTTTCTTCCAGAATCTTTACATAGAAATCGAAGAATGTGTTCAAATTTTCCTCTGATTTAGGAATGACTTAATCTGCGTCTCCATATAAAAATACATCCAAGATTCACTAACATCATGCTCTTCAATGGAGATAAGGATTATATAAAAAGTTTCCTGAATAAGCAAACTTTGTCGTATTGGAGTGAAGCATAATCTCCGTCTAAAGTACCACAAATTATTTCACTTACCAAAGGTTCCTATTTAATGCAGTTACTGGTATCTCTAATAGATATTGTGGCTTCAAAATCAAAAGGTTACAGCAAAAAAATTTGATTTCAGCGAAATGGAACTACTTGCACAATTCAGATGAAAGCGTGCGCGTGGGAAACGAAACTGGGCTCCTAGGAGTTCTGATTTATGTCCAGCATATTTTTTATGAAAACATTGTAACGTTACATTTTGAAGCTATTGAAGCTGAATATCCAGGAGGAAATGCGAAAAGGATCTCTTATTTGTCGAATTTGAACAGAGAAGAGGTATATAACAAAATTAAACAATGATAGGAAAGGAATACAGGACAGAACAAAATGTAAAATTTAAATTAACAATCACGAATCAAGATAGAATTAAAAGTACGTGGCAGTAAGATTCATAAGAGGAAATCACCACAAATAATTCACAGAAGTGAAAATGAGTTATATAAACGTAGAAAAAGGTTAGCACACCCCATTGAACAATTCTGGTGTTGATGGTGATTCAAGCAATACTATTTTGGGTGGCTAGTTTCTTGAGTATACAGATATTACAATATAAGTAAATATTAGTCACCTATTATAGTCAGAGTTCCCGATGAAGAATATCACTGGTGACTGTAAATTATCCCGTAAATGTTTCATCAGACATTATATCAAGAAATTGTAAGCTATAGGCAATCTTCTAAAAGCCATGGAAATTGATGGAAGCAAATTCAGGATTAAATCATCAAACAATCAGGTCTTGAAAGAATCAAAGAACTTGTTAAAGTTACTTCACTTACTAAAGGTCTCTATTTAATTCAGTTAATGGCAACTCTAATAGATTTTATCGAATGGTTACAGGAAAAAAAATTAATTTCAATAAGATGGGACCACTTGCCATAGTTCAGGTGACTCTTGATTTATGTCCAGCTAATTTTTTTCTTTCTAAAAATTTTCTTGAAATCAAATAAAATGTTTAATGAACTTATGAACGTGCTCAAATATAATAGGTAATTTGTGTTAATCACCCCGTGTTAATTATAATTAAACCGTTTTTTATATAATAAAATCCGTAATTGGCTAGATTTAGATAATGCGATCCGATCTTAATTGCGATTGTAAATTAAGTAAATAACAATTTTGTGGGCCAATGTTAATGGGACAATTAATGCAATGTTTTTACGCCTTCTTAATTACCTCAATCAAGGTAACCCAAATCTTAAACGGCATTCCAGATTGTTTGCTTGCCTTTCCGGCACGCTGTTTTCCTAACTAGCCTAATACAAGTTCTAAGATCTTAATTAAACACATTCTTGGGACATTTTAATACTAATAAAGCCTTCTAGTTTGAAGCCAAAAATTGCCCGGCATCCCGACTTAATCGTCCGACAGCCCTGTCTTATAAACTCGAAGTTCATGACCACATTTTCTCTTCTTAAATGGAAAAAATATGACATTCTTTATGTTTTATCTATCCTTTTTTTAAACCCGTTCTTTAGATTCCTTATTATCACTTAGCAGAAAAATATTTCATACTTCAATGAAATATTACTGCTGTAATTCCATAACTTTTATTATAATTAATATTAATATTTATTATCACCAGTCCATGGTTATCATATGGAGAAACTGTTTATTCCTCAACCCGATGAGTAGCAACAGAGATTAACTTTTTCTAAGTCTTTGATTTATATTTATTATTTTTCTTCGGTTGGTTATTAGCTTAGCATTTTGGTGGAATAACTGGTTATATAATAAGGAAAAATCAGCATTTTTGTTGGAATATTTAAGAGGTATTTGGAACAGTTGTATTAATCTATTACCATATATTAAAAGTAGGTTATTTTTATTTAAAATTACTATATCACTATACCGCATGTCGTGCCACAGGGTGTATTGGGACCAGTAATGTATCTGCTATACACTAGGACTTCATCCAATAAAAATGTTGCTGCTGCAAGCCATTGTGTAACAATCATTCAATTGAAAAGTCCCCGGCCTACCATAGTAAAATATGTGTATCAAGGGTGATACACTGATTATAGGACCCTCCAACTTTTCGATACAATTTTTGTAGTGATTTGTCCTTTGCTTCAAAATTGGCCTCACCTCTTCACGATCACCTCTTCGTTTGACGAAAAATTCTTCCTAGCGAGCATTCTTTTGGGATCTGAGAAGAGGAAATAGTTGCTGGGAGCCAGATCCTGAGAATACTGTGAGTGAGGAAGCAATTATAAGCCCAATTGATGGATTTTTGACACGGTGCATTATCTTGGTGAAGCAGCACTTTCGTTTTCTTCAAATGCGATCGATTTTCGGCGATTTCGTTCTTCAAACGGTCCAATAACTTTATATAATAGAGACGCCATGCACGATGAACCCGGACAGTACACTCGGATGACTGCTGATTAGATTTTGGAGTGAAATCATGGAGCCATGTTTCATCCACTGTTACATATCGACGCAAAACTCGGGTTTATTATGTTTAATCATCTTCAAACACTGCTCCGAATCATCAACTCGTCATTGTATTTAGTCAAAAGTGAGCTCGCGTGGCTCCCACTTTGCACAAAGCTTTCTCATACGCAAATATTCGTGAATGATATGATATAGACATTCAGTTGATATCTTTAGAGTATCTTCTATTTCATCCAAGTTTTAATTTACTGTTATTCAAAATCATTTTGTGGATTTTTTTAAATGTTTTCGTCGTTAACAACCTCTTTTCTCCACTGCATTCACCGTCTTCGGTGCTCATTTCATCACCTCTAAACTTAGCATACCAATCCTTGATGGTTGATTGTCCTGGTGTCCGGAAACTCGGTATCAAGCCAAGTTTTCGCTTCAATTGTATTTTTTCATTTCAAAAAGCATTATTTTATCAACACGCGAAATTCTTTTTTATCCATTTTTTTTACAAGTTGCTTCACTCAAAATGCTATAATTTACAAACTAATGATCCGACAAATTTATACACGCATCTTTTGAGGGTTAGGGCTAACTAAAAAACATATGGATTGTGTCAGGCCGGGGACTCTTTAATTGTCCTGTTCAGCAAGTAGTCCCATGTGGAAATACAGCTAAATATGACAAAGTATGACCACTGATGTTAAACTTAGGTGGAAGCCACATGTTAAGAGAAAATATGAAGAACTCAAGCTGAAGTACAAGAAATGTACTAGTTAATGGGTAGATATTCAGCCCTGTCGGCGATAAGCTTTGCCAACAAGTCTTTAAAATAATGTGGTGTTCAACTCTGGGGTTGCAGCAGCCAAAATAATTGAGATATCATACAAATGGTACATTCATACGACAATCTACATAAGGACCTGAAGGTATAAAATCTCGATAACGTTACCAAGAAATATGTCCAAAGACATGAACGGAACCTCAATCAGTAAAATTAATGTTGAGTTTCTCCAGCTCTAAGATAATGATGGCTTAGTCAGAATAAAGAGAGCACACCCATTGCTGATCTAGTTCATTGAAGTTATAAGTAAAATTTAGTGAACATCAAATACATATGTATCTAAAAATAATATCAAACAAATTTTATTGAAACTTAATATTTATTTAAATCCCAATTAAATGGAAAACTAAGCCATACCACTTACTTCGTTCTTGCTAGGAAAGGTTATAAAAACTTTTCAAACAAAATGTATGCGAAATGAAATAATCTAATGGAGAGGGCAACGGATAATAATTTTACTGTTATTCAGAACTGCATATTCAGAAGAGCAAGGGTGCTACATAAATTTAACTTTGACCTACAACGGTCAGCGTATATTAGCTTTCCATTTATAAACTTATACAGCGTTGAATTTACCATATTTACATTCGTTTATTCATTATGGTTAAGTGAGAAAATTATCTTAACAGCTGGAGTACTCAACCATTTTAGGGAACAAGATTATATTCTGTGAGGAGAAATTAGGATTTTGTTATTCGGAAGGCTTTTAAAAAAGAATAGAAAATAAAAAGAAAATTTTTATCTAGAAGTTGGCGGCACTGTATTTGGCAAGTTGATGTCATCTCACCCTGTTATACTATTGGTTACTATTGAGTACACAATCAAATAAAAATGTGTTTAGTTCGTGCGATATTTTCCATAAAAGTCCACAAAAATAGTTTTCTAGCAGAGTTGGAGATCACATCTAAAAAAAAATGTGGCTATAATTGGAGTAAAGTTTGTTTTAATGAATAAACTATATTATTTTTGTGTGTTATCTAATACTTCTGAACACTATTGATCACTCTGTATCTTTAGTGGAGTATATTTATTTTAAAACACAAAAGTATCAGGTATTTTTTACTAATATAAAAATTACATTTTCTGATATTCTCAGAAATTGTTCCCAGTTCAGATAAAATTAAAGAAATATAAGTCATTTCACGCGAAAGGCCATCGTAGCAGTTATTTGAGACACAGCACTTGTATCTTTGAGAAATATAACACGATAATTGATGATATACCTCTTTATTTTCTAATGAGTGTTTGATTTTCGTGGTATCACATACAGTAAATGACATTAAATAAAATATCACTCAGGTTATATCATAATTTAGATTTTTAAAAATAAAAATTTTATTTATTTCATTAGTTTCCGTAGCATAGTTTTCATAGCTCTATATATATATATATATATATATATATATATATATATATATATATATATATAAATAGCTATAAAATAGTGTCTTTTCTAAATTAATAAGTCTATTTTTATACTAAAAATTAGGATGACTTAAAATAACACCTAAATCCGTTAAAAATCATTTTCCTTCCATACGTTTTTTTTTAAATAAGAGTAACCAGAGGTCAGTGGGATTTAAATTTCGCTTTTATGTTATTATTATTTAATGAGAGTTTTTGCTAAATTTTACTCGATTGATTAGTTGAAACTCTCGATAATCTATTGAAAAAATTAAAGGCAATATCTTATCGAATACAATACTTATCATATATTTTTTTATTTAACTAAAAATAAATCACTTCCATTTTTAGTAGACAATATTTTTTATATAACCAATAAATAGGGCTCTTATATCTATATAAAGCAGTGGAATTCTAAAGACAAGAAGAACACTATTAAATTATCTAACACAGCAAAAAAAAAGGGAAGGACCATACCTGTACCCATATATCAAGTTTTTATGCTCAAGAAAATAGGATAATCATGAAAATTCTCGTCACATATCCGAATAAAACAACTTGTGAATCAGCTCATCAAAGTCTCCAATGTATCACTGTCAAACCTAAACGCATACCGTATGGAACTAAAGGATACGTTCCGTATTATATTTCGAAACATCCTCAATTTCCTGTCATAACAGTCGTTTGTTTTAAATAAATTTAAATACATCATTTTTCAATATTACTACGGATCTAGAAACGTATTATCCCCTATCATACTTGTCAAAAAACAAAGAATTACGCTGCGTATTGATACTGCATCTATGTTGTTCACATTAACTCAATAAAACCCATTAATTATATTAAAGTTTTTATAAATATCTCGTTATGCTGCCTTTGTACTGAATTTTACTCAATATTATCCGGTAATCCTTTTATTACCTTTGTCTAGACTGGTCCCCTTTATACCTTTCCTCAACGCTTGTTGACCCTTACTAGAATCTACGAACTAATTGCAAAATCAATCACCTTTTAGACCATTCTCGCACTTTATTCTTTTTAACCTTTTATCTCGAGTCTTATAGAACAAATTACTCAATTAAATAACTAATTTTAATAATAAATAGGTACCATTTATTTGACAATAAAAATTGAAGAAAATTTTGATATTGTATCTTTCATAAATTCTAAAGCAATTTAACCTGAATTTTAGTTTATTTCACACCAAAATACAAATATTTTGAGGGTTTTTCATATATATAGTCGTAAGGATTTGCGATTTTTGGCCGTTTTAAAATTTTTTGCTGCCATTTCTATTAAAATAATTATAGGTTTATGAAAATTACATGCATTATAAAGACTTTGTAGCTTTCCTCAACGCTTGTTGACCCTTACTGGAATCTACGAACTAAATGCAAAATCAATCACCTTTTAGACCCTTCTCGCACTTTATTCTTTTTAACCTTTTATCTCGAGTCTTATAGAACAAATTACTCAATTAAATAACTAATTTTAATAATCAATAGGTACCATTTATTTCACAATAAAAATTGGAGAATATTTTGATATTGTATCCTTCATAAATTCTAGAGCAATTTAACCTGAATTTCGGTTTATTTCACACCAAAATACAAATATTTTGAGGGTTTTCCATATATATAGTCGTAAGGATTTACGATTTTTGGCCGTTTTCAATATTTTTGCTGCCATTTCTATTAAAATAATTATAGGTTAATGAAAATTACATGCATTATAAAGACTTTGTAGCTTTCCTCAACGCTTGTTGACCCTTACTAGAATCTACGAACTAAATGCAAAATCAATCACCTTTTAGACCCTTCTCACACTTTGTTCTTTTTAACCTGTTATCTCGAGTCTTATAGAACAAATTACTCAATTAAATAACTAATTTTAATAATTAATAGGTACCATTTATTTGACAATAAAAATTGGAGAAAATTTTGATATTGTATCTTTCATAAATTTTAAAGCAATTTAACCTGAATTTCGGTTTATTTCACACCAAAATACAAATATTTTGAGGGTTTTCCATATATATAGTCGTAAGGATTTCCGATTTTTGGCCGTTTTCAAATTTTTTGCTGCCATTTCTATTAAAATAATTATAGGTTAATGAAAATTACATGCGTTATAAAGACTTTGTAGCTTTCCTCAATGCTTGTTGACCCTTACTAGAATCTAAGAACTAAATGCAAAATCAATCACCTTTTAGACCCTTCTCACACTTTGTTCTTTTTAACCTGTTATCTCGAGTCTTATAGAACAAATTACTCAATTAAATAACTAATTTTAATAATGAATAGGTACCATTTATTTGACAATAAAAATTGGAGAAAATTTTGATATTGTATCTTTCATAAATTTTAAAGCAATTTAACGTGAATTTCGGTTTATTTCACACCAAAATACAAATATTTTGAGGGTTCTCGGGGTTTTTTCGACTCTTTTTTCTTATATATAGTCGTGAAAATATGAGCTTTTTAGCCATTTTAGCCTTTTGAAGCTTTTAGCTATCATTCCAGTTTCTATAGCAACATGGTAATGAATTAAAAAACCGGAATTATAAACAAATGTACGCTAAATATTAAATGTTTTACTTTTATTGACTTAAATAGTTTGTTGAAATTACTATTACAAACATAAAATCTCTGAATATTGTTTATATTATAAGTGTTTTACGAAATGTATAATGTATTAAAACCCGGTATAATGTAAAATTTTTCTATCAATACGTGAGTCTCATCGTAAATGGCAATGTAATTTGATTTAGATTAGATTTAATGCTGAATCATTGCGTGTGTTGCAGATAGCGATACATCCCCTATGCCGAATATATATTATGAACCAAAATCGGGAATTCCATTTCGATTGTCGTCCATTGAAAACGTGCTGGTGAATGGGAAGATGAATGAAACCGAAAACCAGTCACCTTACGTCAAAAGTAACGGACTAAAACTTGGCGCCGGCATATTGAGCAATACACCTATCCTACGACGAGTTGCTTATCGAAGTAATGGATGTACATGCCAATGGTTCACCTGCGGTTGTTGCCTTGGCATCAACCTCAATCAATTTCAGTTCAACAGAGAAGGTAAGTATAATTTTTTCATTTTTTATTTAGATTTTATGTAACATTGACCCAATAAAGCATAAATAAATAATAATGGACTTTTTAGATCATCAAAATCGTTATAAAATCCCAGAAAATCTTATTATATAGGGTGGGCCATCAGTTAGTTTAATAACATCGTTACAACACATATCATTATATTATTCTTCATTATTTACATCTCATATTAGATATGTTTAGTACAATTATAATTTACAAATTAGTTTATTACTATTGTTCTAATGAACTTAATTAAAAAGTAATGAAAGTAAAACCAAACTATTTAAGTTAAAGTTAAGACACTTCTACAGTAAACCACTGAACACTGGTTTGGTTGGCTTCAATCTTCTGAATTTTTGCGTGTTGTTCAGTAGCTGTGTTTTAGCAACCTTATTTCATGTTTTAGGCCGAAATCTTGGATCTCCTCGTATATTCATTTGATTTAGAGGTCTTATGTAGGGATAAGCTTTGGTAATTAATCATAGAACTTGGTTTTGGATGCGTTGGATTAATAGTTGGTTTGATTTTTCAGTGCAACTCCATATTTACAGTCCATAGATCCAAATTGGCTTTATGGTTGACTAATAAATCTTGAAAAACTCTTTTATTTTAGGTCAGCTTTATATATAACATGATGCTTCCAAGTTAAACTACCATCGAGAGGTATGCCGAAATATTTAGCTGACACTGCTTGAGAAATTGGGCATCCGTCGAGTAATATAATTAGATTTTTGTCATTTTGCCGCAACGCAAAATTAACATGGACAGATTTGGAACTATCAAGCTGTATTTTCCAGTCTCCAGTTCGTTTGTAGATCTTGTTAACTGCTACTTGCCATTTTTCTACAACTTTAGGCGGATATTTTACCTTTTGTCGTAGGACAATATTCTAAGTACTGTTTCCTTTTCCTATTGGGATATCAGCAGTATAGAGCAGATACAGGAATGGTCTTAAAATATTGCCCTGTGGAACTGCAGCCGAAATAGGTTTGAAGAATATTTTATTTCGAAAATATATGATTCCAACAGTTGACAGTAATTCCTCGATATCAAGTTGCTAATTTTTAGATTAATCTCAAATGCCATACCCGGTCGAAAGCTTGTGAGACTTTTCATCTACCGCTGGGTTGTTATTACGAAATCCAAACTGGAAATCTGGTATTTCTATAAATTGTTTAATACGTTTTAACAGCAGTTTCTCAAATAAGTTTGATATCGCAGATGGCAGCGAAGTAGGGCTTCTCAAAATCGTCTATACACTTTTGTTTAAACACATTTGATATATCTATAAATGGCTGGCTCAGTTTGTTTGAGAATACTCAGGTTTTATTTTTAAAAATATGTATATGCCAAGGAAACAAATCCTATTCACAAATAGTGACGAAATAATATTTTAAAAACATATTGCGACAATTGGAAATATGTTTGAACGTAACTGAATTACAATAAATTTCTTATCATGAAAAGAATTAGGAATGAAAAAATAACTTTAACTTCTTTTAATATAGGGATAACTCACCCTATATAATATACTCGTTATATTTTTCTGATAAAGAAGAAAATAAAACCGAGAATACGCTTTTAAAATGTCAAAATTGTCAAAATAACAGACACATTCTTAAGAAAATAATCTTATAATAATATTTTAGGAAAAACTTTCATATTTTATTCAGACATATAATGGTTTAGTAGTATTTCACTATAACGCTAGTTATTCCCTATACACCCTATAATTCCTGTGTGTATTTTGGATATTGTTCAGTATTTTGAACGTCAAGACAGTAAATTATTAAAGAAAATCTATCTTGTTTTTATTGATCTAGTCTCTTAAGCATTATTATTTTTATAGAGTGTTATTATATTAAAACGCTGGTGGATATTGTGATCATTTGTCTTAAGAAATGTACGTGTACTTCAAATATCAACAATAATTAACAAATAATTCTAAATATTTGTATATAATTCCTCTTTAATTAAAACTAAAAAACGTATTAAATAAAACATGGATGAAGAATGACTTTATCAGCTGAAGAACATAAAGAATTTAAAGAAAAACTAATTGAAAGGTACATAGAGATATGAGAAGCACTTCAATAGGAAGTCCTACCTCAGACAACATATTAACCAGACACTGTTCTCTGTGATTAATTTTATTCTGGCGGTTATTACTTGGTAATATATACCAATATAAAACGATTTTATGATGGGAATATTAACAATTGAAGATTTATACTTCCGGCAAAAAATTAACATCAATTCACAGTTGTTATAATTATATAAATTATTCATTTCAATTTTTTCTAAACGCAATTTCTCGTAATAGTTCTATATTATGAAGATGCAATCGAAAAAAAAAACCCGTAAAGAACGTCAATTATCAAAAAGATTAACACAGATGAAAATTAAAGACCCTTATGTCAAGTTTCTTAAGGGATTTCTGTAAGCTTGTAGTTAATACAAAGTCTGACTTCGCATTGCGGAATTTCAAAACGATTTGGTCGATGTTTTTGCGGGAATTGTGGTTAAGAGACCCTCCTAACTAAAATGTAGTGGAAAAGCACGTACAACAACCCTTTTAAGTCTTTACTGTTAACTAATTGAAAAGAATACTTCATGCCTTTAAACTTAGGCAAAAACTGAAAAAGTTATACATTTGCGTTTCGTAAGACTCCCACTACATATTCATAAATTCAATAGTAAAATAGAATAACTTTTACACAAGTTCCCCTTAAAAATATATAAAACCACTTTACTGTTTTGTAAGAGGGACTAGAAGTTTTTCCAAGTATTTTACGACGACTATATACATTTTACAGCAACTAAATATTTTCATATTTTTTATTCCTTCAGTATAACTAACTTAATCTACTTATATACATAAATACTGTGAGATAATATTAATACCTTTATGATAGAGGTGGTTTAAATAGTGATTCACTTTCTAAAGCAAATTTGAAGCCGTATATGTTTAGTCTTGGAGATAATATAACTTTACTAACACAAAAGCCGTAATCTAGCTTTAAATTTATAATAGCTTAAATTCAATGGAATTAGCTGATAATCGAAAATCATATTGTTCCAAGAGTAACCTATCAAAAATGCACAGACTTTATAATAAACTATCTAAAATTAATTAAATCTCAAATACAGACTATATTACATCGATTAGAATAAGTTAATTAGTAATTAAAAGGAGTTGCAATTAATTGAAAGGAGTAAAGTCTGATGGATACAGTATCTAGGGTAAGTTCTCTGAAATTGTCTGCTCGGTATTTCGAACTGTTGTATAATCATGTGTTTTTGTTTTAAAACTGAATTTGTATTACAATTCATAACAATATTTCATGTTGGATTCGTTCGGATTCCAGTTTTTCATCTTTTTCAAATCAATTTTGCCATATGTGTGAAAATCAAGATTTCTAAGACATCATAGTTAATACGAGGGTTAAATAATTAAGCTGCGAACATATTTTTATTGTTTTAGTACTCGTACTCGCCACGATGATCGATACATTTTTGCATACTCTTAAACCAATTTTCAAAGTATTTATTCCATTCCGAATGAGGTATCTTCAAAACATGATTTTTAAACTTTTCAATAGTTTCTTCGGGCGATGAAAGTCGTTGACCACGCAGTTTATTCTTCACGGATGGGAACAAAAAGAAATCCTTGGGTGCCAAGTCAGGTCTGTACTGCGGATTACCCATCAATTCGATGTTTTGAGTGCTCAAATAGTCTCTTGCTTGAGCCGAGGTGTGAGAGCTGGCATTGTCATGATGAAGAGCTATCCGGTGACTTTTTTTTTCCTTATTTCACCGAAGACTTCTGGCAAACAAATGGTTGAGTACCAAACAGAATTTACTGTTCCACGATCCTCTAGAGGTACTGTTGCAATATGACGAGTTTTCCCGAAGAAACACTTTGTTGGATTTGGTTCATCTTTGAACACCCATACAGTCGACTGCTGCTTACTTTCGGGCTCATACGAATATATCCATAATTCGTCACCTCTCGTGATTTTATAAACGCCTTTCAAGACACGGCGATTGAATTTCTTAAGCACTTCTTTGCACCAATCGACACGAGCCTTTTTTTCAGCGATTGTCAAATTGTGTGGGATCCAACTCGGACATAACTTTCGCACAGCTAAGTGTTCATGTAAAACAGCGAACTACGACCACGATTGAATTTACTAAACCAGCGATACACGGTGGTTTTTGATGGAGCTTCATCGCCAAAATTCAAATTAAGTAGTTTGATGCACTCTTGTTGTGATAATCCAGGTCGAAAAACGTAATAAATCATCGCACGAAAATGTTCACGATTCAGTTCCATTTTTTGCCGAGATGAAACTTTCAAATAAATATAAAATAAAGAAATAGTGCGACAAAATGTTCTGAGTACGTATATCGTTAAAAATGTCAAACTTTACGATGGAATCGTTAAATGGACTCACATGATAAAAGCATTGACAATTGCCGAAATAAAATAGTGACCATCGTATTTAAACATTTTTGCTTGTTGAAGTACGCTTGCTGCAATTTTCTAGTTATACCTATTGATTTTTGGCAGCAGTGTTTAATTGAAACACCCCAATGTCATGGCCCAATTCTGCAGTTATTTTCCATTTTGGATTAATTCGAAACGAAATCTGGATACAAACTTCTTCTACCCAATCTATTCTGATTTTCCTAAATCTTGAAAACTGAAAAGAGTTGGTGTGAATGGCATTGAGCCCTTAATATGGAGAACATGTAAACAAGGCTACACAACTCACATCAACTTCACCGCTTATCTAGAGGGTCCAATGGGAGAGTGTGCTTAGCTGACTAAATCTGCCGATTGGATGGTTATTTGGGTGATTGAAGCTATATTCCTCAACTCAGTGCTTAACAAGGGGATTTTAATCACCAGGATTCACAGTCGTATAATAATCAGTAGGAAGGAGGAAGCTGACCACAACTAAAGAGACCATATCAACTTCATGAAAAAATCTAAAATAACTGAGGACTTAGCAAACTCGCCCAGATAAATATTGCTTATGTGTAGGACCTCCAGAGCTTCCACAGTCAATTATCTGACTGCAGAGATAATCTCTTTAACATCTGGGAGAAATAAACCTACAATTGTCAATTTAGTTTCTTCATTTTATTAATTTACTTCTTCGATCTTCCCAATCTTTTTTGAATTTATATATATATATATATATATATATATATATATATATATATATATATATATATATATATATATACATTAATTAATTTATAATAAACAAACGTTCCAAGTGATGAATAACAATATGTTCATAAAATATTTTTTCAGTTAAAAACCATACACCCAAGATTAACTTAAAATCGAAAAATATGTATACAGATTTTACAGATAGAAGATTTAGAATCAATTAACCTTCTCTATTTATGATAAATTTGGGGCGTTAAAAAATAAAACCAAAAAGAAAAGGAAAAAATATGTACTAATTGGTAGAATAAATAAGTCAGTTCCGATTATAACTGCATAGCAAACAACTAATTGCATCAATACACAACACATAACGAAAGAGGGCTTAGTTATAAATAGCTTGTAGCTGTATCGAATTGATTTCCACTAAATGGAACTGTAAATAACAACATACACCGACCAGACATTTCAATGAGAATAACCCCAGCTTAAAGATTTACATTAGGATTTCGAATTCGGTAGTTTAGGTCAGGCTACAGCCACTTAAAATGGGAATAATGATCCGTCAAAGTGCGGGATGAGGGGTAGGTGGTTGGCGGTGGTCGACACGAAGTGGGGGGGATATTTGTTAACAGGTAAGCGTAGTTAACTTCTCGGATTTGTAATAACGTGATTTCTCAAACGTTCAACTTGGTCAATTTAACGGTATTTGTTTACGTACAGTGGTGTTATATCGAGCCGAATGCGTTTAGTGACGTTAATTGAAAGCAATTTATAGCTGTTTACTTTGTTTGGTGGTTTGGTATTAGATTTCAATTAAACTGACAAAGGTAAATTAAGATAACTAATATAGCTACCACAAGAGTCTATTTACAAAACTGAATTTGACCATAATAAAACTTTAAATAAAAAATCATAGACAAAATATTTATCATATTTATTAAAATTATTCAATATTCATCAAATGTATTATAATGCCCTGACATATGAATTCTTAGCAAAAATCACAACTAGTGGTTTAATTTCAGTTCAGTAAAACATTATATTTAAGATGAAAAATAAATAACTGGATGTTGATTTTTAAAAGGATTAGTATTTGTAAACATAGTCACTGTAAGAGCCGGTTTGGCTGGCGCAGTGGTAAAGGCGACAGAACGGTCCACCCACCGTTGTGATGGTTGAGCGTTCGAATCCCCAGCAGGATTCTAACCCCCAACCATCGCATGGTCGTAAGTTTATGTTTGTGATTGTGTAACATTTTTGATTGTCCTAGACAAGAGTGAAAAATCCGACAAGGGAAATGTTCTCAGTCACGCCAGTAACCAGGCTGGGTAAGACCGGATGTCCTCTTAGATGTTTCCTAGGTAGGTCACTCGCCAGTCGCCGAGGACCGTGGTCCGAACCCACGTTAAACAGTAGGTCCGGTCCAGATAAACTCTCGTTTGTAAAAAGGAGACTAAATTTATAAAAAAACACTGTAGAGTACTTCCACTTCTTTCTCCTTAACCTCCTTCCATATATCGAAGCGCACTTTATCTTTTTGATGTATTCAATGAATTTTTGAATAATGTTTCCAGAAAAAAGCTTGATTTCTGTAAGTACTAAATAAAATGCCTGTAAAAAAAATACTTAATTTCTTTGTCTTTACGCTTTTTATATGTACCGCAGAGCACTTTATATTTCACATAAAATTAATTATTTTTGAGGCATTTAATAAATCTTTGAATATATTTTCTAAAAAGTCTTGGTATATGTAAGTACAATCACTGTAAGAATTAATGTTTAACCTTCTTTGTTCGTAAGACTTTTCTATGAATCAGAGCGCGTTTTATTTTAACCTAAGAATGTTTATTTTTGGTTTCTGACAACGTTTGGTCTGTTCAAATTTTTGTCATTGACCAAATCGTACTTTATCTCTCTTTTCGTCGTATTTCAATAGATCTCTACATGTTGTTTCTGACAAAGATTTCTCTCTATATAACTAGCAATACAGTGACCGTAAGAGCTTCTTATTTGCCTTTGCCTTAAATCTTATTTATATAGTAAGCTTCAACAAGAATTTTGTGTGCACATCATTCATTTTAGTAAAACTATGGATATGTGAAATAAGCACTATAAATATGTTCAGCCCTGGTAATATTATATAACTTGTGCGCCAAAAGTCCCGCTACCATTTTGATCATCCATCTTATTTACCATCTTAGTTATGTGACGTTTAGCTCAATTACGCTTTAGCCATTGTGTTTTATCATGTCTAAATATACGCCACAAGAACAAGTAGAAATAGTGACATTCTTTATTGAAATTAATCGTTCAATTATTACCACTCAGCGGAAATTGCCTCAAAAATATCCTAATCATCCAGTGCCTCACAAACCACAATTCATCTTTTGTATGCGCATTTTCGTCACTACGGTACGACCGCAGACAGGCCTCGTTCTGGAAGGTAATGGACCTCTCAGTTATACATTTCGGTACGCAGTTTAAGGCGAATTTTGAAAACTAATTTGAAGATGTTCCCGTACAAAGTTCAATTAGTCCAAAAATTGCTACCGAGAGATCCTGATCAATGAATTGGTTATAGTAATGCAATCCTAAGGCGGTCTAAATTGATAATGAGTGATGAAGCTTATTTTCTTCTCAGTGCCCACGTCACTAAATAGAACAGTCGGTTTTGGGGAACACAGAATCCTCAATTAATTTATGAAATATCATTGCATCGACTAAAAACAACTGTATGGTGTGGTGTACATGCTGCAAACATCATTGGTGCCTAGTCTTTTGAAAATAACCAAGGTATTGCAGTTATTGTTACTGCTGAACGGTACCAAGACATGATTCGAAATGGAAGAGAAAGGACTAGGGGACATGGAGTTTGAGCAAGATTGCTCACGCAGCTCGTTAAACAATTTAATTATTAAATGACGTTTTTCCACGAAGACTAATTTTGGGAAGTGGCGATTTAGCATAGCCAGCCAGATCTCCGGATTTAGCAGCACCAGACATTTACTTATGGGGCTTTTTAAAATCAAATGTTTATGTGAATAATCCCCAAAGAATTCAGTATCTTAAGGACAATATTTGTCACGAAATTGAAGAAATTCAGCCTGATATGTTGCAGGATATTATGAGAAATGCCTTAAAAAGAGCCGAGAGTTACATAGCAAATCGTGGTTACCATTTAGCCGATATAATTTTTCAATCATAACGAAATAAAAATGACATGAAATGAACAGACCAAATAAACTTTTTATGAAAACCAAACTTACTTAAATGGTAGCGGGACTTTTACCCCTACATTGTATTAGAAAACATACTAAACTTATTAGATGCCTGAATATTTAAATAACTAATATAGTAAAATTTCAAATATTCGTAATAATTTGCTATATAATATTTGAAAAAAGTAATCGGGCCACTGATATAATAATTTATGGCAGCTGCAGTCCAGAAACAGCATGCCTGTTATGGAATTGAATATTTCTGGATGGCTGAGTCCCGGATATTAAATTTTTAATCAAATCACAGAAAGTTAGAAACCATGAGACATGTACATATGCAGGAATGTTAAATTATACGTAAGATATTTGGAAACTTAGTTTCCATTTCACAGGATTTGATTACTACTGCTTCTACGTCAAGTTTTCATATACTTTAAAGCGCATTCGAAACTTCCATCCAACTTTATCAGAATTTCTATTTGGGTGTAAATCCAATAACTAGTTAATTAATGCATATGGCTTAAATTCTAATGCACCAGTCTAGTCGGGTTGAATCTTGACTAGTGGCTTAAAACCACGATAGCTCTGGATACCATATAAAATCGTTTAATGTGTATACGATCTTCTATTAATTTAAAAAAAGAGTTTATAAATGCTCTTAAAACTTCCTTATTAAATTATACAGGATGTTCAGTGGGAAAGATCTTATTTTCGCTCATTGTTCATTATTTAAACTCCTGATGAAAAAGTAATATCAAATTCAATCGAATAGTTCACCTTCCTTAATTTTTGACCATTAAATTTATATCTAGAATCTTCTTTAGACTGTTATATTGAACAGGAATTATAGTATAGCCTTATCGATGGTGTATATTGATGTATTGAGTTCAAAACCAAGTTACTTTTTCGACAACTTTATGCATATATTATCCCGCTGGACACACTGTATCTAATTCTTTTCATCAACTCTGCCTTCTCTAACCTGCTGGTTTATATGGTTAGATCTAAAACAAATCGTATATAAGTGCAGCTGCGTCTAGTGTAGAATCGTAAAACAACATCAAATGTCTTAGCGTATACCAGGATGTTGAACTTATATTACAAAATACAATAAACTAGTTCATTTCTTTTTATGGTCTTTATTATAATAATAGAGCGACCCGCTACACAGCTGTCTTGTGATAAAACCACACTGACTACCGCAAGCTAAAAATAAAATATTTCTAATTTTGTGATAAAATGACCTTATTTACATACCTAAATTTAAAGGTAACTTCGGAATTTAATGAGATAATTTTTTGTTTGTTCATTTAAAAGCCTATTTATTTTTGGATATTTCAGTTCTATATTGGGAAAAATCTTGCGGTAACCTTAATTATCTAAGATTAATTAACAAAGTGATCTATCATTTTTTGAAAAAAAGAATCAGAAGATAGAACGCAATATACTTATGTTTTATCACAGTTTCTTTTTTTTCTTATTTCAATGGATGTACGAATTTCTGTGGCCCAAAGACACGGAAAACATATATTTTGTGTGTGTGTGTTTTTTGGGTTTATTAGAGAGCCAAATGGCTTAGGCTTAAAACATTTGATGTCCTTTATCTACGTTTGCTGAAATCTAGAACGGTTGTTTTTTTTTCAATCATTTTTAGGTTTTCATATCTGGTGTAATTAAATATTATGAAACTTTTTCATGTTATTTTTGTAGAATATTTGTTGGAAGATCACCTAGTATAAAATATGTTAATAAAGAAAATATTTTACGAGTAATTAGTGTGTGTTAATGAATGTATATTAATTTGTTCGCCATAATTGTTCGGTTACGGTTGGACAACTTTATTTATACGTAAATTGATAATCAAATGTCAACTTCAATGCAAGTATATCATACGGTAAGGACGTCATAATCATATAGGCCATTTCCGTAGCCCTTGTTATTAACACAATGGTTTGTTTGAAGGTCAATGGTCCATAGTCTATTGTTTTAGAAAGTCATCTTGTAATAAGGCACTGTTCCTATTAAAATTCATTAAGGATTAAGGGTGAAACATATGTAAAACGTACATATTATCACAATAACAATAATATTTATGTTATAGTAGAAAAAATACGGTTTAATTAATTAGTTGTTTTAGAAAATTGAGTTTACGTCTTTCCGTGAATTGTTTTTTAAATCAGATCTAATCGGCGGTAACCAAATATGATTTTAAAAATATTTAATTTATAAAAAAATTAATTAGTTAAAGACAATGTGGTAAATTTTGTGAAATATCAGGACTGTTCTTTATGCCATATAGCACCACATCCATGCTTTCATAACCCATTATGTTACGTCAATATTTCGGGATATTAGCCAGTGAGCTATTATTTGCGAGAACTTTTTTTTTTAATATGGTGAAAAGTGCAACTGAAAATCAGTGAGTGGTGTTTAGATACCTGCGATAATCATACTATACGTTTATAAGCGATAAATTCGATTCATTAAGTAACGAACAGTCTTACCAAGCCTAGAAGTTCGAACTTGCAAACATCTAAAGCTTAAAATCGAACAAACTGGATTACCATAGACCTAAATAATATCCATAATATTGCTTAAAATTGTACAAAATTAATATTAAGTTTCATCGAATTTTATCGAAATTTTTTAAAACTTATTATTAGTTAGAGAAAGAAATATGCAAATTTAACCCTGCCGAGAAAGCGAAAATATCTTTAACCAAGTGAAAACGCATTAATTTTATTTTACGAGAAATTTCAACTTGATTAATTCGTTTCGTCCTAAGAGAATTTTCAGTTATGCATAAAACACTTCCAGTTTGTAGTCACTTGGGTAAGCTTTATTAAGAAATCTATAGTAATTTATGTACTTCGGTTACGCCCTCTTGCTTTCTGACACTTTTCCTTTTGCGTGAATCATCTGAAAATAGTTCGCGTTAGGAGAACATTTAATTCGACTGTAACATTTGATTTGACAGCAACTTGCACAAGACAAATTGTCTCGTCCAATATCAAACAGCTTCCCCCCGATTTCCATTATTTACTTCTGACATTTGACATGTCACCAATGTAATGACCCAATCCCAACATAAAATAATTATCGACGATTCCGCAAAAATTACAAGCTCTGTGGGATGAATTTATTTTTTATTTTATAGCGAATTAAAAAAATAATGATTTCCTGGCTTGGCCCATTAGTTATTTAATGGCATTCATGTTTTTTTCCTTCAAGCTCGATATTCGTTGTAGGATCATTTTCAATTTTATTGATATCCGGTATCTGTGAGGGTACATTTAAAAGGTATTTTCACGACATAAAGTGATGATGTCGATGATTTGAATGGCAATTTTGACTCACCAATGTATTAATAATATATAATAAAATTAATTTTCGGTATTAATATATATATATATATATATATATATATATATATATATATATATATATATATATATATATATATATATATATATATATATATAGTCTCTGTAAAGAAACAATATTTCCGGTTATTTGTTATTAACCTCTTTCTATGTATCGAAGCACAATTTACCTTTAATATAGGTGTAATTATTTTTGAGACATTCAAAGCATTTCTGAATATTGTCAAATCTTGGGCTCTCTAAGTATATGCAAATATCATATTTTATACCGACATGTCATTATTATTTAAGAACGATGAAATATGAATATTGAGGGTTTTGATTTTACTTGTGGACGATCAATGATTGTGTCGTTTCTGATATACTATATTCTATGCACCTACGACACCTTAATACAGCACTTATAACTTATTCTGTACGCTCTGAATGACGTTTCCATGGGTTCATATTTTCATTTAGAGTAAATAAATGATACGAATAGTTACTAAAGTTTTTAGGGTATGTTATATGGCTCGGTGAATGGAGGTAAGATGAAATGAAACAGTGGTGTTTACAGTATGTGATCGTTATTTATTGAGGTTATATAAAAAGTGGAAAATACAAAATAGATAAAACGGATGGCAGCGGTGTTACCTGAAAATGTATGACAATTTTGACTCACCAATATATTAATAATATATAATAAAATTAATTAATAAGTATTAATATATATATTTAGTCTTTGTAAAGAAACAATATTTCCGGTTATTTGTTATTAATCTCTTTCTATATATCGAAGCACACTTTACCATTAACACAGGTGTAATTATTTTTGAGATATTCAAAGCATTTCTGAATGCTGTCAAATCTTGGGCTCTTTAGGTATATGAAAATAAAAATATCATATTTTATACCGACATGTCATGATTATTTAAGAACGATGAAATATGAACATTGAGGGTTTTGATTTTACATGTGGACGATGAATGATTGTGTCATTTCTGATATACTATATTCTATCCACCTACGACACCTTAATACAGTACTTATAACTTATTCTGTATGCTCTGAATGACGTTTCCATGGGTTCATATTTTCATTTAGAGTAAATAAATGATACGAATAGTTGGTAAAGTTTTTAGGGTATGTTATATGGCTCGGTGAATGGAGGTAAGATGAAATGAAACAGTGGTGTTTACAGTATGTGACCGTTATTTATTGAGGTTATATACAAAGTGGAAAATAGATAAAACGGATGGCAGCGGTGTTACCTGAAAATGTGGCTTGGGCAGTCGATAGTGGCACGTCTGAACTCCACGCTGATCAGATACTGAATGATCGAAAGTACCCTTCAATTACATCCCAGATAAACGTCAAGAGGTTGCCAGGTAATCGTTATCGTTTCATAGTTGTTGCTGCTAGCACCCCGCCCGTGTTCAACATATGGGATTATATTTCTGGGTATTTTGTAGACAGTTATTCCACAATGTAAAATTCGACATGCTTCGAGATCGCGACAAGTTAATAAATTGAATTGCTGTGATGGACTGTCATATTGCCCATAAAAGGGCCACAGTTAGTCATACTTTGTTAACTAAATCTGTATAATTTGCGAGTGTTGTTCAACAGTCAGTC
Source organism: Rhynchophorus ferrugineus (assembly GCF_030347505.1). Classification (NCBI taxonomy): domain Eukaryota; kingdom Metazoa; phylum Arthropoda; class Insecta; order Coleoptera; family Curculionidae; genus Rhynchophorus; species Rhynchophorus ferrugineus. The sequence continues at coordinate 22,051,995 of NW_027472584.1, read as the reverse complement.
CACTCCTGATAAAATGACTAACTAAATTAAAGATAAATCAGCTGAAACATAATCAATCATCAGCAAATTTCACAAAGTTCTATATACGTGATTTTAGTCTAATGTTCTGCATTGGTTGTTTTTGTGTCAAATAATTATATTAGAATATGACATAAAATGTCGAAATCATACGCAATTTGTCCATAATATTCAAAGAATTTTAATTATTATTGAGATTGCCTTCTATAAACCTATTTTGAAAAGAGATTATCGTTAAATAACAGTAATTCGTAAAAATACAGTGCAATTATATAAAGAATAAGGTATTAACTAATATTTTTACGCTCAAGTATCAATTATATAGTAAAACTTGAGAGTTATTATTTAACTAGTCTCCTAGCACCAGTGGTAATGGGATTTTAAATAGAAAATTGCATGATACAAAGAAAACGACCGTGAAATAATTGAGATAGAACATGTAAATTCGAAATTACACCAGTATTAAACTAAGTGTAAAACGACAAGTTTATTGGAGCAATAGGATACGATATCGCCAAAGTCCCAACTTTGGTAAATAATGCAGCGCAGAAACAGAGATAAATTATTTACAAAGGGATCTTTACAATGCAAACAGCTTGTAAGCAATTCCGATGCACTACATTTAGAGCCAATGTCAACTGAAAAGATCTCCTTTACTCTAGATTTGATATTCTTTACGAATGATAACGTAATAATTCGATCGATAAGATAAGGAAACAATGTTTGATATTGAAACAATTCCAAGTTAAATAGAATTCGAATCGCGATTTATTTCAACCATAATAAATATCGTCTTATTTAATCAGATAATTTCGAAACTCTCTGAACCCTAATTAATGAAATATAATGAAGAATTCCTTGTTATATTAGTGCTATGAATTAATTTTGAGGACACTTTTTAGAACATTAAATTGTATATATTATTAAATGGTCCAATCCTTCTTTAGTTTTCAATAATTTTGAATAGAGAATTCAGAGTGAATAACAAATGTGATATCAAATAGAACTTCAGTACCTTAAAATACATAATATTTATGTAAATTGGTTTATATATTTGATTACGTAAATTGAAAATTCTTAAAAACAACAGTGTGTTTACTTTGCGGTGGAGGTAACCAAACCAAATCAACTGAGTGTATTAATATAACTGACTATTTTTTTTGTTCTATAACATTAAATAATACGACTTTTTTGAGAAATTGTATCTGCTGAACATAAAAACTTAAACGGATTTCTTGTAACAAGTACCATTTTAAGGTTATGATAAACGAAAGTACTATAAATGAGTAAAGACAGTATAAACATTTTAAATCATATTTATTCATATATATTATTTATTTTATAATAAGAATAGTAATATGTATTTACAAATAGACAATGAATCAAAATGGCTCCTGTTGTGAACAGTAGAATCCTGTTTCAGTACAAACTAGCAATCCGTCAATATTCTGATAACATTTTGGTATTTCTTCTTCTTTGATAATGCTCTTATATCTGTTTTATATCTTGATGGAAGCGTTCATCTTGTTCGTCACCAACCATTCCAAGATTAGGGGGAGGGGGGAGAGAATAGAAATGGCAATGCAAGAAATGTATTTTTAAAGACAGATCGTTCTCTAAAAACTTGGTATTTTCAGCTTTAAGATTACTTAAAACCGCTAACCTTTTCGAGCTAAGATTTTCATCGAATCCATTGTTTTTTTTATTATTTGTCTTATTATTTGTGGGCCAACAAAAATTAGCATTACTTAATTTAGAGAAAGCAGTTTTCAAATATAAAAATACTTGACCATTTTGATCGATAACCTTGCCAAAATGTTTCATTAAACCAAGTTGTATATATATTTCTGTGTAAGGGTGGCAGAATCACGTTTTCTTGTTTAAAAAGAGGTTCATATATAACGTTTGATTTACCACAACCAAAGTCAATTCTTTTTAGCCAATCTTTAACTTCATAACGATTCCTGGTGACTCTACTGTCCCACAAACAGGGAAAACAACAATATTTCGTGATATCTCCCGATAGTGTGTAAGCAACATAGCAACAACGTTTAAATCAGCACAAACTTTTCAGTTGTATTCTTTGAATTTGATTAAGTCTAAAACCAATTTCATGTTTTACACATTTCATATAATAGGATATTATAGGATTAATAGGATATCGGCTGCTGTTGTGAAGTAATACAGCTTTTAAGCTTAAATAGTATTCACATTATTAATAAGGAACGTAACGTGTTAGACAATAATATTAATAGATACAGTTTTTAAAAAATGGAATAGAAAATTCAAAACACGTAATATTATTTATATTAGAAAAATTGTGCCACACAGTGATATTAAGTAACTTCACAGAGAATAAAAAACGTCATACAAAATACAGTTTCAGTACCCAAAAATACATAATATTTATTTGAACTGGTTTAAAAAGCACTTTAAAATATTCTTTTTCATGACCTGTGTTGTTTTAAAATACGGTAGCTACCACTTATTTTTTTATAATATCTTAAAGTCTCCTTTTTACCAAGGAAGGTTTATCTGGACTTGACCTACATTTTCACATGTGCTCAGAACCACGGTCTTCGGCATTAAACCTACCGACTGGCCAGTGACCAATTTAGAGTATATCCCACAAGACATCCGGTCTAACCCAGTTACCTGGTTACTAGAATATTCTTTGTTGGATTTTCCACTGTTATCTAAAGACATTTACAATTACAATCACGCACATAAAGTACATCCATGCCTCAGCAAGATTCGAACCCGCGGCTATCGTAACAGTAGGAGGGCCGTCCTGTCGCCTTGACTTAACACTCATTGAAGAAGTTTATTACCAAATCAATTGAGTTTATTATAGGTAAATAAATTAAAACCTCATAGTAAATAATATAGCGAAATATTAATTAGGACCTTTCGGTGCATCCACCGTATAGCCCATACATAGAATTTTCTGATTATCTTTTGTTTCAATATCTAGAGAATTTTTAAAAGACACCTGTAAAAACTATTTGATTAAGTTTTTTAGCAGTAACCACAGAAATTGGCGAAATATTATTGATAATAATCTACGAGACGGAAGAAAAGAATAATACAATATTTTTGACGCCACATGTATGTTTTATCCGAAATTCCACATATAATACCTCCCCTGTACAGATTGCAATGATACACAAATACATCTCAATAACGGCAAATTTAGATAGCTTTATCGTATATCTCTATTCGGAGCTAAATAATATATAGTAGGTCATACTAAGTTGGTAATCGCTTGCATCGTCCGTACATCAACGAGCTTCTTAACTGTCTATTCATGAATATGTATAGTTAATCAGGATCTTGGTTCTTAGAAAAGGAGATAACATCAAACCCAAACAAAAACATGTCATAGTATTATATCTTGAGGTAAATCCGTAACGATATGAATATAAAATCTTTAGGCTTCGTAATTATATATACGATAAACAAATATTTGGCTTGTGGATCGAAAAATTGACGCAAATATATTTTTAAATACGTCTAAGATTAAAACAAATATACTTAATGGAGTATTGTATTAAAATCACTAATTTATAACAAGATATAATATTTATCTTATTAGATAATAAATTACTTTTAGCATTAAAAGTTATCAATATAACTAATATCAATTAATAATATCAATTATATTGACCAAGACAATTTGATTTCGATTATGAACTTCTGTGAAGTTTGAAATAGTGTTGTCATAGCAGAAAATGATCATCAAATGTATAGATCATCCCTAAAGAACTAAATATGAATTAATATGGAAAACTAAGTGAAAAATAATTTTCTGTCCATTATAATTAGTTAATAAGTTACTGAAAAGGCAGTAAAAAAGATTTACGTAAAATCAACATAAATAACATTAAATAAAAAAAGAAGATTAAATTCCATATCCGAAAGTATTTCGGTATACGCAATATATCCACATCTTACTACAATATTCGTAGAATAAATGATTCAAAACTGCGTGTCTCTTTTATTGAATAAAACAAGGAAACTTTTGCGAGAGAAAGAATTCAGAAATGTTAAAAATAAGCATCTTATATTTTAAACTTAGAGGATAAATATATTTACTCAACGAGCTTACGTTTTCATATCTACGTATCAAAAATACCCTATATCGCCTCTACGTTGTACGTTGAACTCTAATTAATGAAATATAATGAAGAATTCCTTATTATATTAGTGCTATGAATTAATTTTGAGGACAATTTTTAGAACAATAAATTGTATATATTATTAAATGGTACAATCCTTCTTTAGTTTTCAATAATTTTGAATAGAGACTTCAGAGTAGATAACAAATGTGATATCAAATAGAACTTCAATACCTAAAAATACATAATATTTATGAAAATTGGTTTATATATTTGGTTATGTAAATTGGAAATTCTTAAAAACAACAGTGTGTTTACTTTGCGGTTGAGGTAACCAAACCAAATCAACTGAGTGTATTAATAACAATGTCTGACATTTTTTTTTGTTCTATAACATTAAATAAAACGACTTTTTTGTGAAATTGTATCTGCTGAACACAAAAACTTAAACGGATTTCTTGTAACAAGTACCCTTTTAAAGATATGATAAATGAATATACTATAAATGAGTAAAGACAGTATAAACATTTTAAATCATATTTATTGATTTATATTATTTATTTTATAATAAGAATAGTAACATATATTTACAAACAGACAATGAATCAAAATAGCTCTGGTTAAAGTGGCCAATAAAAAAAATGAGCCATATATTCTGAAAGAAAATGAGGAAATATTAAATTTTCCTGTTATGAGCAGTAGAATCCTCTTTCATTACAAACCAGCAATCCAGCAATAATCTGATAACATTTTGGTATTCCTTCTTCCTTGATAATGCTCTTCTATCTGTTTTATATCTTGATGAAAGCGTTCATCTTGTTCGTCACCAACCATTCCAAGATTAGGGGGAGGGGGGAGAGAATAGAAATGGCAATGCAAGAAATGTATTTTTAAAGACAGATCGTTCTCTAAAAACTTGGTATTTTCAGCTTTAAGATTACTTAAAACCGCTAACCTTTTCGAGCTAAGATTTTCATCGAATCCATTGTTTTTTTTATTATTTGTCTTATTATTTGTGGGCCAACAAAAATTAGCATTACTTAATTTAGAGAAAGCAGTTTTCAAATATAAAAATACTTGACCATTTTGATCGATAACCTTGCCAAAATGTTTCATTAAACCAAGTTGTATATATATTTCTGTGTAAGGGTGGCAGAATCACGTTTTCTTGTTTAAAAAGAGGTTCATATATAACGTTTGATTTACCACAACCAAAGTCAATTCTTTTTAGCCAATCTTTAACTTCATAACGATTCCTGGTGACTCTACTGTCCCACAAACAGGGAAAACAACAATATTTCGTGATATCTCCCGATAGTGTGTAAGCAACATAGCAACAACGTTTAAATCAGCACAAACTTTTCAGTTGTATTCTTTGAATTTGATTAAGTCTAAAACCAATTTCATGTTTTACACATTTCATATAATAGGATATTATAGGATTAATAGGATATCGGCTGCTGTTGTGAAGTAATACAGCTTTTAAGCTTAAATAGTATTCACATTATTAATAAGGAACGTAACGTGTTAGACAATAATATTAATAGATACAGTTTTTAAAAAATGGAATAGAAAATTCAAAACACGTAATATTATTTATATTAGAAAAATTGTGCCACACAGTGATATTAAGTAACTTCACAGAGAATAAAAAACGTCATACAAAATACAGTTTCAGTACCCAAAAATACATAATATTTATTTGAACTGGTTTAAAAAGCACTTTAAAATATTCTTTTTCATGACCTGTGTTGTTTTAAAATACGGTAGCTACCACTTATTTTTTTATAATATCTTAAAGTCTCCTTTTTACCAAGGAAGGTTTATCTGGACTTGACCTACATTTTCACATGTGCTCAGAACCACGGTCTTCGGCATTAAACCTACCGACTGGCCAGTGACCAATTTAGAGTATATCCCACAAGACATCCGGTCTAACCCAGTTACCTGGTTACTAGAATATTCTTTGTTGGATTTTCCACTGTTATCTAAAGACATTTACAATTACAATCACGCACATAAAGTACATCCATGCCTCAGCAAGATTCGAACCCGCGGCTATCGTAACAGTAGGAGGGCCGTCCTGTCGCCTTGACTTAACACTCATTGAAGAAGTTTATTACCAAATCAATTGAGTTTATTATAGGTAAATAAATTAAAACCTCATAGTAAATAATATAGCGAAATATTAATTAGGACCTTTCGGTGCATCCACCGTATAGCCCATACATAGAATTTTCTGATTATCTTTTGTTTCAATATCTAGAGAATTTTTAAAAGACACCTGTAAAAACTATTTGATTAAGTTTTTTAGCAGTAACCACAGAAATTGGCGAAATATTATTGATAATAATCTACGAGACGGAAGAAAAGAATAATACAATATTTTTGACGCCACATGTATGTTTTATCCGAAATTCCACATATAATACCTCCCCTGTACAGATTGCAATGATACACAAATACATCTCAATAACGGCAAATTTAGATAGCTTTATCGTATATCTCTATTCGGAGCTAAATAATATATAGTAGGTCATACTAAGTTGGTAATCGCTTGCATCGTCCGTACATCAACGAGCTTCTTAACTGTCTATTCATGAATATGTATAGTTAATCAGGATCTTGGTTCTTAGAAAAGGAGATAACATCAAACCCAAACAAAAACATGTCATAGTATTATATCTTGAGGTAAATCCGTAACGATATGAATATAAAATCTTTAGGCTTCGTAATTATATATACGATAAACAAATATTTGGCTTGTGGATCGAAAAATTGACGCAAATATATTTTTAAATACGTCTAAGATTAAAACAAATATACTTAATGGAGTATTGTATTAAAATCACTAATTTATAACAAGATATAATATTTATCTTATTAGATAATAAATTACTTTTAGCATTAAAAGTTATCAATATAACTAATATCAATTAATAATATCAATTATATTGACCAAGACAATTTGATTTCGATTATGAACTTCTGTGAAGTTTGAAATAGTGTTGTCATAGCAGAAAATGATCATCAAATGTATAGATCATCCCTAAAGAACTAAATATGAATTAATATGGAAAACTAAGTGAAAAATAATTTTCTGTCCATTATAATTAGTTAATAAGTTACTGAAAAGGCAGTAAAAAAGATTTACGTAAAATCAACATAAATAACATTAAATAAAAAAAGAAGATTAAATTCCATATCCGAAAGTATTTCGGTATACGCAATATATCCACATCTTACTACAATATTCGTAGAATAAATGATTCAAAACTGCGTGTCTCTTTTATTGAATAAAACAAGGAAACTTTTGCGAGAGAAAGAATTCAGAAATGTTAAAAATAAGCATCTTATATTTTAAACTTAGAGGATAAATATATTTACTCAACGAGCTTACGTTTTCATATCTACGTATCAAAAATACCCTATATCGCCTCTACGTTGTACGTTGAACTCTAATTAATGAAATATAATAAATAATTCCTTATTATAATAGTGCTATGAATTAATTTTGAGGACAATTTTTAGAACAATAAATTGTATATATTATTAAATGGTACAATCCTTCTTTAGTTTTCAATAATTTTGAATAGAGACTTCAGAGTAGATAACAAATGTGATATCAAATAGAACTTCTGTACCTAAAAATACATAATATTTATGTAAATTGGTTTATATATTTGGTTATGTAAATTGGAAATTCTTAAAAACAACAGTGTGTTTACTTTGCGGTTGAGGTAACCAAACCAAATCAACTGAGTGTATTAATAACAATGTCTGACATTTTTTTTGTTCTATAACATTAAATAAAACGACTTTTTTGTGAAATTGTATCTGCTGAACACAAAAACTTAAACGGATTTCTTGCAACAAGTACCCTTTTAAAGTTATGATAAATGAATATACTATAAATGAGTAAAGACAGTATGAACATTTTAAATCATATTTATTCATTTATATTATTTATTTTATAATAAGAATAGTAATATATATTTACAAATAGACAATCAATCAAAATAGCTCTGGTTTAAGTGGCCAATAGAAAAAATGAGCCATATATTCTGAAAGAAAATGAGGAAATATTAACTTTTCCTGTTATGAGCAGTAGAATCCTCTTTCATTACAAACCAGCAATCCAGCAATAATCTGATAACATTTTGGTATTCCTTCTTCCTTGATAATGCTCTTCTATCTGTTTTATATCTTGATGAAAGCGTTCATCTTGTTCGTCACCAACCATTCCAAGATTAGGGGGAGGGGGGAGAGAATAGAAATGGCAATGCAAGAAATGTATTTTTAAAGACAGATCGTTCTCTAAAAACTTGGTATTTTCAGCTTTAAGATTACTTAAAACCGCTAACCTTTTCGAGCTAAGATTTTCATCGAATCCATTGTTTTTTTTATTATTTGTCTTATTATTTGTGGGCCAACAAAAATTAGCATTACTTAATTTAGAGAAAGCAGTTTTCAAATATAAAAATACTTGACCATTTTGATCGATAACCTTGCCAAAATGTTTCATTAAACCAAGTTGTATATATATTTCTGTGTAAGGGTGGCAGAATCACGTTTTCTTGTTTAAAAAGAGGTTCATATATAACGTTTGATTTACCACAACCAAAGTCAATTCTTTTTAGCCAATCTTTAACTTCATAACGATTCCTGGTGACTCTACTGTCCCACAAACAGGGAAAACAACAATATTTCGTGATATCTCCCGATAGTGTGTAAGCAACATAGCAACAACGTTTAAATCAGCACAAACTTTTCAGTTGTATTCTTTGAATTTGATTAAGTCTAAAACCAATTTCATGTTTTACACATTTCATATAATAGGATATTATAGGATTAATAGGATATCGGCTGCTGTTGTGAAGTAATACAGCTTTTAAGCTTAAATAGTATTCACATTATTAATAAGGAACGTAACGTGTTAGACAATAATATTAATAGATACAGTTTTTAAAAAATGGAATAGAAAATTCAAAACACGTAATATTATTTATATTAGAAAAATTGTGCCACACAGTGATATTAAGTAACTTCACAGAGAATAAAAAACGTCATACAAAATACAGTTTCAGTACCCAAAAATACATAATATTTATTTGAACTGGTTTAAAAAGCACTTTAAAATATTCTTTTTCATGACCTGTGTTGTTTTAAAATACGGTAGCTACCACTTATTTTTTTATAATATCTTAAAGTCTCCTTTTTACCAAGGAAGGTTTATCTGGACTTGACCTACATTTTCACATGTGCTCAGAACCACGGTCTTCGGCATTAAACCTACCGACTGGCCAGTGACCAATTTAGAGTATATCCCACAAGACATCCGGTCTAACCCAGTTACCTGGTTACTAGAATATTCTTTGTTGGATTTTCCACTGTTATCTAAAGACATTTACAATTACAATCACGCACATAAAGTACATCCATGCCTCAGCAAGATTCGAACCCGCGGCTATCGTAACAGTAGGAGGGCCGTCCTGTCGCCTTGACTTAACACTCATTGAAGAAGTTTATTACCAAATCAATTGAGTTTATTATAGGTAAATAAATTAAAACCTCATAGTAAATAATATAGCGAAATATTAATTAGGACCTTTCGGTGCATCCACCGTATAGCCCATACATAGAATTTTCTGATTATCTTTTGTTTCAATATCTAGAGAATTTTTAAAAGACACCTGTAAAAACTATTTGATTAAGTTTTTTAGCAGTAACCACAGAAATTGGCGAAATATTATTGATAATAATCTACGAGACGGAAGAAAAGAATAATACAATATTTTTGACGCCACATGTATGTTTTATCCGAAATTCCACATATAATACCTCCCCTGTACAGATTGCAATGATACACAAATACATCTCAATAACGGCAAATTTAGATAGCTTTATCGTATATCTCTATTCGGAGCTAAATAATATATAGTAGGTCATACTAAGTTGGTAATCGCTTGCATCGTCCGTACATCAACGAGCTTCTTAACTGTCTATTCATGAATATGTATAGTTAATCAGGATCTTGGTTCTTAGAAAAGGAGATAACATCAAACCCAAACAAAAACATGTCATAGTATTATATCTTGAGGTAAATCCGTAACGATATGAATATAAAATCTTTAGGCTTCGTAATTATATATACGATAAACAAATATTTGGCTTGTGGATCGAAAAATTGACGCAAATATATTTTTAAATACGTCTAAGATTAAAACAAATATACTTAATGGAGTATTGTATTAAAATCACTAATTTATAACAAGATATAATATTTATCTTATTAGATAATAAATTACTTTTAGCATTAAAAGTTATCAATATAACTAATATCAATTAATAATATCAATTATATTGACCAAGACAATTTGATTTCGATTATGAACTTCTGTGAAGTTTGAAATAGTGTTGTCATAGCAGAAAATGATCATCAAATGTATAGATCATCCCTAAAGAACTAAATATGAATTAATATGGAAAACTAAGTGAAAAATAATTTTCTGTCCATTATAATTAGTTAATAAGTTACTGAAAAGGCAGTAAAAAAGATTTACGTAAAATCAACATAAATAACATTAAATAAAAAAAGAAGATTAAATTCCATATCCGAAAGTATTTCGGTATACGCAATATATCCACATCTTACTACAATATTCGTAGAATAAATGATTCAAAACTGCGTGTCTCTTTTATTGAATAAAACAAGGAAACTTTTGCGAGAGAAAGAATTCAGAAATGTTAAAAATAAGCATCTTATATTTTAAACTTAGAGGATAAATATATTTACTCAACGAGCTTACGTTTTCATATTTACGTATCAAAAATACCCTATATCGCCTCTACGTTGTACGGAATAAAGCTTTTCTTGGCAAAAATACTTGATTTAAATGTAATACTATTTAAATCCCGACTTTCTGAACGTATTTGAACGTTCCCTTTAAGCCCAGAAAGATTTCTAACGGATTTTATTTCTACGAAAAGTAACCGATTCTTTTTCGAGCATCTCTCATTGTTTTAGTAATATTAAAGCAATGCTGATATTGAAATCGGCTAAGGGGAATTTAACTGGGCCGATTTTTACACCCGATATTCAATGATTTTCGTGTTTCAGGTTGCATGAACTTCACATATGCTCCTCTGAAGTTTGCAGTCACCATGGATATGATATTTGATGGAAATTCCGTGTTTTCATACACGTTTTCAGGTAAATAAATATTTTATAGTCGAAAATGTTATTACTTATTTATTATTACTGTAAATTTATTTTTAGGTATCTTAAATACCATCTCAAGCGTTAAAAATTAGATTTTATGTTTTACCAGGTCTACCGTAAAGTCATTACCGGTTTTTTAACTTTAATTCGAGAATATGGAAAATTGTATTTATTTAAAATATTGGCAATTATAGATATCCTGCCCATCTCTCAGGCAATTTACGTATGCCATCACAAAAAACCTGTTTTTCCTTCGAACAAAACATTGATCAAGCAATTTTCTCTGCAATCGCGTCTCCCATTATTGTGAAAAGTTCATAGTCAGATGGGACAATGTGTGGAGAGTACGGTGAGTGCGATAGTAGGCCCCATCTAAATGCTTTCAACGCTTCCTTGACTGGCGTTGCTTTCTGAGACGGCACGTTATCGGGCTATACAACCACTTTACCATATCTCCTGACCCATTTTGGACGTTTTTCAAACAATGCTTTGTTCAAGTTGATCATTTGTTGCCGATAACGATTTCAACACTTCGCAATACACCACACAACTCTGGTCCCACCAAATATAGAGATTGACCACAACAATTCGGCCTTGGAGTCGATCGGCCGGCTTCACCAGTTTATAACCATGATTTTTGCGCTTAGGTTTTTCCAAATAGATCCTCTTTTTATCACTATAATTCACTATTAGATGCGGAAATGACTTCCCGTAATACCTTTGAAGCAGAATTTTGTAGACTATTTTTTAACTTTCTATTAGCTTGTTATTTAAGGGATCTTCATACTCTTTCGATCTAACAAAATGTTCTTTACTTTAGACATCGAAATCACCACTTTTGAATTTTCGAAACCACGGCTCACATGTTTCTAAGATTAGAGAATGTTACCAGCAAACAATGACCTTCAGTGGTTTTTTTCTTTTGATTATATAAGAAATGTAATGCGTTTTCACGTCAGTGCGCACGTTTTCAGTCACGAAATTCGTGAGATATAAATCTATGGCTGTGTTGATTTCGCAAAATATAACATCTATTTCTTTTGAAGCTAGATCTCAGTAGAATAAAATAACATATGTCTTAAATTATTCTTATATTAGCGATATCTGTTAGAAAAACCGATAATGGCTTTCCGGCGCCCCCGGTATTTTATGTTATTTTGTTGAAAAGTAAGCAGAATGTTACTTTTCAGCTATTCTCAGTTATCACGAGAGATTCTCAAGACATTATCCCATCCTTTTATTCCAAAAAACTTATTGATTGAAATTGTTTAACAATATAATATGTTATCAGATTATAGTATAAGAAACTTAAAATTAAACTACACTTAAAAACTATGATTTACGCGAAAAATAATGTGGCAAAACTTAATTAAATTTTTTTTTATTACTCTTCGTGAGTCCACAATCTGCCCTATTGGCAATAAGTATTTCTTCTGTTTATATTATATATATATGGCATGTAGAAAATCACTTCATTAAGCAATCTTCTGTATAAAATATTATCTTAATTAATTGGTCTTATTCTAATGCTTGTTCTAAACTCTACATATGTCCAGTAATCAGATCAGGTGGTGTTAAACGTTTTAGTCTACGCACTTCACTATCACGTCGCATATTTAGCTGATTAGCGAGTACATTGGGATGCACTGACACTCTTTCGAAGTACTTCACACAAACACGTTGGATTACACTCGTTATATGTTCTAGAGGAATATCGCGTTGTATCACTTTATTTGAAATATAGTACCGAGCATCAACAATGGCACGCAACACCTTATTTTGGAACCGTTGAATGATGGATATATTAGATTTAAAACTTAATTAAAATGAATAACATTTAATAAAAATATATTAAAGCATTAAATGCCTTCTTAGAGTGATGACAAATAAATGACCATAAAGCATGCAAGCTACTAATAGATTCTTCATTTCTTCATCAATATAAAGTAAAGAAAACACTGAATTTTATTTTACTTTTGTTGGGCAGCGTTGTCAAATAGACATAAAAAGAAAATTTTAATCTCAGTCAAATTCCATAATTTTCAAACTATAATTAATGTTATCAATCAATAATGCCTGAATTATTTAACCGAAAAAAAACCTGCCCGAATATTGAAAAAACAACAAAGTTGTTTATTATCCTACCGTTCATCTTATTTAATTATTTAATGTCGGACATTACTCCAGAGGTAGTTCCCTTTCCTTGTTGTTTGTCGTCTAGAAAATGGTTGTGAGTAATTAATCCTATTTTCGTTTCCTTGTTCAACATTGGAACTACATTGTTATTGGTCTCTAAAGAAATCCCTCAAATTATACCGGACCACCGTAAATGTATTTATTGAATGTATCTTTTTTTCTACCTTATACATTATGAGGACAATGATGAATATAAATACACGTATATATAATCACGTTATACATATAAAACAGTGGAAATAAAATTTGTTTCTAAAGGAAAAGAAATAACCCGGCTGAAATAAATAATGCATTACTTAAATCATAAAATATATGCGCTCATTGCTGATGTATCGGTGGTATATGAATCAATATTTGATATTTGATATTCCATATTTGATATTGTTTAAGGTATTGATGTGGAAGAAATGTATATAATTTTATTTCACAGGTAATTTTTAAAAATAAAAATTAGACAAAATTAAACAAAATGGCAGTGTAGCTACAGGAGATGAATTGTCAGTTGTGAAGACCAAGAAACAAACAAACCAATAAATGTGATAATTCCCAAAGTATATATATATATATATATATATATATATATATATATATATATATGTATATATATATATATATATATATATATATATATATATATATATATATATATATATATATATATATATGTATATATATATATGTATATATATATATATAGTTGCTGAAAATTAGAGAGATTTTAAATGATTTTACTCTCAATCAACTGGTATTATTAAAATTTCTATACAGTTTTACCTGTTAAGTTATGACTTCGGATGGACTTTTAAAAAATGGTTTAATTTCAGTTTATATCACATATCTGAAAAATTACAAATTCTTGAGCAATTTAATATGTATTTTGGGTTATTTCTCACAAAAAAGTATATACTTGCAGCGTTTTATTTTTATTTAAAAGGTGAAAAATGTTACAATAATGTTAAAAAATAAAAATGTTAAAAATATGCGATTTTTTGAATTTTCAATATTTGTTTTAATTTTCATTCGAATAGTAATATGTTAAGTTGGATACATTAAAAAACTTTATATTATACATTATATGGACTAACGGATAACATATAGAAACCTAAACATTAAACACTAACAAGCTTCATCCTTTGAGTTGTTGAAACTCAGAATAAATATGTAACGTTATAATAGTAGTTTGTTGGAACAAAATTTTCCAGGAGGTAGACAGTACAATGTTGCATTTAGTAAAGATCTAAAAGCAACCTTTACAGAAGGCTTTGTGGCAAACAACTAGTGCGTAACAATTAACGTTACGGATTCTTGATAGACTCCCAAACATCCCTACTGAAAATAAAATTCGCAACAAAGCCCAAAATTCCTGCTCGGCATCAACGTATTTTATCACCAAAAATTTATTTCAAAGCATTATAAACTAATTTTCGAAGCCATTCCGGTCGAAATCGTGTTTCCTTCAATAAAATATATTTCACAGATGTCCAGGTTTTAAAACCATTTCAAATTGAATGGATATATATCAGAAATAAAATTAGATATTTTTATCAATAGATTTTTTTTTCAGTGAAGTAGAAAAAAACAGCTTTAAATCAATAATAAATACACTAGTAACACCAGTTATGTAATGAATTTTGTACTAAATAGAGAGTAAGTTTCATTAGACATAGGAAACAAAGAAATTTGCATTAATTCTTATTATATTTTATTTATAAATCAAAAAATTATGGAACGATATAAGCTGTGGCACGATGTGATATAATTACCTGGTCTAGTACTAAGAGAGTATTGCTATTTTCTAAATCAATAACATATTATGATTGTGATTAAAATTATGATTGAAAATGGTGATTTCACTACAATATTTATGAAGTTCAGAATAACCGATCAGGACTCTGCATCTCCATCACAAGATACTTGACACTTTAGTTTAAAAGAACGTTAGTTTGCCAAAACCTAACAATGGATTTTCTCAGGACCACTTTAACGCAGAGTAAACTCATTGTTACAATGTCTTGGGATATATGTAGTGTAATTTACGTAGATTACCTCGAATAAGATTAAAACAATTAATGGATAATTTTATGCTAACTATTTGGAACATTTAAACTGAGCTATAAACGAAATACATCAGCGTTTGGGACAAAACATGTTTTGCATCAAAACACTGCATTCATATCTACTGAATAAACTAAAAAAGTATTTTTTAATAGAAAAAGATCAGTAATTAAAATCCGATTCGCTGTTGCATAATATTTAACGGGTTTAGTACCTAGTGGTTACTTTTTATTACGTATTAGCATAGAAAGGAAAACGGAATTCTTAATTTAATTGAAAGGGAAATTTTAGTAATTTGTTTTCATTTCTTTGTTTATCGATTTATCACTTCTCTTTATTTTATCTTAAATTTTTCATAGATTTCCTGAATTTCCTAATTTTCCTCCACATATTTTTTAAATTTTCAACCATCTTCATTTCTAACCTTAATTTCTATGGTTTCTCTTTTCTCTTGAGCGTGTTTGATATTATATTAATAATTTTTTGATTTTTATAGTTTTACCTAGATATTTTTCATTTTCAGATTATTTTAATGTTGATATTGCGATTTGATTATAGAGTATCATATTTTGCTAAAGAGGTGCGGAAATAACTTTTTTTATTCATAATTCATATTTATTCATAATTTTCAATCGCATGATTCGCCTTTTCCTCCTTTTTTTATATTATTTTAGAAATTTTCTAATTTTTATGACTATATCCAGATATATATGAATATATATTTTTGTTTCAGTATTATGATTTGGTTATTGCTTATTGTGATATTTAGCAAGAGAAGCCGGAAATAACTTATTTCGTTTCTAATTCATTATTTATAATCGACCTATTCTCTTGCGTTTTTTGATATTATTTTTTAGCAAATTTCTGGTTTTTATAGCTTTTATCCAGACATTATTTTACGTTGATCTTTATTTCGATATTACGATTATATTATTGAGTAATGGGGGTTTTGCTAGAAAGAAAATAACGATTTTACAATAATTATTTATCATTTTATTAAAACAATTTCTGTTAAGATAAGATTAAAAGAAATAATAAATGTATAATCTATTTTCTATTTTTTGCAGCCAGAAATCCTCCACCATTATGTATACCGGTAGCAATCCCGTACGTCCCTTTACAAGTAGAAACATGCGCAAAGTTATACGACATCCATACGCCCGGCCAAAACTTGCACATGTGTTTCGATTTCGAGACAAGAATCGAGAAGGCAACAATACTGGTCCTGCATTTCGACTGTATGCGAATGGGAAATGATGGTTTGGCTTTCATAAAACCGGGCGATACAGGACCACTTCCCCCTTCACTCACAACGACGCCTACATCTCAACTGGATTCCGATGTTTATGATCAAGTAACGGAAATTAAGAAGACTATCGAAGAGTGAGAATACCAGACGTATAAAATTCCTTCTTTAGGGATATTTTTCGAATGTTACTGGCGGGGTCAACGAAGGTCATAGCTAAAGATTCTTTGTATAAATATTGGTTCGTTGGCCACAATCCAAAGGTCGCTCCTCTTTCGTTTTAGATTAATATTCGCTCAAAACATTTTAGAACATATAAAAGCGGAGTATAAAATAGTATTATCATTACTGTATATATTTTATATCATTTATTTATTGTGTAGTATTTATTTTTTTATAATATGTCAAATGTATTTATATTGTATTTTTAATGAAATATTGAGCAATTTTAATTATTAAATTCAATATTTTTTCATTAGAAAAGGCATTAAATAAATTCCTTTTAATAAACATAATAATTAGTTACAAAAATTAATTGTTTTCTCTTCTTCATAACTTTTAATGCTTGATATAAACTAGCGTTGGGAACTATCGACTGAAAACAGTCGAAAGAGTCGATAGTCGCAAAACAGTCGAAACAGTCGATAGTCGCAAAACAGTCGAAACAATCAATCAATGAAACTAGCGACTGAAAATAGTAATTACTATTTATCATAGTAATTAAATTTTATCAGTCAAATGCACGGTTCGACTGTTTATTTCAATTCGTGAGGTCAGACGAAGATGTACGAACCATTTCATGTATAAATTGTGTGAGAGGAAAGGACGGAGATAATTCCTTGGAGCAGTTAATTTTATTTGTGATTATATTTTCTAACGGTAATATAAGCGAGATGATGAAGTACATATTTCTTCACGTACTAACCTTAATAAAGAAAGGGAAAAAAATAATTACCGAATACTATTAACATGCAATTAATAATTTCATTTTAAAGGAATTAGAATTACTTTTATATTTAAATGTTCTGTGGATCTGGAAAAAGAATGTAAATTTTCTATGGAATGGAATAATACCCCACAAATATTTTATCGTACTTTAGTATATTAACTGCTATTTTTAGATAATATACTATAATAAATATAGACAATACAATAGAACATAAACAAAACCTAAAAACTAAGATGTACAATAATTATTAATACTAAATAAAAATTAAACATTTACCTAGTGATAGAACAAAAGAACCAAAAATCGAGATAATAATCGAAATATTACCTATTATTGCCATAAAAAAAGTACAGAGTATTTTACTATTTATCATTCACAATTTTAAACTTTTTACCCTATTACATTAACAATCTTGAAAAATATCGTTCCAAAATACTGCTGTATTAATATACAATATATTGTTATTTACAAGCGAACTACCTAACTACTATAACTTTTTGTCAACGTCGCGGCTGGGACTACAGAGCCAGAACGTTAAAAATCAGTCGAATGAAACTAGTAGAACCAAAAATAGTAACTAAAGGTACACGACTGAAACAGTCGATAGTAAATAGTAACATAATAAGTAGAACCAAAAATAGCGACTGAAACAGTCGATAATAAAAAGTAGTCAATTACTAAACAGTCGATAGTCGATTTCAGTCGATAGTTCTCAACACTAATATAAACCCATTAAACAACATTATTATTTGTAAGTTTTGATTTATTAAACAACACATTATTTCCCATTGTTCTTCGTACATTGAACTAGGGTAATAATAAATACACGTTATGGTTTATCTAAAATTAATCATTATATCATAACTTAACCGTTAATACTTCAAAACATGCAGAATTTGCTGCTAGTGAAAGCGACGGCTTCGGTATCCATATGTAGAGAGAAGGAGGGAGAGAGAAAGAGAGAGATTATGTAAACCCCAAAACCATTGTGTTCATGTCCTTTGTACTATAATTATGATAGATAGAATTTCCCAAGGTATGTGCAATACATTTTCTAGTTAGTCCTTATGGAGAATTATTTTGATAGAACAGGATATCCAAACCTTTCCGGACATCTTAAAAATTGCTATAAAACAACTTGAAGACGAATGCATGCAACTTAAAATATCGTATATAATGATTATAAAGACCTGTACGAATAAAGTTAACTATATTTTAGAAGCTGTTATGACTTATATTTTTATCTGAGAATATTTGTATCCTAATTTTCATGTATTGCAAAATTTAAATAGTCTAATGTAAATGTACTTCAAACAACTTCGGCCTGCCTTCAATTGATGCGACTCTGTTTAATTTCTAGTATTCTGCGGTAAGTGGTATTTCCTCATCTTCCGAATTTACAATTTCAAGAATCCAAATTCTTACAAAATGTATCTAAGATTACTTTAAGTAACTTTAAGTTGCCTTTGGTGGCCTAATAATCTGAATTTCAATGCTTCTGACTAAATTGAAATATAATTGGTAAGAGTTCATTTGGACCATTTTATATAACTAACACAATGATTGAACAGCTAAAATAAAACTGTTTCTTTTCTTAATAAGTAACTTTCTTTGAATATTCAGTGATATTTGGAGAAATAACCAACGATATTCATTCCATATTGTATATCATGCTATACAGTATGTATTTTTATCTGAAACGCCGAACTATTTTATGCTTAGCGCTTACTACTAGTAGTCGAGTAAATATAATGATTATGAATATCAAAATAAAAATGAATTGAATAAGTCCCAACACACTTTCTTGTGGTACACCTACTTTAGCATCTTTTATTGTAGCGTTACAATAAGTCTTCTTGTTTAACTGTATATAGCATTGAAAGCATACATATTGAATAACATTCTGGCTGTAATGTAAGATTGTAATAGTTCAGTGAACTATAAAATAGCTAAGAATATAGCTGAACGTACCTTCTTACCTTTATAGGCTTCTTCCGAATATTTGTTAATAAATCCAAACTTATGTGCACGTATTAGGTTCCCTCTAATTTTTCGTATAAAAATTAACACAAAACTATTGTTGAATTGCCACATCTTTACAAGACCTTAACTCTTAAACTATATGATGATCATTTAACTAAAATATGCAACATTTCTTCGTCAAAATAAAGTTTATTACATACTCAAATATATAAATATATTTTATTTCCAACTACAAAACCGAAATAACTTTCTTGACGGACCAATAAATTAGATCAAATCCGAATAAACGATATTCCGATACGTTATTTCATATATATGTGTATTCGAAACTAAGTCAAGAAGAATAAAAGCTTCGGCACTTGTACCAGATCAAAAAAAGAAGTTCTTTAGTATACCTTAGGGTTTGTATAAATTTATATTTTCAATATTCGTCGGTATGATCGAAAATAAAATAAATTCCGAAGACTTCTAGACAAGTTTTTTTGTTTTGCGATCATATAGCATTACGAATACGTTGCAATATTTGCTTGAGATAAAAAAAAACAACCCCAAATGTAAACAAAAGAGAATAGAAAAGAGACGTGAAAAAGTTTTTTTTTTTTCGAAAGGGTGGCGGTGGTGCTGTGTTGGAAGGGGAGATAAAAGTTGGTTACTCCATCTTTATAGAGAAGTAAAAATCTTTACGAATCTGGCTGGCATATGTTAAGGTAATAATCCTGTGTTCATTGTAAGAAGACATTGCCGACGCATTGACCTAATAAAACAAACTTGTAAAACGAACGGATCTACATAAATCTAGTTTACTAAACAGAAGGTGAAATCCGAGGAAAAGTCCCAGATACATCAGTTGTAAAGGTAAAACAGTCTACACCGTATCTATAAAATGTTTATAGGGAATTTTAGAAAGGCTACATTACATATTTTCCATTTGGAAAGTCTGACGTCTCTTTTAAGTCACCAAATCTTATTGCATTAGACATATGTTTTTATTAATTTTTACTATACATCCTTGATATCGGAATATTAAACATTTTATTTAAAATCAATCTTTGTAATTTGGAGCAATGCAAAAATGCATTGTATAATCCAAGTTATGGTTTCACTTTTTAACTATATGGAAATTTATATGTTATTCCTATAAATTATTATAGATAAATTAATAAATAGGCAATTTTTTGATCTGGCCAAAACAAACTAGTTAGAAATTGTTTTTATAATAAAGTTCTTGCACTACTAGCAGTAGCTTAAAGTTTTTTGTTGTAATTTCCGATTAAATATTTGTAAGTTAATGTAGATTACAGAAAAGCTAAAATATTTTAGCATGAATTTTCACTTCTTTCTCCCCAAAATAGATGCATTTTGATAGTTTTGTCTATATACGAGAGATATAGGATTTTGACACATTTTCCATATTATTTTTGCCATTTTCAAGCTTATTAGTCCCATTTCGGTTAAAATAATGAATATAACAGGGATTATAAAGAATTTTATATTGAATTGAGTGGTACCATAATAATTTTTATGCAGCCTTTAGTTTTTAAGCTGTACAATGAACAATATATTTTCGAAAAATCAACGAGTTTCAGTTAATGTTGGATATCTTAAAAATTATAAATTCTAAATAAATTATAATTTAATTCTAGCCGGTTTGGTGACGCAGTGGTAAAGGCGATGGGACGGTCGCCCTACTGTTGCGATAGCCGCGGGTTCGAATCCTGCTGGGACATGGTCGTAAATTTATGTTTGTGATTGTTTAAAATTTGTAGATGTTCTAGGCAAGATTGTAAAATCCGACAAGGAAAATGATCCCAGTCACGCCGGTAACCAGGCTGGGTAAAACCGGGTGCCTTCTGGGATGATTTCTACAGTTGGTCACTCGCCAAACGGTAGGCTCAATGCTGAGAACCGTGGTTCGGAGCCCACGTTAAACTTTAGGCTCAGTCCAGATAAACCCATAGTTGGTAAAGGGAGACTTTAAAATATATATAAAAAAAATTAACTCTAAAAAGAAACATAGATTTATGTTTCTTTCGTCTCAAAATACACATATTTTGATAGTTTTACCTTAATCTAAGAGGCAATAAATATTCGCACTCTTTCTCTATTCTATCTCTATATTAAAAATAATCTCAAATAATTCAGGTTTCATGAAAACTACATGCGCTATAAAGAAGTTGATGCTGAATAGAATAATAGGATAATAATTTTTATAAAAAAATTAGTTTTGAAACTATACAAAAATTGTATTTTCAAAAAATTAATGGATTTCTCTTTACATCACATATTAAAAAATCATATATTTTAAAATACGGGAATTTGTTCTTTCGATAATCTCACCCTAAATTACATATATTTTGAGAGTTCTATCATATCATTATCCGAGATATCCTTTCTTTATTTATCATTCACAATTTTAATCTTTTTACCCTATTACATTAACAATCTTGAAAAATATCGTTCCAAAATACTGCTGTATTAGTTTACAATATATTGTTATTTACAAGCAAACGACATAAAAAAATCATAAAACTATATATTTCTTACATATAACACTATGTAAGCATAAATTGGGTACATTTTTGTCAAGGTCGCGACCGCTAGGACGACAGAGCCAGAATGTTAAAAATCAGTCAAATGAAACTAGTAGAACTAAAAATTGTAACTAAAAATACACGACTGAAAGAGTAGATAGTAAGTAGTAACATAATCAGTCGGACCGTAAATAGCGACTGAAAACGGTCGACTGAAACAGTCACTGGTAAAAAGTAGTAAAATCAGTCGAACCAAAAATAGCCACTGAAAAAGTCGATAATAAAAAATCAATTACTAAACAGTCGATAGCCGATTTCAGTCGATAGTTCCCAACACTAAAATAAACACATTAAGCAACATTATTATTTTAAGAACCTGAATATGTTCTTTAGATAATCTCACCCTAAATTACATATATTTTGAGAGTTCTATTATATCATTATCCGATATATCATGTTTTTACAGACTTAGTGAATTGATATAGTCACAACGTTTTAAAATATTTGTTAATTTTAATAGTTATATTAACGGTAACATTCAAAGATTGGAATAAATGTAGCCGAGATTAGAATTAGAATGTCGTGGTATATTGTTCTCTAGATCTAGGGTTTATATTATTATTACATTTACTATAAGAAAATATCGTAAGCTACATTAAAATTCAAGTTGCCGAAACAAGTATTCTGACAGTTCTTTTAATAAAATATATTTAGAAATATACATAAAGGGTTTAATTGATCTAAGGAAGGAAATATAAAGATTTAAACATAATTTTCGCCTTTACAATCTTTTATAATGTTGCAATAGGTTGAAAACGTGTACCTTAACCGAAGTAGAACACATAAAGTGGTTGAAAAGCGTTAAGCTAAGAATTTCCCCGTCAAGCAGTATTACCTAAACAATAAACTTATTGCACTTTATGAACTGATACTTTATCCGCAATAATGTCGTATAATTTTGAGTACAGAATAACATTTTTGAACCGGGTTACCACTTATTATATTAAAAATTTTAATTGACTGAGAGATCGTAAATCCCGATCTTATTTACATTGTGGTTAAAATGTTAAATAATACCGTCGAATTTTCACTATTTAAGCTTTTTGTAAAGACGAAAATAATAAAGGCGATGCGGATTGTCCATAAAGTTGTTTAGTTTAATAAATTTTGTACATTACATGAAAGGGTCAAAAATCGAAGGGTACTAAATCTGGCAAATATAGTTTTTTTCATCGGCAAAACAATCAACAAACTTTCTCTTTAAGTGTTATGTTCTTTTTATAGAACATTGCTCTTCGAAATTCTGTGATATACCAAGCCGTAAAAATTATTAATAAAAACGGTGGAAATACATTTAAACTAATGAAAAATTGCTTAATATTTATACCGTAAATCTGACAAAATCTAATAAAATGATAAAACAGAAATAGAAAACGCATTATCGTTTTTTCTCTTTTAAAAATGAATGTATTTTAAAATATAACCGTATAGATTACAACGAAGATGATACGAAACATATAACAGTCCATCTCGCCAGACAAGAAAATATGCTTCGGTGGAAAACAAAGCTCATTACAAGAAGCAACTTTATAAATTTCAAGTTGTTCCGTATTTATGCGGTGGGCTTCAAATTATGTTGTTTATGAACGGGGGGATAAATAATTCTCACCCACAAAAAAATCCCAGAGAATCGTGCGAAATGATGCCATAAAAAAATCGATCTCACGAGACGTACCAATTAGAAACATTAATGAATTTAACGTTATTATTGACAATATTATTAGATTATTATTATTTAATAAAAATAATTTTATATACTAACAATTATAAAGGTGAAATTAACGAACGCATTAGGTTTGCTTAAAAAATAATCGATAAATCACTAGGAGAAAGGTCGGGACTATATGGTGAATATTTTCCTTCGACCCAATATACACAATTTTTCATGTAATTTTGTTAGAAGAATATAGTCCTCTTTTAATGCAATACTGATATGTTGGTTATATTATTCTATTCAGAAGTCGTCTCAATTTATGACGTCAAAAAGCAGCAATTACCGCATTTAACATAGACATTAAGATTATTATTAATATAATGACACAAAAATTCCACAAAATTTATTTTAACATTACAGTTAATTTAATGCATACGTTATCTGTATATTATTTATATGTATTATTAAGCAGCCACGATAATTTGTAGTTGATATTATTATATTTATATTGAAGTCTTTTCTAAACGACCCAAGGTATCCCCTGGAGGTTTAATCTACCTGATTAATAATTGCACAGTTAATTAATTTATTATAGTTTCATTAGAGAGCATATTTACCGTTTTATGTTTTCTCCTATTTTTATTTCCTCCTCCTCCTTTCTCTTTTCTTGTTATATTTCTCCTGAGTTTATTTTGTACTAGTTTACTAAAATATTAAACACAAAAATGTACATAGGTCACACACATCACTACATTCTTCCTAATGCATTCACCATATCTACATTAGTTCACAGTTCCATCATTTGTCCATCTCTTCTTCTAGGTGCCTGATGGCAGGGTAATACCATCAGACTGCGACCATATTGTTCAAACATCTGAATTACTATGTATCTTTTTTCAGTCCTATTACTAAAAAAGTAAATTACATAATTGAACATTTTTTTTATATTTACAAAGTAAAAATTTGAAATGCTGCACTTTTTAACATGGTAATTTCAAATATCTTTGCCGACCACTTGTTGGGATCTTTTTGTCGGATTCCTATTTCTAGCATGAAGAATAATATATCTGAAATGAATTAGTAAAAACTATTATGATTTACAAAATTGAATCCGATGTCATTCTAACTATTACTTTTTCCATCAACTTTTGTTGTCTTTACACATTTTATTAGCGTCTTGCCAAGAGTGGCCTAATATTCCATTTTGAAATACCTATGTCTGTAAACAAACTGAAATTTCAAATCTCTTTTAACTTTATTAAATGCTCTTGAAAATCGCAATATTTTAAACGCAGTGACTGGAAGTTACATTACGCCTGTTTGTGGCTTTCCTTTTGTATTATTGTTTTCACCAATATTTTGAAGAATTTTGTAGACATTTGGCAACGCAATGACTTTTACAGTCTCATTTGGTTAAATGTTCTAACGTATCAGATATAACTGTATGTCTTTTAAACTAGAATAAAATGAGGAGGAAAATATTGTCTGGTATTAAAACAAATTTATATTTTGCAATAGGCAATACATATGAATTATACAAAATGAGGACGTTCTGAAGAGAAGATGTCATCTAATTCCATCATAATATTAAAGAAACAATGGGAAAAGACGAGTTTCTTTTTCAACCACTTAACATTTATTACTTGTTTTCTATAACCTCGTAAAATACGAAAATATATGACAGTTACATACACCATACAGTACATACAGTACATACAGTACATTACACCTATTTGTGTGTTTCCTTTTGTTTTATTGTTTTCACCAATATTTTGAAGAATTTTGCAGACATTTGGCAACCGAATGACTTTTAAGGTCTCATTCGGTTAAATGTTCTAACGTATCAGATATAACTGTATGTCTTTTAAACTAGAATAAAATGAGGAGGAAAACATTGTCTGGTATTAAAATAAATTTATAGTTTGCAATAGGCAATACATATGAATTATACATAATGAGGACGTTCTGAATAGAAGATGTCATCTAATTCCATCATAATATTAAAAAAACAATGGGAAAAGACGAGTTTCTTTTTCACCCACTTAACATTTATTACTTGTTTTCTATAACCACGTAAAATACGAATATATATGACAGTTACATATACTATTCAGTACATACAGTACATTACACCTGTTTGTGTGTTTCCTTTTGTTTTATTGTTTTCACCAATATTTTGAAGAATTTTGCAGACATTTGGCAACTGAATGACTTTTAGAGTCTCATTCGGTTACATGTTCTAACATATCACATAGAATTGTATGTCTTTTTAACTAGAATAAAAAGAGGAGGAAAACATTGTCTGGTATTAAAACAAATTTATAGTTTACAATAGACAATACATATGAATTATACTTAATGAGGACGTTCTGAAGAGAAGATGTCATCTAATTCCATCATAATATTAAAAAAAAAAACAGTGGGAAAAGACGAGGTTCTTTTTCACCCACTTAACATTTATTACTTGTTTTCTATAACCACGTAAAATACGAAAATATATGACAGTTCATCCCCCCAAGGAAGAGGATATTTCAGTGAATAAACTTCATTAGGGCGAATAAGTTTATACATTTCAAGCTGTTTGGTATTTATGCTGTGGACTTCAAATTATGTTGTTTATTAAAAGGGGAATGAATTATTCCGGGCTAAAAAAATCCCAGAGAATCATGGAAAACAGGAACATAAAAAGATAAATCGTCCTCAGAGGGAAACCATTAAAAAAACAAATTGGCTTGTTTCACTTGTATAAGTTTACAACGACATCGTGGAAATTTTTTTAAAAATCATTTTTAGTTCCGTCTATGCTATACATAATAAATAAATGATTTAATACTGATTTTTTCCGGATAGGGCTATCACAGAACGTTTAGATTTGACTTATCTTGAATTAAATGTATAAAGAGGCTTACAAGTATACATAAAAAATTGTTAATATTCAAAAGGAATTTAAATAATTAATGTTACAGAATCATTGAGTGGTTTAACAAAATATGGAGGGGTACTATGTACCCTAGAGGAACTATTTTCTCATATTCATATCATTTCATATCATCAGCTTTCTTGTTCTTATCCGATATAATAAAACGTGATTTACTTCATCCAAAAACCATAGCATTGTTCTATTTTCTTGTTACATTCTAGAGTATATTATTTACAGATCATCTGCACTGAATCTACTATTTAAAATGGGCTTCTAGTTACATTCTTCCTTTATACATTTACGACCATAACCCAGGACCCTGTGCCAACAGAGCCAGCTTTTTTCCATTTTTCCTAATATATATATATATATATATATATATATATATATATATATATATATATTGGGCCTATAGTTTAACGTGGGCTAAGAACCACGGTCCTCAGCATTAAGCCTACTGACTGGCGAGTGACCAACTTTAGAAATCATCCCAGAAGACATCTGGTCTTACCCAGCCTGGTTACTGGCATGACTGGGATCATTTTCCTTGTCGGATTTTACACTCTTGTCTAAAACATTCACAAATATTAAACAATCACAAATATAAATTTACGACCAGGTGGGGCAGGATTCGAACCCGCGGCTATCGCAACAGTAGGAGGACCGTCCCATCGCAATATTTGTAATTGAACTTCTCTTAATTAATTCTTGTCTTTGCCTTCATTTATGTCTTTTCTACTATATTTTGTATTTTATTTTTATTTTGTCTTCAGCCTCTTCAATTATAAATAATATTGCTATAGTCCTTAACATATTACTTTATATTCACTTTCTCCTGACTTAGCTTTACTGTTACTTTAGTGTTAGTTGTTAGATTAATATTAGTGCTAAAATGGTCTTAGTTTAATGACTTTTATGGTTTTCTATGTGGCAGTATAGCATGTTATTATAATTGTTGTTATATCTTTCTATATTTTGAATACAGGCATGTCTCTCTTAATAGTTATTTTTCCGTTATTCTCAGCATATTTCTTATTCCAGCTGTCGAAGTTAGATTATCTGCGTATGAGTAACAGTTATCTTCATCTTGAAATTATTTTTTTTTTAATCTTTTGTTTATTCAATATGACAACAAACTAAAATCTGCAATATCTAGGAGCTCTTAAAATATTACGAAAAAAGAAGTAACCCATGACTCAGGACGTTGCATTGAGTTGATTTGCAATACAGTGAATTCATTGAAATTTATCATTTAGGTTAGGTTTTGCTTTTCATGTTTCTTTTATTGATAAATGCAAAACAACATATTACTTCTTAGCATACTTAAACATTTACATTTAATACTTAAATACTTTACATATATACCAGAAAACAATATAATTAAATAAACTCAGAAAGAACGAATGTAATATAAGAAAAAAAAATGATTTTATACAAAAAAATGTAATATTCTGATAGGATATAATTGGTTTAAACGGGGCAAAGGATTTATAAAAGTTAATAATTTTCCACCTATTTTATATTCATAGAGCTCTCTGTTTACGTTGTTTATGAAAAAAAAGGGGATTAAATAATTCTGGTCGGGAAAAAAGAAACGGAGACTCTGAAATGAAAAACAGAATCATAAAAAGATAATTTGTCGTCGAGGTAACGACATTAAAACTGAAATTGGTTCATTTTAATTGCACATAATGTTTCTTAAAAATCTATATAATAAAATATTAATGTGTTTACCTGCATTAACGCTTTAATTAATTGAATTTATTAGGATAGACAAGTGGTCAATTATCAGGAACGTATTATAGTTCAGTACGTCGACGTTTCTTCAGTCGTCTTCGGTGTTTCCATCAGATCCACGTAAATACCTTAATTGCAAGATAACATTTACAGAAGACAAATTAGGACATTACATCGAGACATTTTGTGTTCATTTGACAAAGTCCTTGAACCTAAACCTCTGTTCGGTTTGGTCATTTCGTTTGGTAAAAAAGATTACTGCCTCTATAAAAGGTACAGCTCTTTACTTCGAACAACTAACAAACATAAAAGAAATTGATTTTGTTGGAAATCATAGAGATACAGTTAAAATTATCACATAGGTTTTTCAATTTAGAGGTAGCTATATGTAGAAGTAATTGTGAAGCAATACATATCAACTATTAAACAATAAAACAAAAAAAGGCACTAAATAAATTTAGAATAGGACTTTTAATTCAATGATTGCATATTTGATTAATTTTATATTACATAGCAATTAATGATAAATGGAAAAATTATGTATAATTTCATCAAGATCAACAATTAAAACATAACCGATGTCTTATTTAATCCAATTAATCTTAAAAGTTTTAATTTAAAACGGAATTTATTCCGCCTTTTCAAATATAAATAAAGCTGTACGTATAAAGCTTCTGTCTTATATACACATACGAACTTAACTCCAACTTTAAACTTAATTATCACATTTAACACTGATAAAACAGTTAATGTTTGTCTTTATGTTGACAGTTCTTTTACGTTTTAAAGTAGCTTCTTGCTGTTGGAATCCAAATACCATATTTTCTGCACCCTTTTAGCCCTTTATTTATGTTCGACTTTACAAAATCAGGAAATGATTCGTTTTTTAGATATAATTTTTAAGTTACGTATATGAATGATTTAAATATCAAGTGTATAACTTAATTCAACGTACTTTTATATAAATTGTTTTGATTCATCTGAAAACTATTTCTTCATAATTTCATTGGTTATGATTACCACTAATATATTTAACACTATATTCTATTCGAATTCAGATAAGTTGAAAATGCTTCTAAATATTTTGCTTCATTTGTATACGATGTGACATTCACCCTTTATAGAAGAACTTATCCCCCAGTAAAAATAAATAATTTTATAAACTCCCGCAAGCAGACAACGTTAAATATCTGGGAATGTATTTTTTTGGTCGATGTTTAACACAAAAAGAAATATAGTGACAAAATGCAAAGATCTTGGGCTTATACTAAATCAAATGTATTGGCTGATAGGGCATAAATCTAAAATATCCATAGATAATAAGGTTTTCTTGTATAAGTTAATACTTAGGCCCATTTGGATTTATGGTATTCAACTGTGGGATACTACTAGCAAATCTAACATAGATAACTCCCAGAGGTTCCAGAATAAAGTGTTGCGAGTCATCGTCGATGCCCGATATTACGTCTCCAACAAACTAATTGGCCCAATATCCCCTTAGAACCCATAACGAGTGTGATTCAAAGTGTTAGTGCGAAATACTCTGAAAGACTGTTAGTGCATGGAATTGCGTGGGCTTAAATGTAAACTACTATACAAACTGATTAACAGTCACATAGAGTGAGATACAGTAATCCCTAGAATAAGTTAAAATAGTCTTTAGAACAAGTTAGAATAGACTTTAGAATATGTTAAAATAGTATCTGGAATAAGATTTGGACAGCAGATTATTTACTGAAGCGATCTTCTACATATCAGTAGAATTATATTATATAACGGAAATCATATTATAATACTGATTTGGCAGATTTTTGAAGCTCTAAGAGATTATTAAAAAAATTGTATATATTATTTTTAATTTTACATTGCCTTAAGTGTATATATTCGATATAAAAATCCTAAAATGTAGAACAAAAATAAATATTTTATGAATGATTAAATATTCAACTGAATGGATTAGTTTTTAATCTATAAAACGAGAGAAAACGAGTGTTAAAAAGATAGAACTATCTAATCCGGAACTGTGTTAACTGATATTAAAGTAATGAAACTATAAAAATGGGAGAATCGTTAAGATGGAAACTTAGTTGTTAGAATTTTATGCGCGACAGGCAATTTGTTAATGAGCAAAACAAATTTATTCAGCTTATACACGACAATTGAATCTAATCTAGAATGGCCGCACAAGACAGCAAACAGTTGAAAGCAGACAAATTTATATTAATCTAGGAGTTTGTTGGCAATCTCTGTTACGCGATATAGTGTTATTTCGAGATACAAGTATCTCAAATTATTCTGTTATGTAACTTTATGGGGATCGTTACATGATCACTCTAAAATAGTCAGCGAGACACAGATTTCAACTATATTTCATTTTAATTTTGAAGACGCAACTCTACATGTTTGCTTCTCATATACATTTTATTTAAATGTAATATTCTTGTTAAAAAAATTAATTGGAATGACGATATGGTAAATTGTAAATAGGAAGCAGTTCAAGATAAGTTCATAAGGGTTGAAATGAAAAATTATATATTCCGATTCCGATTTCTATATATATATATATATATATATATATATATATATATATATATATATATATTAAAGTCTCCTTTTACCAGCTATGTGTTTATCTAGACTGGGCCTAAAGTTTAACGTGGGCGTGGCGAGTGATCAAATTTAGAATTCATTCCAGAAGACATCTGGCTTACCCAGCCTGGTTACTGGCGTGACTGGGATCATTTTCCTTGTCGGATTTTACACTCTTGCCTAGAACATTCACAAATATTAAACAATCACAAATATAAATTTACGACCTGGTGGGGCAGGATTCGAACCCGCGGCTATCGCAACAGTAGGAGGACCGTCCCATCGCAATATTTGTAATTGAACTTCTCTTAATTAATTCTTGTCTTTGACTTCATTTATGCTGTATTCTGTTTATGCTTTCCTACTGTATTTTTTATTTTGTTTTTATTTTGTCTTCAGCCTCTTCAATTCTAAATAATATTGCTATAGTCCTTAACATATTACTTTATATTCTCTTTCTCCTGACTTAGCTTAGCTGTTACTTTAGTGTTAGTTGTTAGATTACTATTAGTGCTAAAATGGTCTTAGTTTAATGACTTTTATGGTTTTCTATGTGGCAGTATAGCATGTTATTACTATTGTTGATATATCTTTCTATATTTTGAATACAGGCATGTCTCTCTTAATAGTTATTTTTCCGTTATTTTCAGCATATTTCTTATTCCAGCTGTCGAAGTTAGATTATCTGCGTATGAGTTATCTCCAGAAATTATTATTTTTTTTATTCTTTTGTTTATTCAATTAGACAACAAATTAAAATCTGCAATATCTAGGAGCTCTTAAAATATTTCGAAAAAAGAAGTAACCCATGACTCAGGACGTTGCATTGAGTTGATTTGCAATACAGTGAATTCATTTAAATTTATCATTTAGGTTAGGTTTTGCTTTTCATGTTACTTTTATTGATAAATGCAAAACAACATATTACTTCTTAGCATACTTAAACATTTACATTTAATACTTAAATACTTTACATATATACCAGAAAATAATATAATTAAATAAACTCAGAAAGAACTAATGTAATATAAGAAAAAAAAAAGATTTTATACAAAAAAAATGTAATATTCTGGTGGGATATAATTGGTTTAAACGGGGCAAAGGATTTCAAGATAATTTCATAAGGGTTAAATTTTATGTTAAAATATGAAAAATTATATATTCCGATTTCGATTTCTATTTATGTAATTAATTTACATATTGATTGGTGGAATATAATCGGAAGACCTAAATCAGTAGTTACAAAAGATCAAACTTTATATTTCCCTCATGTTGCGGCTACTAGGGTCGAATTATTCGATATCCGACAATACGGATGCGGGAAAACCTTTAGACAAGTCTATCAAAGCCAAGTTTGGTTAGTGACGGCCCTTTAATACGGTGTTCCAGCAATTAAAATATTTCACACATCGATTCCCTTATTAATTTGCAAGTCGAAATTTAACGATTTATGTCAATAGCGTTAAATAAACCCTTTCTCGCATAATATTCAATATTTGTTGTTAATTTAAGCAACAAAATATTAACCTTTAGTTTATCATTTAATTATTCATGAAATATAGTTCCATTCTACGTTTTAGTTATTATATAATAGATTGAAACACATGCAGGCAACTTCACTACATAGTATAAAACAAAGTCGCCTTTTCTGTCCCTATATCCCTATGTGCGCTTAAATCTTTAAAACTACGCAACGGATTTTGATGCGGATTTTTTCAATAGATAGAGTGATTCAAGAGGAAGGTTTATATGTATAATACATGCATAATATAGTAAGGCAACATTGCTAATTTTACAGGTTTCTAACGTGATGTCGTAAATTAACCTATTTTTTTAGGCTTATTTAGCAATTAGCAAAAACGCTGCCTAACCCTACGAGATAGATCAAATTAATGTACTACAGTATTGTACACCATAAAAAGGTCTACAAAAAAGTCCGCAATGGTATATGTTTATCTTTTAGGGATAACCCACATTAACCATTTTTATTGTTTACTTTTTACGTGAGAAAATGGCTTATTTACGAAGCTATTTTAAGCAATACGGCATTAATCCTTATCGAATTAAGTACCTTAAATACAGTGTGCAATTAATATAGATCAATATGGTTCCTTACAGCATGTAAATTAAACAAATATTTTCGGAGATATTACAAATTTAAAATTTGCGTTTAAAAATGTGTAATATAATAAAAATTGTATGAATTTAGATATTCCAAAGATAGCAGGAAATCTTCATAATAAGTATAGGGGAAGAGGAATTGTTTTACTCCAAATTTAATGCGTGCAGGCCAAGGGCAGTAATGAATGAACCAAAAATACTGGATCGATTTTAATCATGTTTTCATTGAGTGACATAGGCATATATATTTTATGCCCGTGCAAAGTCGGAGCGGGCCGCTATGTTTTTATATACAACGTTCATATTTTTTCTGTAGTGTATTTAATTTAGTATCAGCATTGCACCCGTGCGAAGCCGGGGCGGGTCGCTAGTGAATGAATAAAAAGAGAAATGTAGTATCATAACATATATAATTATAAGGTAAAATAAATTTTATTAAAAATAATGCACCATATGGTTGTTGTAAAAAAACTTTATACCTACCACTGATAAACTTGTTATATATCAATTACACCTTAAATTAGTATATTAGTATTGACTATGCTAAAATAAACACTAAAATTGGGTTCAACTAATAGAAATTATTTCGGTTTTGCTCTCGTATTATATCCTGTATAAAAACACACATCCTATTATCTTTATAATAGGGAAATTATTCATTATATATAGACGTAAAATAATATATTGTGTATTAATACAATAACATCGGACTTTCGTATTATTGTAGCAACAAATAAAATATGTTTTCACGTACATCACTGATATTAAATTACCTTATGCATTGTTGTATAATGGATGTTCGATTAGGTACTAACGTTTAAGCATAATTAGTTGGTTGTTTCGTGATTTTGAAATATATTTATTGACAAGAAGATGTTCGGTATAAAATGTTTTGTTTTTTTTGGCATCTTATTTTATCGAGGTTCTTCTTCAAGTTTCTTGGCTCTGATTAATATAAAAATGGCTTACTAACTGTTAAAAACTGAAATACAAAACGAAAAGCTAAAAGAACTGTTACCTCTCCACTTCCTTTCAACATAATTGCGGATAAAATGATGCTACAAACTTTACCAATCTAATCGTCGTTGATAGCTCTATATATTTTCTAATATAGATGTTGAGACTTCGAGCATTCTTGATGACACGCACCGCTGGATTAATGGCAGAATCTGCCGAGCTTCACGCTTCTCCAAGATGGCGCATGAGAAGGAGGCAGAATGTTACAATCAATATTAAAATACAGCTCTTTGGAAGCTTACTTCGACCTGCTTCTTATAGCTTCAAGACTTGGACACTGATATAATCTGAAATTTATGAGCATTAAGTCTTTATTTTATTTATATGCAACAAACAGTACATAGTTGAGGAAGAAATGAAAATAAAAAGTGAATAAATTCTTCGAAGGTTTCTGTGGTGAAATCCAACTTTTGGATGGAAGAGGCAATACGCAACTTCAATTAATCAAATACAATCAACAATCAAAATCATAAACAGAGATCTACAACGTAGGAGACTAATAAATCTTGCCACACTAACTGATTGGTGATTATTTATTGTTGATGATGATTCCCGTTATTTTGAATTATTTATAGTTATACAAGGAGACAATGAAAAGGTGCTGTATCATGTAAAATAATCTACTAAAGAAGTAACGTTTCTTCATCTTCTGGGTACAAAAAGCAGCACGATATACTTCAATTTATATAATAAATATCAATAATAATCTAATGTGAACCATGTGTAAAAGCTGGAACAGGTAATTTCTCGTAAAAATCTTTGAAAATTAACTCACAACACCTAAATAATTAATTTATATTAAAGCGGTTAAATTAATTAACTAAATATTACGTTTTGCTATTATTTTATGTGTATAGAATTTACGGTTTGTAACATAAATGTGAGAAAATCTTTAGGCGAGCCTATCAAAGCCAAGTTTGGTTAGTGACGGCCCTTTAATGCGGTGTTCCAGCAATTAACATATTTCACACATCGATTCACTTCATAATTTGCAAGTCAAAACTACATGATTTATGTCAATAATGCAGAATATATCCTTTTGCTTAAAAATTTAATAAACCTTTCTATATCCAGTTTTAAACTAGGGTAATATGTTAATAATGTTCTGCTAGATTATTCGAAAATAGGTCGGCCCCACAAATTTAATAGCCTGTAATCTTCAGGCTGATTTTGAATGAATCCTTTATGTGAATTTATTATCCCAAAACGGAATATTATATGTAACTGAAAATTTTACTAACTATTGAAATTGCGAAATAAAAGCTTCAATATTATCGCAGCTGAATATAAATGTTCTTAAATAAATCCTAGCGTCGAAAATATAACTTTCAGATTATTCAAATGGTATAGCTACAACCTTCAAACAAACTATATAAAGTTTTAATATACAATTTCTAGTGTTAATATCAACATTAAATATGCTGATCTCAATATGGCAATTCTTGTTACTCTATGTACATAATTTATGAAATTATTTCTAAATCAGATTAGATATCACTACATAGTATAAAACAAAGTCGCCTTTGCTGTCCCTATATCCCTATGTGCGCTTAAATCTTTAAAACTACGCAACGGATTTTGATGCGGTTTTTTTTAATAGATAGAGTGATTCAAGAGGAAGGTTTATATGTATAATACATGTATATACATTTAGAGGTTTCTAATGTGATGTCGTAAATTAACCTATTTTTTTAGGCTTATTTAGCAATTAGCAAAAACGCTGCCTAACCCTACGAGTTAGATCAAATTAATGTACTACAGTATTGTACACCATAAAAAGGTCTACAAAAAAGTCCACGATGGTATATGTTTATGTTTTAGGGATAACCCACATTAACCATTTTTATTGTTTACTTTTTACGTGAGAAAATGGCTAATTTACGAAGCTATTTTAAGCAATACGGCATTAATCCTTATCGAATTAAGTACCTTAAATACAGTGTGCAATTAATATAGATCAATATGGTTCCTTACAGCATGTAAATTAAACAAATATTTTCGGAGATATTACAAATTTAAAATTTGCGTTTAAAAATGTGTAATGTAATAAAAATTGTATGAATTTAGATATTCCAAAGATAGCAGGAAATCTTCATAGTAAGTATAGGGGAAGAGGAATTGTTTTACTCCAAATTTAATGCGTGCAGGCCAAGGGCAGTAATGAATGAACCAAAAATACTGGATCGATTTTAATCATGTTTTCATTGAGTGACATAGGCATATATATTTTATGCCCGTGCAAAGTCGGAGCGGGCCGCTATGTTTTTATATACAACGTTCATATTTTTTCTGTAGTGTATTTAATTTAGTATCAGCATTGCACCCGGGCGAAGCCGGGGCGGGTCGCTAGTATTGCATATAATTTAAATACCAATATATTTTTTAATTTTTTTCTTCAGATCTATATATATCTATATTCCTACACATTTTGAGTGTTTTTTTTTTTTCGTTTTCCAGATTGACCAGCTAGAACCAAATGGTCTTCGGCTGACGTCGCTTCAGGTGCGGGATATGATTATTCTGCGGGCGACAGAAACCCTGGGTTACGACTGGGACTGCCGTAGTTTGGTTACTACCGGGGTTTGTAGACGGGTAGAGATTTTATAAAGGTGTTATCGTGTGCTAAGGTTCCTATGGAGAACCTCATACTGAGCATGTTTGTGAAATTTTTTACAAACGGGGTGCCTGATTCGGGGTGTGTGTTGACGTTCCTCATAAACCATGAGGCTCTGAGTAACGCATGGACTTTTTTGGAATGGAACCCTTAGAGTAGTTCAAGTTGTTTCTCCGAGACATACCTGTAACACACCTGTGCTCCATTGAGGCAGATTGGGCGGACCAGCATTTTATACAGATTCGCTTTCTGTGGGATTGGGAGTTTGCTTTTTTTGCATAGTAGAGTAAGTAATACACTGGACACGCAATTTCCTTTGCAAATGGCGTGCTGGATTTGGGCATACCAATGAAGTCTGCGGTCGAAGTGGAAACCGAGTTATGAGACTTAGTTGTTGAGAGTTGTGAGATTCCGAAACTTCTTCTTGTGGTGGAACAGAATAGCCTGAGTTTTTCTCGGGTTAATCTGAAGCCGCCAGACTTTGTACCACGCTATCGCTTGGTTCAGTTGTACTTGGAGTCTATTGCGTATTACGTCGGGACAGTATCCGGTTATGAAGAAAGCCATTTCGAGTGTCTACCTAAATAAGAGAGAAAGAAAGAGAATTATTACCATCTTTTGATATCAAATTAATCACTTCTATCACAGAATCTCTGAATAAAGTAACAATATGGCAATGCATCAATATTAATAAGAGTAAAGCAAGGGAATCATAATTTATATCATCATGTAATAGGTTAACAAATCGTCAAACATCTATGGAAGTATGAACTAAAAGAATATCTTGTTCAATAAGTTCAATAAGATATAAAACGGTGGTTTCTAAAAATTACTTGTAATTGTAAAACTTACTTAATTATTCAAGATAATTTCCTTCGACTTCACTTTACCAAAAAATTAACCCACTATAACAGTTAGTGTTTGAAATGTGAAAAGAGTCAGATGTCAGAGAGGACTAAATCTGGAGAACGCGCTGGATTTTGGCAAAATTCGTATTCTTCTATGAGTTTAGGTGCTTCATGGCAATTTAAGGATATCCTACAAACAGAACTCCTTTAACATCCCACAAAAACTGGCCCTAGAAATTCCTTGAATTGTTTCTGAATACAAATTTTCCTTAAAACCTAAGAATTAAGTTCCCATCATTTCTTCTTGCTTAAATTGACGATCATTTTGGTGAACCCTAGTCTGATTTATAATATAATAAAAACAATACTCCAATATGTTTTCCTTATATTTTTAGTGAAAGTAGAATTAAATTGTTGCAGTACTAACACACAATTAGATCTTTCTTTAAAATTTTCGAATAAAATACTTAAATAATTAAATACTTTAATAATGTTTAATAAGAGTTCGGTGATTTTCTGAAATATTAAAGATTGACAACTAGATGGTGCTCTACGAACTTATTGAGTATCTTATTTGAAGTCATTTTAATGGTGTATATGATGTTTTTAACTAAATATACTTAGTCACTTAAATCTTAATTTACCAAAAAAATAAAATAAAATGAATAACAATATTATTTAACATCAAATTTTACCTATACTTTAGTACTTTCGTTAATATATCATTATTTGATACGAAGTTACAATTAATATTCAGAATATTTCCTAAGAAAATGCCGATTTTGATTTTTTTTGTGGAAAATATATAATAAGTAAAGAAATGCAAGACAAGAAATAAGAAATACAAGATTTAGTGAAAGTAGAATTAAATTGTTGCTGTACTAACACACAGTTAGATCTTTCTTTAAAATTTTCGAATAAAATACTTAAATAATTAAATACTTTAATAATTTTTAATAACAGTTCGGCGATTTTCTGAAATATTAAAGATTGACAACTAGATGGTGCTCTACGAACTTATTGAGTATTTTATTTGAAGTCATTTTAATGGTGTATATGATGTTTTTAACTAAATATACTTAGTCACTTAAATCTTAATTTACCAAAAAAAAAAATAATAACAATATTATTTTACATCAATTTTTACCTATACTTTAGTACTTTCGTTAATATATCATTATTTGATACGAAGTTATAATTAATATTCAGAATATTTCCTAAGAAAATGCCGATTTTGATTTTTTTTGTGGAAAATATATAATAAGTAAAGAAATACAAGACAAGAAATAAGAAATACAAGATTTAGTGAAAGTAGAATTAAATTGTTGCTGTACTAACACACAGTTAGATCTTTCTTTAAAATTTTCGAATAAAATACTTAAATAATTAAATACTTTAATAATTTTTAATAACAGTTCGGCGATTTTCTGAAATATTAAAGATTGACAACTAGATGGTGCTCTACGAACTTATTGAGTATCTTATTTGAAGTCATTTTAATGGTGTATATGATGTTTTTAGCTAAATATACTTAGTCACTTAAATCTTAATTTACCAAAAAAATAAAATAAAATGAATAACAATATTATTTAACATCAAATTTTACCTATACTTTAGTACTTTCGTTAATATATCATTATTTGATACGAAGTTACAATTAATATTCAGAAAATTTCCTAAAAAAATGCCGATTTTGATTTTTTTTGTTAAAAATATATAATAAGTCAAGAAATACAAGACAATGCAAAAGGGACTTTATAAAGTTATTCTATAGTTTCTTCAAGTTGTTTCATGGATAACAAAGCCTTAGCTTATCGGTTAATTGATTATTAATTAATTTAGAGTTACGATTAATTTTAGTTTGGTGGACTGGGAGATACGAGCGTAATTTTTAGTCTGATCTTATTCGAAGCTAGCTGCTGGCCCAGACAATTTAGCGTTTAATTGATTTCCCTTTAAGTTAATTGAACCTTTCTCAATTTTCTCACCGTTTGAGGTTTACAATTTAATTTGTTTTAAATTGCCCCAGGGAATAAATATGGATATAGGCTACGTACCAATGCGGTAAACCTTCAGCCAATGCTTATTTCAATAAATATACGATGAAACAAGAAATTCTATCCCGAGTTGTATAAAAATTGAATTGAATTTCCTTTAGCTAATTATATGGTAAATTTAAGTAGAGATGTTTTATATTTTGTGTTATTTACTTTAAGACACAACACATTTTTTGTAACCACAAGTTAAAAACTAGTTTAAATATCTGGTGTAGTTCAAAGTTGCAGCTGGAGCCAGCTCATACCAGCAGCAGCAGCGTTTCGAAGTTCAAACTTTTAGATAAATTTCGTATTTAGTTGAAATTTGTTCGTATTGCCCCCCTCCATTCAACCTAAACTCTCTTTTCAGTAATTCTATTTCCTTTGAGGAAATTATCGGTTAGTAATGATTCCCGTTAACCAAATACTTTTCTTTTTCTTTTTTTCCCCAAGTTTGACAGGCGGCAAAGCTATTTCTTATTTTAATTTTTTCTGCGGAATCAAGGAAACTTATTTTCCCAACAAACTTTTTTGATACAAGATATCCGAAAGGAAATATTTATTATTAATTATTAATTATTCTACAGGAAATTGATTTAGAATAAAATATATGATTCCAGACTTTTTTCATCTTAATTTTAAATGAAATTTAAACAAATTATAGTGATTACGTGAAATATTTTCCGATATTTTCTTGATCATTTTCAGATATTTTCTTTAACGAAAAAATCGGGACTTAATTAATTTAGGAATGCAGGGGGGATATTTAAAGTTGTAGCAGATAAGAATATCAAATTATTCTTACTTTTGCCAAGTGATATACTTAAATTGAACTTCATGGATCTTTCTGTTAGACGCATTAATTGGAAATCTTTTTATCTTAAGAGCTTAGTAATTTATAGCTTTTCACCTTTTATCTTTTCCCAATATTGCCGGTCACATTTAAGATTTTATCGATTGTTTCTGAATATTATTATGAAGGATTTATCAAGGGTCCTGTTATAATCGAGGATATATATGCTTTAAATAGATTGGCCTTTGGAGACTAATATGTAATAGATAGATTGAATATTGTTTTAATTTAAATATTAACATAGTTAATAATAGTCTACAATACATCATAATATTTTCAATGAAATATAATTATTTAAACCAAATAAATTACAATTCTATACAAAACCATGTAATAGTTGTTTTCTTCAACCAAGAATACGTTATACGCCATATTAAACCAGTACAATTATTGGGCACCATTTTGCATTTCTGTTACAAATATTGTTAGACACAAAATAACATTTGATTATGTTGCATTAAACAGGATTAATCCATAATTAAACAACGATGTTTGATGATTATAATTGTAAAGTTAGTTTGAAACTGAAATGCTTATTACTTAAAAGGGATCTACTTTAATTACAAAACTATTGATTTATCTAAGAATAGAAATGTAAAATCATTGAGTCAATTTAATTAAATTAACAACTTAACAACTTCAGCAAACATTTCCGTTGCTTAAATTAACCGAAACAGAAACAGAGTTCGGTATTTTCTTTATGAAGCGTTCTTCTCCGTTTTTAAATTACTAGAATTAGATATTAAAGTGAATACTTCGAAAACTACAAAGCTGTTCGGTAATTTCAAGGAGTATCAAAAGATAATTTGAAAAATAAGCATACAATAATTAAAGAAATAAAGAAATATAAAATTAAGGAAATAACAAACATATAATAAAAAACGGACAAACACAAACAAGATAAAGATGATAAATAAATAAACTACCAGAGATTATCATATTTTAACAACTATGATAAGGAGATTCATGGTTTTACCAGCATTCCTATAATGCAGGCTTTATATTGCTCTTTAGACTTAGATTTTGATTGTAAATTATATTCTAGCATTCTAGAAAATCCTATTCTAGATAAATAAGTATTAAAAAAAATGTAGAAAGGAAATTAACTTTTATTTATTCGGCTGAAAAATTTAATGGCATAAATATATTTACCATATATTAGAGATTTTCAATGGAAACATATTTTCCATTTTTTTTTCACTTAAATACATATTATTGGAACCTATATTGAAATGCATGTTTCATATATTTCCAATAAATTTAATTATTTTCCATGAAAATTTTTTAGTTCGGTTTAATTTTAGCCCCATTAAAAAATAGATAACGATGCACTCATCTCAAAAAAAAGAAAGAAATGCAATGAAAAATATTGAAAATATTATATATAAAGGAAAGCGCAAATAAATGAGCTGAACAAACTGTCTCATTTATTAGATATGGACTCCTGATTGGAATTCATTTTGATTGTTTCCATATTGTTGGGTGTTGAATAATCCCAAAATAATAGTGAGTATAAGTATTTTAAAAAACGCAGCCAACAAAATACATTGTAATGTTTATTGATGTAATATTTAAGAGAAAATTATTCTCCATTGAATCCAAGATAATGAAACCATATTCCATATATTTGCATTGAAACTGCAATGAAAAATATTTTCCGTTGAAATGCATATTTCATATATTTACATTAAAAAATTAATGGAAAAAATATTTTCCATTGAATTTTCTAGGAAGCTCTGATGAAGATAATTTTTTTATGAAATTAATTGGCATCCTTTATAATTGAAGCTTGAGAAACCAACTTATGGTACTATAAATGAATTAAAATTCAGTTTAATTTCAATGTTAAATAAAAAATGTAAATATTTGTTGATGTAATCATAAGTTCCGAAGCAAAACTGAGATAAAATATAAATGAAAAGATGCCAATTTTAAAAAGTGTAGAGAAGGATCGCGATTTGCGAGTATGGATGAGCATTAAAATACAAACAAACAGGTTGTAAATCTGCTTCCGCTATTTTAGCCCATCAAAACAACTTGGAGTTTTATTTTGTTGAAGCGCAATTATACATTTTCGTAACTTTTAACCTACTAGTACTTTTTATACAATTGTCACTAAATAATCTGGTTTTTCAATGAATAATAAATATTTGAAAAGACTGTCATATTTATTACACATGTCCTCTTTTGGTTGGAACTTGTTTTGATTGTTTCTACATGGCCCCCTTGAGTAGTATTTCCATATTTTTTATAAATACTCGAAAATTGGCAAACCGTTGAATAACCATAAAAGAAAAATGGAATAGGTGCAAATAAAGCGCAAAAAGGTAAGCAAATTTTAATTTATTGGTTGAAAAATTATTAAATAAATAATTAATTAATTAAATAGTATTTAAAACCATATTCCATATATCTTCACTACAAAATGCAATGGAAGAATATTTTCTACTGATTCTATTGATGTTTTCCACTAAAAACTATATTATTGAAATACATATTGCAATTAGTATTCTATATATTTAAATTATAAAAATTAATGGAAAAATATTTTCCATTGATTTTTTCCATTAAAGTCCATATTATTGAAATGCATATTCCATACATTTTTAATCAGAAAAATTAATGAAAATTGTTATTTCCTTGGTTAAAAAATATAATGGAAAAAATAGTTTCCATTAAAATCCCTATTATTTAAGACCACATTCCATATATTTCTATTGAAACATTCAATGGAAAATACTGTCTATTTAATAATTTAATGGAAAAATATTTTCCATTAGAATATTCAATTAATTTGATTTTTTTCCATTGAAATCTACAT
This sequence comes from Rhynchophorus ferrugineus, assembly GCF_030347505.1. Lineage (NCBI taxonomy): Eukaryota > Metazoa > Arthropoda > Insecta > Coleoptera > Curculionidae > Rhynchophorus > Rhynchophorus ferrugineus. The sequence goes on along the minus strand of NW_027472584.1, from coordinate 22,008,407 downwards.
TATTGAAATGAAAAAAATTAATGGATATTTTTTTCCATTAAAAAAGTGGACAAAATATTTTCCAATTGGATTTTATTAAAAACCATTTGAAGTATTATAAATGAATTAAAGTTTACTGTTACGTAAAAGTCTAAATATAAGTTGATGTAACGATGAGACGCGAAACAAAATTGAGATAAAATATAAATGAAGAGACGCCAATTTTGAAAAGTGTAGAAAGAGAAAGATCGGGATTTGCGAGTAAGCATGAGCATTACAAAACAAGCGAATAGGTTGCAAATCCGCATCCGCTGTCCTGGTCCACCACAACAATTTGGAGTCCGGAACGGCTGCTTAGCGTTTCCTGGAGCGCGTTAGGCGTAGGTCTCGTAGTGAGCGCGTGCGCGACCAGTATCTGTCCGGCCTTTCCAAAAAATTCTAATTCCACTTCTCCAAACATCCATCGAACGCCAGTGGCATTGCCGACACAGCATCGCGTCGCGCCGTAGAGAACGATCTCCCGAACCGTTCTCGTGACTTCTCTCCAAGTGGAGAGCCTTGCGTGTGCGCTATAACGCTTCGCTCATTCAAATTTTGCGACCGTTTTTCAACCGACGCAAGATATTTGCGAGTAGTGTTACCGAACTCGATTTTTGTGTGGCGGTTTTATTTTTCGTTTCTCTCGCTTCCATCCCCTTTAAACTTTGACTTTTTTTAATTAGTTGTTTCCCATGCATGTCCCCGACAAGTCTAGGGTAAGCGCTGAGTATTTTCCTTTATAATTAGGAGTTGCGGTTCAGATAATTGAAAGACTCTTCAAAATTCATTGGCATCTGTACATTTTTTTTCTTTGCACCGGATGTCGACATCTCTTGTTTTAATTAACGCTTCAACAACAACACTTTAATTAATCACGACCGGCTTTTGATTGACACTAAATTTTAATACTTCCGTCAAAAAAAACACACATCAAAAAATATATTAATTAGATTCTTACAAAATATTATCTATATTATATAATTATTTCTGTTAAATATATAAACTATAATATAAGCCTATAATAATAATAGATAATGTATAATAACAAAATAAACACAACAAAAACAAAATCTTAATGACCCTGGGTGGAACTCAAAAAATTACAATCTCTCTTATATCGAGAATGAGTTTTTTATGCAGTTTGGAATAATATTTTCCCGATAAAAGATGGTATTTCTGTAGGGGATATCGATATCAACATAAAAAAGCATTTCGACACCCCCTCTCGACCCTCGCCCCTCCACAAACGATGATGGTTTCACAAAACATCATCTAGAGTCGAATGTAGCAAATAAATAATTTTTATGTGACCGTATTTTTGTTTTTGATATAGTCATCAAACTTAAAATTACCCAGGCTTTCTCCTGTTTTCGTACGAAATCCTGATTTCCAACGAAATAAAAAGTTTAAATAACATATAAATCCATTTTAATTTATTTTCGTTTTTGTTTGTTTAATATAAATTGCTGTCACTAATTAACTAATACTACATCAATTCTAAATTTATATTATATGCGACGGTTCATTTTAATACATTTATATGCAGAAAATATACTCGTTTCTTAGATTTCAACGTATATGACAGAAACCCCAATTTTAGAATAAACCTATTTTTATTGAATTATAAAGAGGTAGGAAAAGGTTATATTTTGCCGGAGGCAAATTCTTTTACTAACTCAATATGTATTGGAAAATTCTTCTTGCATTTCTCTTATATATAGGGAATTTTTGTAGGCAATAAAAAACATTTCCGGACAAATTGTTTGAACATGCTCGTTCTGGAAACTTCATTCAATTAATATCAATTTATAATTTATTATTGCCTTGCTCGATGTATTTTATACCCATATGTCGAAAGTGTGAATATATGTGAATTGAAAAAAAAATAAAACAAGTGGTTTTGTGTTTAGTGTTAAGTCTTAAGAAGATTTCAAACATCTTGAAGGTACCTACAGATAAGAGTGTTATAATCTAAATTGGAATTCTGTGGGAACTATACTAACTAAGAAGGTAATGTAAATTTAGTAGAATCTCACTAAATTCAGTAAAACAGCTCATCTAAAATGTTTCTATTTAGAATTAATATTATTTTTATCGTATTAATATCATTATAAGTTACTTAAACAATGAGCATGTTCAAATATATTTAAATTTCAAATAACTTTGTGTCAACTTCGATGAGGTTTTCATTTTTCGCCATAATTTGAATTAATATTTGATTATCATCAGAAAAATGGATCGCTGGGTGTGGTAGAATACTCTGATTCTCTTAGAAATCACTGCTATGCTGGGAAACATAATATTTCTTTTATTATTTGACAATAGTTTCGGAACTGAAAAAAATACATTTCGACTATAATATCTCATTACCGTATATATATCCCCCAAAATTAATTGAAACAAAACATAATCTGCGTTCTTTAACACATTTTTTTATTGAATTAATCCGTAACTAAGTCTGTGTCACGCTAAAATACTGACCAAATAAAGTTTAATAACAAAAGTGAAATAATTGTTGGGACTATAATAAAGTTTAAGTGTCTCTGGTTTCCTAACTGCAGTGGGACATTCACTAACAACCGTGGCTTAGAGCTGTAACGCCTATTCTTTGAGGAAATAACGATAAACATGTTCATTTAATCTTAAAGGCAAAATGTAGAGGCCAAATATAGGTGAACTAATTTTCTAGGTGTTTATATTAGTACGTTTCACAATGCTATTCTATTTTTAGATGGTTTATGTAACCAATAAAAACAAAAAGCCTAACATAAAAATATTTTTTTAAGTTATCGCCCTAAAAGCAAACAGATTTTTTTCTTAGAATAATATTTTTTGTTTATTTTTTTTCGTGAGGGTTATAATCCTTTTTTTGGTACAAATAAGTGTAATATAGCCTCTAATAGAACAAATTCTTTAAATTTAGTATGTTTTATATCTACACAAACAAGAAACTTATGGAGTATAGTTTTTATTAAAAGGACAAACTATTCGAAATAGCAGAGTTGACAAAAGATAAATTGAAAGCAAACAAATGGATTCTGTTTTCTTATATTTTCAGGGAACAATATTCTGTCAACAGAAATTTTTCTACATAGAAAATTCATATAAACTTTATCGCTACGAGCTTATGAATTATTTTATTAGCCAGATTTATACCATGCATATTTAAAGTCATTTTACAAAACTTATTAGTAATTTATAACAATATTTTATAAAATATATTCATAATTAAAATCCTCTTTTTGCGTTACTATATACCTTTAATAGTATTAAAATATATCCTCTTTGCATCTGAATTTATTTTATAAGTCTTCTGAACAAATAACAAGGCTTATATACTAAAATTTGTATAGGGTTTTGTTTTGAACTTTTATAGATTTCATTTTATGTTTACAATCAAAATATGAAAAAACCACGGTTTAAAAGTGTTCAACATTTTTCATTTAAAAACTGTAACAGCTAGAACGAATGGACATAGTATTTTATTTGTTGTTTCGAAAGGTTTCTCCAGTTTTATTTTTATTATATTATTTACATTTTCGTTGTTTATTTTACTGAATTTTATATGAATCTTTGGTTTATTTTAATGGTTATATATTGTAAATTAATTTTCAATTTTAAAATTAAATTTGACAGAAAATTAAACTAATGTGCAATATTTAAGTCTATATACCGAAAAACAGCACTAAAATATCTTAAAGTAACAATAAATATAACATAAAAATTATACAAAATTTCCTTGGAACCTAAAATCTGTGCAGATATCTGGTCTCTTAAAACATATTTATACTGGGGTGAAACAAACGAGAATTTATGACAAATTGCTTTAGAATCTATAATTTGTAAGCTACTTGACATAAATTAAACAGTTTCTGAAAATACACTTTACGCTATATAATCTAAAAGCAAAACTTCATTCGATTCAGCATAAAATTCTTCATTGCAAATTCATACATTCAAATTCCTGCATTGATAACTGAAAATTTTAAAATGGCAAAAAATCGCAAATTATCACGATTATATATATATATATATATATATATATATATATATATATATATATATATATATATATATATATATATGGAAAAAGTGAAAAAAAATCTCACCTCTCAGGCAAGGTAAATTCTTAAAATGTATGTATTTTGGCTTGAATAAAATAAAAATATAAGCTAACATACTGTAGAATCCATAATCCGTACGATATCTGACTGAAACTGAAAAATTCTAGCATTTTCTAAAAATATATTTTGCACTATAAAACCTAAAAACTAAGGATTGTATAAATATGATTATACCACCATTCGATTCAACATAAAATTCTTTATAATTTCTGCAACTTTCACTGACTTGCAATTGCCTGAACAGAAATGACAACAAAAAATCTTAAAATTGCAAAATATCCCACAATTTCACTATACATATGAAAATATTGCAAAAAAAATGTAAAATAAACCTTTAGAATACATACATTTTGAAGTAACAAAAAAAAGGAATTGTATTATAAACTGCTTTAGAATTTATAATTTGGGAGATATGTGAGATAAACAAAAATCCACAATTTTTGAACGTAGATAGAAAAAACTAAGGAATCACTAAGGAATGAAAGTATTTTCCAATTTATGACTTTATAAAAAAACTCAAAATATAGTCGCGTCTTGTTTCGTTTGTCTATTTGTATTAACAGAGATCAAAAAAGAAAATTATTGTAAAATATAGAAATTTTTATTAGTTGCATTCTGTTTTTTTAACGATTTAATATAATTCAAAACACTTACCAACTTCTAGAGTAAGACGTTCCCAATAAAAGTTTAGTTCAGATCAAAAGCAAATATCGTTATGGTCTGGTTTAAGTTACAAGCTCCTAAAAGGTCATTTCAGTTTGCGTTTACATTTGCCAGTTTCTATTTTATGTTTTTCCTAGAATTCGAACTAGTTAAACGTGATCAAAGGAAGAGGAAAAAGTAGGACTGGGAAACAAACACAACACTGACAAGGGTTCAAAAAGGAATTGGCAAAGCTCTACCATAATGATTTTTCAAAGAGTTCAGCTTTTTTTGGTCATGTCCCATTGTTCTTTAAAATGATCGAGGTCGTCTTGTAATAATAGCTATAGCAAAAAAATATTTATCAATAATTCGTTATAATAAATTCCAATAGAAAGCAATGTTTCGCATAACTATTTATCAAATATAATAAAACCTATATATAAAAAAATACACTTAGTAAGCAAAGATCATCTATTATAAGCACTTTATGTCAAAAATGTAAAATAAAGATAAATAATGGTGTTGAATATAAAATAATTTTTCAAGTATGTTCTATTTCATGACGTTTATATATTTCACTACATTATTTCATAAATATACCTATGCTGCTATATTTGTAAGCTTTCTGGTAAACATATAGAAAAAATAAACATATATTAAATCGTTAAAATAATATGACAAAGAAGCTGAGTAAATTTTTTTTAGTCTTGTGTTTCCAATTAGAATTAGAATGTTTCAAAAATATGAGTTCATGATTAAAGGTAATGACATATATATATTGCAAAACATATGCTCAGATATGAAAACTGAAAGAAATATGGTATAAAATCATTAAATTATATTCATTCAAGTCCTTGTATTTATTGGTAAATAGGTTTAGATATATTCCTAATTTTATAATTGTATTTAAAACTGTTGACTAATAAAAAGCAAATAGTTAAATATACATTTGTTATAGAATAAAAATACTCCATGTCACAACGGAACAAATTGATTCAGATTATACACTAAATCATAAAAAAAAATCAAATATTCCCTTAGCAGTTTATGTCGACCTGTCCAACGCTCACACTACTGGTTTAATTACACTAAACTCTTGTTTAAAAAAAAATACATTCCATTTACTGTGTACCCTAAAAAAAGGCCGCTGCAAAAGAATGTTAAACTGCCATTTCTGGTTTTCTGAATGAGCTGAAATTATACATTTATACGCGAAAACTACATTACGGTTTTTGTATTTTAAATTCCACCTAAAACAAACTAATCTATATTAACATTTGAACCAATGTTTTGATGTAAATATACACACTAATTAATTTGAACAATATTTATTCTATTTTGACGTTAACGATTTTTCGTACCTACTAGAACAACATTGTTTAACGTTATACAATACTAATCTGGAACACTAATCCAAATTTAATAACATCTCAAGGATATATATCTCTTTGTAATTATTCTAAATACGATATACTGTTCCGTGGTATTAAATATTATTAGATCTTATCCTCACCTCTATGTGATATTATGAAATGGATCTAGTTGCTTTCACTTAGTATAGATACATAAAGCGATTAATAAACATTTTGTTCATCTATAATAAGACAAATCATGAATAAAATCTCACTATTTTTAAGCAGATATATATAAGTTTTTTATGAGTAAATATCAGCGGAAAATTGTGAACTAAGGATTTCATCTTATTATAATATTTAGAATTATCTGCGAGTTAAAAATAGTTAAATTATGAAATATTGTTATATTTTTAGAATATTATACTATTATATTTTACACACACACATTTATATTACATACTCAGTTAAATTATGAAAACAGAAGCATTTTTAAAACAATTAATGGATTTTATTGTGACTATAGCAAGGTGGTCTGTGGAAAAATTAGAAAATAGTAGTAGAATTAGTTCTTGTGTCTCATATTCAATATGTTCTATATATTTATATTATTGTATTATAATGATCCTTATTTAAGTATATTTGGTAAATATATACTGATGCGTTATGTCGCCTTGTTTGCGTTTTTATACAAATACAACAGAACAGTAGTAATAAATTAATCTGTAAATTAATATTGTACTAAGTATAACTAGTGTAGGATGTAATTAATTTAAAAAAATTTAAAATACCTGTAGATAGACAACACATTTTTATTCTGCGATTTAAAGATAAATAAATCCTGATACTTTTATATATTTTTAGAATATTATATTTCTGTATTTTATTCACAATATTACAACTTTGTCCCTCAAATTATCATTCTTGTTATACATTTCATGGACAATAATTATAAAATGCGAATCATGGTCCGTTAAATTATAAGAATGGATAAAAGAATTAAAAATGATTACCACTTTTTATTGTTTAATTTTCGTATATGAAAGCGACATTGCAAATAAAAAAATCTTGATCTTCCATCTACTATTCGATATGAAATACCCACATTCAGTCAGGCCCATTCCGAATAAAATTTTGACTGCTACCTCATGAGCAGTCAATTGAATATTTCTAGATCCCCGGTAGGTATTTCTTGCAGAATTTGGAATATAAATGTCAATAATATTCTTATTTACATATAATTAGTAAGAATTTATATATGAAATGAAGTAGATACCCAATTTAATTTTTTTGTTGGACAGAGTAAACGATTTAATTGAAGTGAAATAAATCTGTTGATTGCTTTTGAGGTTGTATGGAGAATATCGAAATAAAAAGTCAATTTAAAATCTAATCGAGCCATGTATTATACGTAAAACCAAATAATAATTTAAAACACTGTAGTGGACTTTCTTGTCAACAAGCACGTCATTAGCAGTAATTGTCTAATTACATTGACACCATACAGCGTACATTTTTCGTAATACATTCCATTTACTCTGTAGCCGAAAAAAACCGGTCGCAAAAGAATTTGAGGCTGACGTTTTATATTTCCTGAATAAGCTAAATGGTGCAGTCATACGTGAAAACTGCATTAGGGATTTTGTGTTTTAAAATTGGCAGGTTTGCTGCTGAAAAATAAAGCAGCATTTTTACGCCACACTTAAACTTTTGCTCATATATTGGTACCGTATTTTTCCTACAGTCAACAACAACCGTTCCACCATTAAGCTTTGAGCTTAAATTGGACCGTGCTGTACATTATACATTTTTTCTCTTTTTTGTTCTCTCAAGATCTGTTATTTTTAGTCCCAATCATTTTAATGGGAAAAATCGTCGGTATCGTAATTTCAACCTGAAACTTACTTCGATCGGGGAACCTTTTAAAATAAATAATCTACGTGAAAAAACTTTAAAATTTAATTAAAACTTCTCGTCTAGACCGAAGGAATACGATCGGGCAAACGATCTTTATTTTTAACTCATTATTTCTATGAACAATAAAGAGATATTAAATTATTTATGTTTAATTATGAAAACCAAGAGCTGAAACAAAAGGAATGACGTAATACGCTACTGAATAAATGTTCGATCCAAGAAAAATAGTTCTTTTTAGAAATTGGCCTTAGTGATTAACATACCCTCCATAAACATTCACATATTTCTACTGATGTTTTTCTAACTATTCAATAGAATTGTTCAAACAGTGGTGTTAACATTATGCGACCGTTTTTTATTGGCTATATAAAAATGTGAAATGTGTGTTACCTGGAGACGAGGCTCGGGCGATGGTGGCACGTCTAAACCAAACGATGGTCGACTACAGAATGAATAGAAATACCCTACAATAACTTCCCAAATAAACGTCTCGGGGTTGCCGCCAGCTATTCGCTATCGGGTTCTAGTTGGCGCTGCTGGCACCCCGCTCGTATTCAACATCTGGGATTATATTTCTTGATATTTTGTAGACCGTTATTCCACTATGTAAAGTTCGACATGCCTCAAGGTCGCTACACATTTCAAAATTCCTTTTTGAAATGTACACAATGAAAATAAGCAAACCATTTCAAACACATACTAGAATATGTTCATATAGATTTTTTTCCTTTTTGGAAGTAAAACAGCTAATTATGCTGAAGATGACCTTCGCGATAACCCCTAACAGAGACTGTATTGAATACGCATTACTAGAGATATGCTTTGTATGTAAGTATGACTTCATATGAGCGAAAACCGATATTAATTTTTCCGCCTACTCTTAATAGCTATCAGGTTCATTTCTGTTGAAAATCATAGAATGTTTATCGTCCTTTGTACTTTTCTATTTACATCTCATCGAGTTTTTAATACAGCCCTTCTTTTATGTCGGATATATTAAACAGAAACGTAAAATTCCTTTAAAATGGTTTTTAATTGTTTATTCACTTTTTATAAGCCATTTAAATAACATCCTAATGTAAAAAAACCGCTTTTTGGGACAGTAAAAGTCCACTTAAAATAAATAAACGGATTTATGTAAGTTCATAAATTTCAAGTTTTGACTTTTATAGTTCACACCTTCAACTGAATAGGAAGACACATAAAATTTTATTGCAAGATTTTATAAACTGCACAAGACATATTTTCTTTTTCTGTACGCCCGGTTATATAAAAATATCATTTTTATTAACTGAAAATGTAATTTACTCCATTAAATTCACTCTAGCTATTAAACTATATTTCGAATTATAAAAGTTCTTTTTAATTGTTCCTAATATAGTATATTTTCAATAAAATTTGTCATGTAATAGCGGTAAAAAGGTATTTTCTTGTCAGAAACTGGGTTAACATTATAGTAAGCTGGTTTAATAGTATGTTGATATAGACGAAGTCTTATCAGTTCAATATCTCAGGTTCAGCATAGCAGTATTTTTATTATGTTTGCTTCTGAAATATCTAGAATGTGAAAACTAGCTATAAAGCACGTTTTACACTGGATACTTAAATCTATATTTTATGAAAATCGTATCTAAAATCGTGTTTCTTTTGTATTTTATATTACAACAAAAGTTCCACCAAATTACCCCGGGCTTTTAAGCTTCATACAAACTTTAGATTTAGGTTGCTGCATCAATATACCCAAAAATATTAGTTCCAAACTGTTTGACGATAAATCTATATATTGCAAATCACATGCTGAGATATGAAAATTGAAAGAAATATGGTATAAAATCATTAAAATATATTCATTCAAGTCGTTATATTTCTAATTTATTTATTCTAAATTTATATATTCTAAAAAAGATATATTCCTAATTTTATAAATATATTTAAAACTGTTGACTAATAAAAAACAAATAGTTAAATATACGTTTGTTTTATAATGAAAATACCAAATGCCACAACGGAACAAATTGATTCAGATTATACACTAAATCATAAAAAAAATTCAAATAATCCCTAAGCAGTTTATGCCGACATGTCCAACGCTCACACTACTGGTTTAAATACACTAAGCTCTTGTTTAAAAAAAATAAATTTGTCATGTAATAGTGGCAAAAAGGTATTTTCTATGCAAAAACTGGGTTAGCATTATAGTAAGCTGGTTTAATAGTATGTTGATATAGACGAAGTCTTATCAGTACAATATCTCAGGTTCAGCATTGCAGTATTTTTATTATTTTTGCTTCTGAAATATCTAGATTGTGAAAACTAGCTATAAATCACGTTTTACACTGGATACTTAAATCTATATTTTATGAAAATCGTATCTAAAATCGTGTTTCTTTTGTATTTTATATTACAACAAAAGTTCCACCAAATTACCCAGGGCTTTTAAGCTTCATACAAACTTTAGATTTAGGTTGCTGCATCAATATACACAAAAATATTAGTTCCAAACTGTTTGACGATAAATCTTAGACAGCAAATTACATGTTACATATTTTTGACCATTTTATATTATATTTGTACATGAAAATTCTGCTGGAACCTTCTATAGAAAATTCCCAAACTATATATATATATATATATATATATATATATATATATATATATATATATATATATATATATATTGCAAATCATATGCTGAGATATGAAAATTGAAAGAAATATGATATAAAATCATTAAAATATATTCCTTCAAGTCCTTATATTTCTAATTTATTTATTCTAAATTTATATATTCTAAAAAAGATATATTCCTAATTTTATAAATATATTTAAAACTGTTGACTAATAAAAACAAATAGTTAAATATATGTTTGTTTTATAATGAAAATACCCAATGCCACAACGGAACAAATTGATTCAGATCATACACTAAATCATAAAAAAAATTCTAATATTCCCTAAGCAGTTTATGTCGACATGTCCAACGCTCACACTACTGGTTTAAATACACTAAGCTCTTGTTTAAAAAAAATAAATTTGTCATATAATAGTGGCAAAAAGGTATTTTCTATGCAGAAACTGGGTTAGCATTATAGTAAGCTGGTTTAATAGTATGTTGATATAGACGAAGTCTTATCAGTACAATATCTCAGGTTCAGCATTGAAGTATTTTTATTATTTTTGCTTCTGAAATATTTAGATTGTGAAAACTAGCTATAAATCACGTTTTACACTGGATACTTAAATCTATATTTTATGAAAATCGTATCTAAAATCGTGTTTCTTTTGTATTTTATATTACAACAAAAGTTCCACCAAATTACCCCGGGCTTTTAAGCTTCATACAAACTTTAGATTTAGGTTGCTGCATCAATATACACAAAAATATTAGTTCCAAACTGTTTGACGATAAATCTTAGACAGCAAATTACATGTTACATATTTTTTATTATTTTATATTATATTTGTACACGAAAATTCTGCTGGAACTTTCTATAGAAACTTCCCAACAAATTTATTGAAACGTACGGTAGCGATCTTATTTCAGGAAAGTTTTAACATTTATACAATATTACAATTAAATTAAGCAAGTTTATTAATAATTTTAACACAGAAATGGTTATTATTTTACACATATAATTTGAAACACCAGTCAATGATATATGTATCATTTTGATCGACAAATTGTTGCCATATTTCTCTATGTCTAGTTATTTCCAGAAGCCTCTTTCGAAGTCTATTTTGTGGCATTAATAAAGTTTTGCCGAAACCAAAACAAATGGTAGTCAAACATAACAATATCCAGTCTATACGGTGGTTATGAATCAGTGGATTTAATATATTTATCTATGTATTTTTTAACATTGTAACATTGTTTTTATGTAATTTTCTAAATAATACTAGTTGCAGATCGATGATGTAGATCAGATTAAATGAACCGAAGGAGACAGTCAACTGAAGATCCAAATTGATAGCTAATTTCTACATATTGAGTGAAGCTGAATGTTAAAAAAGTATCTTTAAGTAACTCAAATCAAGATTTTTACAATTTCCGGCAATGTTTTCTCCATTTCTAGGTTACATGAAAATAAAATATTATCAATATTGCACAAATTAATCTAATGTGTACAATTTTGTTGGATATACAACTGTACTATGATTAAAAACAACATAAAATGAGACAATATCAACTAGAATTTTATGAAACCGATATTAATCCCATAAATAATTATATGTCTGATGTTATAAAAATACCGTTTTATATTCAGAAATTGATTTTACGATATAAATTATGTATCTATCCATATTTTAATAGTATAATAAAGAGACAGTCAATTGAAGATCGAAGTTACTAGCTAGTTTCTACACATTGAGTGAAGCTGAATGTTAAAATAATAATCTTTAAGTAACTCAAATCAAGATTTTTACAATTCCCAGCAATGCTTTCTCCATTTCTAGGTTACATAAAAATAAAATATTACCAATATTGTACAAACTAATCTAATGTGTTCAATTTTGTTGGATATACAACTGTACTATGATTAAAAACAACATAAAATGAGACAATATCAACTAGAATTTTATGAAACCGATATTAATCCCATAAATAATTATATGTCTGATGTTATAAAAATACCGTTTTATATTCAGAAATTGATTTTACGATATAAATTATGTATCTATCCATATTTTAATAGTATAATAAAGAGACAGTCAATTGAAGATCGAAGTTACTAGCTAGTTTCTACACATTGAGTGAAGCTGAATGTTAAAATAATTATCTTTAAGTAACTCAAATCAAGATTTTTACAATTCCCAGCAATGCTTTCTCCATTTCTAGGTTACATAAAAATAAAATATTACCAATATTGTACAAACTAATCTAATGTGTACAATTTTGTTGGATATACAACTGTACTATGATTGAAAACAACATAAAATGAGACAATATCAACTAGAATTTTATGAAACCGATATTAATCCCATAAATAATTATATGTCTGACGTTATAAAAATACCGTTTTATATTCAGAAATTGATTTTACGATATAAATTATGTGTCTGTCCATATTTTAATAATACAATAAAGAGACAGTCAAATGAAGATCCAAGTTGATAGCTAGTTTCTACACATTGAGTGAAGCTGAATGTTCAAAAAATTATCATTAAGTAACTCAAATCAAGATTTTACAATTTCCAGCAATGCTTTCACCATTTCTAGGTTACATAAAAATAAAATATTACCAATATTGTACAAACTAATCTAATGTGTACAATTTTGTTGGATATACAACTGTACTATGATTGAAAACAACATAAAATGAGACAATATCAACTAGAATTTTATGAAATCGATATTAATCCCATAAATAATTATATGTCTGACGTTATAAAAATACCGTTTTATATTCAGAAATTGATTTTACGATATAAATTATGTGTCTATCAATATTTTAATAATATAATAAACGTGTATTATACCCGACATAAATCTTTGACCGTAAGGTTTTAAATAATGTTTTCAACAGTTACGAAAAATGAAATATCTCCTCATTCAACAAATATTTTTCTATCGCTGATACTGCATGGTAAAAGTTTTAGTGTGCACCTTAAATCAATACCTATTTTCCGACAATACCGTTTCTATCAGTGCGGAATCAAAATAAACAAGTATGATGAAAACAATTCGTTTCCTTTAATGGAGAATAATAGAAAATCTCGAACTTTGTTAATTTTTTTTGTTATATTTTTGAAAGCATCAGCGGAAATTGTTTCTGTAAAATGTTTAATATGTGATAAAGTGTCAGAAATCAATTGAGTGCTTAATTTTTTTTTTTTTAATAAAACCAAGATAACGAATACAAACATTTTGAGGAACTAACAATATATAGGTTAATATGAGTTTTACTTCTCATTGTGCGTTCATTTACTAATAATTTTTTATTATAATCTCTCAGAACAATGGTGATGAAAAATCACGAAAATTACAACAGGCAAGATAACACATATAATTTTACACAACCTTGGAAAATAAAAATTAACGAAAGAAAATCTGTGCATGTGCACTTAACCTACAATCAGACCGTACAAACAGAAATAACATTAAATAATAACATCATTCCATATAGCAACAACGCCAAATATCTCAGGGTAAATCTTGATGCAAAACTTCGCTGGAAGGAACATATAAAGAAGAAAGAAAAAAGATCTGGAATTATCAGTACATAATAAATCGCTATTATATAAGCAAATACTGAAATCTATGGAGACATACGGAGTTCAATTATGGGGATGTTCTGCAAAGAGTAACATAAGGAAAATACACATTTTCAGAACAAAGTCCTTTGAGGTATTGTGGGCAAACCCAAATACTATAGGACTGATTACCTACATCGATACCTTTAGATACCCACAGTCAGTCAAGAAATTAAGAGAATTGCAAGGGGGCGTGGGGAAAGACCCTATTCTCATGAGAATATTGAAGTATTGCAGCTTTTGGATACCGCCAAAACATGACACAAACTCAGAACAATCAAACCATCTGATCTTGTGTAGGGTTGTGTAGTGAGGTGTATATAATAAAAAATACAGCAGTGACAAGTATAGATAATTGGACACAAGCTTGGAAAATACAAATTAATGAAAGAAGATCTGTGCATTTTGTAAATAAAATTTTCATTCCATATAGCAACAACGCTAAATATCTCGGAATGAATCTTGATGCAAAACTTCGCTGGAATGGACAAATAAAGAAGAAAAGAAAAGAACTGAAATTGAAATATAGGAAAATGTACTGGCTAACTGAAAGAAAATCACAATTATCAGTACATAATAAATTGCTATTATATAAGCAAATATTGAAAGCTATATGGACATACGAAGTTCAATTATGGGGATGTTTTGCAAATAATAACATAAACAAAATACAAAATTTTCGGGACAAAGTCTTGAGAGGTATGGTGCACCCAAATACTATAGGACTGATTACCTATATCGAGACGTTCAGATACCCACAATCAGTCAAGAAATCAAGAGGATTGCAAGGGGTCATGAGGAAAGACTCCATTCTCATACGAATATTGAAATATTGCAACTACTGGATACCACCAGTACAGGACACAGACTCAAAAGAATCAAACCATCTGATCTAGTGTAGTGTTGTGTAGTGAGGTGCGTATAATAAAAATACAGCAGTGACATGTATAAACATTATTTCACCAGAAACTGAGAATGGGCCGATGGGTCCTACTAGGTTATAGGTATACCTAGATTTAAGTTATCACAAAAACTAATTCTAGGTTAGTTGGAAACGACTAGTAACAATGTAATAATTAAATAATTATAAAAAAATTAATCTCTTAGAACTTCAACAATCTGCCCGTGGAAATAAGTATTATAATATGATTTCCGTTTTACAATACAACTCTACTGACAGGTAGAATATCACTTCAGTAAGTGATCTAGTGTACAAACTTATAATATGAATCTTATTCTAGATACTATTCTAACTTATTTTAAATTCTATCCTAACTTATTCTAAATACTATTCTAACTTATTCTAGAGATTATTATATATCACTCTATGTGCTTTTAATCAGTTCGTATGGTAGTTTACGTTTGAGCCCACTCGCTTCACTGTCATCACGCACATTGGGCGAGTGCATTGGGATTCACTAACAGTCTTTCAGAGCACTTTGCACTAACACTTCGAATCACACTCGTTATGGGTTCTAAGGAGATATCGCGCTAAATTAGTTTGTTGGATACGTAATATGGGGCATCGACGATGACTCACAATACTTTATTCTGGAACCTCTGGAGGATATCTATGTTAGATTTGGTAGTCCAGGTCCAAATGGCCAAAAAAGTATAGTAAGTAACTTGTTATCTAAGGATAATTTAGATTTACGCCAATAAATTTGGGTTAATTTAAAGCCAATATGCTTGCGTTTTGTTAGTATATTTTTTTTCTATGTTAAACGCCGATCAAAATGCATTCCCAGATATTTAACATTGTCTGCTTGCGGGAATTTGTAATTCTATGTTTTTACTGAGGGACAAGTTCTTTTACAAAGGGTGAATATCATATGGATATATTTTGTCTCATTTGCTCTGATACGCCATGTTTTCAACCACAATTCGACTTTGTTAATATAAATTTGGAGGTTTCTTGTAGCTGATATTGAACCCTTGGGTGCTAATAAAACCTGTGTCAGCTCTATACAATAGATATAACTGTATAATAGGTATAACAGTGGACCAAGAACACTACCCTGCGGAACATCTGAATATATTATATAGAGGTCAGTGTGTTTTCAACCTGTTTCACTATAATATGTCTGTATGTGAGTTATGATTTGAATAGTCGAAAGCGTGTATGGGGCAAAGGCTTTTTCAATTTAACATGCAGTCCAGCCACACGTTGTCGAAGGTTTGACATATATCGATAAATGCAGCGATTTACTAATGTATGTAATAACAAGTGAACAAAACACTAGTTGTGTCGATTATGATGACACAAACTCTTTATAGGTATTAAATTATAGGTCTTTTATATTATAAGTGTTAAATATTGGCGTCATATTTAGTCGTATATATTTTTAGGTTTTGAGTATTCAGTTTATATTATAGCTCCAGTTATGGCAATAGCAAATAGCAAACCGTAAATAAACCTAAACCAATTAACAATTATATCAAGGCCAAAATGTTTTCAAGCTTTTGTAATTATTCTTCTGTGTGACTCCAAGCTTAGATACATCTACTGACATCCGCAAACTCAAAGAAATCCACCCATTTAAAATAGCCCTTAAAATAAACTCCTTAGCTTATCAATGTCTAGCTCAAAGATATAGGTTCGAGTGGTTTGTCAAGTTTTGTTTAATTGTTCACAGAAAATACAAAAATAATAATGAAAGCATCAAAACAAAAATTGGAATAAGAGCATAATGAAAGATCTAAACACTGTCTACTCTTAAATTCTCTCTCAAAGGACTGGTTTTGAAATTGACAATTATTTACCGAAAGGTTTAGTTTTTCTGAGTAGTACAACAATTAATTTCTACTGAAAGTGATGATAGAAAGGCACGGTGTTAATTTACAAACATTAACTCGATAAAATCATCGCAAAATCTCGTCAACATGTCTAATTTGTGCGTTTAACAGAAAAATATTTATTAATCAAGTCGAAATGCAATAAATTAATCCTTTTAAATTAATTCACGGTCATTATTTAAGTAGAAACTTTATTAAAGAATTGTAATGTATATTGTATTGAACTATAAATTAGAATTGTTACAATAAGATTGAAATAGAGGACCAAATATTTAAAGCATTTTTCCTCTTATCATCTTTGATATATTAATCATTATCTTGTTATAATATATAAAATTTTTATATATAAGTATAGCCGTCTATAAAACGAGGCTTTCTTTAAGCCAAGACGTAATATATCAAAGAATGCTGTATCTAGACTACAAAATATGAAAAATATAGCAATTTACATATATTTTACATCAAGGCCCTTATCACTAAAATAATATTCGTATCAAAAAATAAATGTTGGATTTTTACAAAAAGGTGGCGAACCCATTTATGTTTTATTGAACTATACCATTTTTCACTTGCTCATATCCAGTATATTTGAAATAAAAATACATACAGGGGATATGATTATTTTTGGTGTCGAAACCATATTAATTTTACATAGTGATGACAAGGCTAACACAATATAATTCGCCAGGATAAAAATTCAAAAGTGGAAAACCCACAAAATGAGTGGTGAACACGAAAAAAGTCTGTAAATTTTTACGTTGGAAATCCTGAATATATTATGAATTCTAATAGTACATTGAACCTACCCTGAACAATTTAAAATCAAAAAAAAATTCCAGCCTGAATTTGAAACGTTCGTTTTGTGTAAATTAAATTTCATTAAAATTCCAACACGGTCCTTTATCTTTGCGGGAGTATTTTAATAGAGCGACTTAGACTGTTTTTATATATTTAAACCAGTTTTTTATATCAGCGGTAATAAGGAACCTACAATAGTTGATTAAAAAATTGAACGAAATCCGGCTTATTTATTTTTACAAATTTATTTCCACCCCTTCAATGTCATCCCTCTGTATAAAATGTATTTATGACCAATACTCGAAAGAATCATTACATTCATTACAGTCTCTAGAATGACCATCATCTTAGATTTAGTTTTAATATCCTCAAATTACTCAAAATGAGATCTACAAAGAATTTTTTGTGCTGAGGGTCTCCTAAATTAACTTAAAATTTGTTCCTCAAAGGACATTTTTAATAGAAACTATTTCTATAGGAAGAACCAATATTGTGTTATATTGAAAAAAAAACTATTTGGTGACAAATTGAACGAATAATTTCATACAAAAGCGGCAGAATACTCAAATAACCTTTTTTACTATCAGATTTCTGACCAGGAGGAAAAGATTAGATTTTAGCCCGCAATGTTGCTAAATTTAAGAGATATACTTGGTGGTGTAAGTAAAGCTATTAATATCTTGAGAATAACGCAATTTCCCATTTTTGTCATTGAAAACCCATATTTTAATTAAAAATTAATATTGTCGCCTTATATATATCAAAAAGTTGCTTACATTAACATAGTATTACCACATCCCCATATAATGAACTGAATATTAGATGTGATCTCTCTTAATTACTTGTAAAATAAATAAGACAAGAAAAACAAGTATCATTAAAAATAGGCCAAATCGGCAACATCGCATATCCACAAATAGTTTCAATAGACACTATAATTAATAAAGAATTACTAACGAACAAATACTATAACAAATAAATTATAAACATGTTGTTGATAGTTAATATTTTTCTAAACAATGAAGATACCAGTAGTAGAATGAATAAAAGAAATTTAACAACCAAATAGGTTTTGTAATTTTAAAAATAAGCGATACAAAATTATGTCACGTATATGGAAACGACTGGTTAAGATTTATTTCCATATTTTAGAGGATTTTCTGGATAAAATAGAGAATGTTCACAACATTTCCTTATTTTAAAAGAAATTCTACTTATCAAAATATAAAATAACACAATGTAGTTGATCCGAAAAAAACGTTATATTAAAGGTATTAAAGACCCAGTGGATAGATCCGATGGATGTATTAAAAATAATTTGACATAGTAATTATCTGTCCCTTTTGGTTAGACCCTGATAAGCTGGGAAAATATTGAACACATTGAATGGATGACATCAACTAACAGCAATTTAATATAAATCGGAAATTAAGCGTGAAAGGTTCTGGAAAACCGTGAACCAATTAAGACGATCAAATGTTGTCTGTTTTAATTCATCTCGTTCAATAAGACCCAAAAAGGGATCCCATTTAATAGTTAGACGTGAAGGCTCATCAGTATGTATGGAAAAGATAGTTCTGGGACAGATAAAGGTCAACATCTTTTAAAATATATATTTTTTAATATTACAGTCGCTTCAACACCTTTGTGTTAAATAGGACAAAGTAAATATATATAAACTAAATATACGATACAATAATCAATTATGTAAAAAAACCAGCCACTAATAAATATATCGAATCAGATAAAATATAAAAAATGGACAAAGTATCAAAGTTATAATATAAAAGCAGATATAAAATAATAATTTAAAAATATATTAAATATTAAATAAACTATGATAAAGATAAATTATAAGATTATTTTGATTTATCTGATTAAATAAATTAAATATGAGATAATAACACTGTCTTTAAAATAGTCTGCTTAACTTGGGTTTTAAACGTTTCTCAAAAATACAATTGTTAATTAGGTAGATTAGGCCTCCAGGGGGATACCACTATATAAAAAAAAGACGCACAGAAACTCTATCTTATGGGTGGTATGGAAAAGAGTTCAATGTATACAAAAACAAATCTAACCTACAAACTATTATACCTGTGTTCTTAATTGTAGTTTTATTGTAGTTGTAAATTTTTGTTAATTATTTTATTTAGATTATAATTTTCTTGTAAGTCAAAGTCAAACTGAACTCAAACTCAGAGTTGATGCGGCAACATTGCAATGTTTCGACGTCACAAATATCCATGACGCATTACAACAAAAACTTTAAATAGACTATACAACATTAACTTTTTAAACGGTATTTAATTAAATCTAATTTCCATTAAGTTCTTCAATAATCAATAAAATATTGATAAGTTTAAATGACTACACTACTGACCATCAGAACAAAGTATCATAAATAAATTTATTATAAGAATAGTTACAACTTCAGAGTATCAAATATAAGTATACATCATCTTTCTTTAGTTTTACGTTACAATCATAAATATGGAATAATAAATGAACTAATGTATATTATTACACTAAAATAGAGAATGTATAAATAAAACAATTTATAAATCACCATATGACTCGTATATTAAAACAATAACAAACAAAATTAGGTGATTTTTGGGAATGAGATATATGTCTCTACTAACAGGAATCATTACCCACCGCCCTGATAATTAATTATTCATAATTTAAAGTATCCTGGCTGGAAAGAATAAAAAATATATTAGCAAACAAACTGTGGAATTATTCCATTAAAAAAATATAAAATACCATTAACGTATTCAAATTTCTTTCAAGAATTTTATCAGTGAATAAAGCCCATGTTTATATAAGAGTTTCCAATGTTTATGTAAAAGCCGATATCGATAATACCTTTCCAAATGTTAATTAAAAATAAACAAAATACGCGATAAGCTTTTTTTTAATCGCGAACTTATCCCTCTTACAAATTTCGAACTTAATTTAAATGGATTTGATTTGCCCTAAAGCTTATACGAAAACAAATGTTTGTTTTATATTGATTGTTAATGGCCGATATTTTAGAATTCTTCGCGTAGTTCTTCGTAAAAATCTGTTTAATAACCCCCATAATTATAAAAAATTATGACGTTATTTTGGTACAGTTTGTTCAGCAAATTGGGCAACAGCGAAATATATTGGCCATAGTTTACATTATTCCTGGTATATATGCCCTTGTGTATAAAACATTATTTGAAATGTTAAAATGTCAACGGAAGAAGATAACCACACTCAATCAATGCATGTTCTCTGGCCAAAAAAACGAACGATACACGTCAGGGGTGTCAGTTTGCAATGACCACTTCTGAATGGTGCTAAACTTCTTTCCTTTCGTTTTATGCGAAGGAAGTTTTATAAGTCAATGATTTCAGCATCACCGCTAACCCCGACGTCAACTATTGACAGGCTATTGTAAGATTTTGGGCAAGTTCCACCATTTAGTTCATGTTCGACAGTCATTGACAGAAGATAAATTAATTATGTGATTTTTTTCTGCGCTGATTGTACATTTTTTGGCAAAAAACTAAACTGTATTCCAAAATAAAAAGCAAGACCCAAAAGAAGAACAAATGCTTGCCAAAGATCCACAAGGATCCCTTTTTGGTCTATTTTTTCCTGACTAATTGTAATAACAATCTGTAAAAGTACTTTGAACAACGTTGAAAAGTATTGAAAAGTGAGTGTTTTCTTAGTAGAAGTTAATTTTCATTTTGGAGGTTCATAAACAAACCAAACGCTCAAATTTCCAAGGCACGTAGAAAGTTTTTACATATTTTTTGTCTATTTGGGTATAATGTTATTGCCGAGCTGATGTGACGGAAAATCGGAAGTCGCTCAATGCAAAAGCCATTCAGTTTGCTATTTAAGCACTAACTATAGCATATAAGACTTCGTAGAAATATTGTAGACATCTGCTTCTATGGTGGAATGGTTAAAGCATTTAGCTCCCAGAGGTCGTGGGTTCGTTTCCCGGCGGAAGCGAGAACCTTTTGTTGTTGTTTAGTAAAAACATTTGTCAAATCACCTAGACTAAATTAGCGAACCCCGGGGCGTGAAGTGCTCCTTATTTACAATCATTATTTCCGTATTCCTATTTTTCCTCATACGGGTTACACCTTTACTTGATCTACCCTTTATAATATTAAATAATATAACAGCGAAATTATTGAGTAAATATCTAACACTAAGAAGACAAAATAAAATATAAATAAGGAACTCACTAAAAATTAGTAAAATTTTAACACAAAAAAGCATTTTAATTATGTGCATAATAATGATTATAAAAACTAAATAAAAATAAACAAAAGCCATAAAAAAATATATATATATATATATATATATATATATATATATATATATATATATATATATATATATATAATATATATAATTTATAACATATATAATTTATAGTACAATGTTTTAAATAAAAATACTTAATACGTTATATTTTATGTTGGTATAATTTTATTTTGAAACTGTCTTTCCTCTTTCGATAGAATAAAAAATTACTGGTGAAAAGAGAAGAAATGCCCGTTTATAATGACGCGTTTCAAGAAAACTACAACAAAATTAAAACGTGCCGAACAATAGAAATAATTTATTAATGATCCTGACTTTTACTGGTATCTGAGTTGGAGATTTGTAGTGAACGTGTATACGTACGTATGTGTAGGGACAAAAAAAAGCTCATATCCGTGTTAATATGACCCAGATATTTTTATTTTTCTGTTATTTTTCTTCCGGCTGAAGTCGTAAATCTCAGTGGCTTGATTATCGTTCAAAACTTAAAAGCTCCGGAAAAGGTAGTGAGAAATATTGGCAGAGGTCCGGTTTTGATTTCAAAAAAATGCCCGGTTTACTATTTTTGATTTACTGAGTAGAGGATTTTTTTTATTCAATATATGGACTCATAAATAAAATGATAAATGATTCTATAATGCAGGATTATCCTGTATTGATTCTCTAATATATATATATATATATATATATATATATATATATATATATATATATATATATATATATATATATATATTTGTTAATTTTTATTTAGTTTTTATAACGATTATTATGCACATAATTAAAATGTTTTTTTGTGTTTAAAACTTTAGTTATATTTTTTTTTAAATTTTTAGTGAGTTCCTTATTTATTTTTTGAAGTCGATTCTGTTTTTTTTATATTTTATTTTGTCTTCTTAGTGTTAGATATATACTCAATAAATTTCGCAGTTATATTATTTAATATTGTAAAGGGTAGACCAAGTAAAGGTGTAACCAGTATGAGGAAAAATAGGAATACAGATATAATGATTGAAAATTAGGAGCGCTTCACGCACCGGGGTTCGCTAATTTAGTCTAGGTGATTTGACAAAGGTTTTTACTAAACAACAACAAAAGGTTCTCGTTCCCACCGGAAAACGAACCCGCGACCTCTGTTTGGGAGCTAAACGCTTTAACCATTCCACTATAGAAGCAGATGTCTACAATATTTCTACGAGGTCTTATATGCTATAGTTAGTGCTTAAAAAACAAACTGAATGGCTTTTGCACTGAACGACTTCCGATTTTCCATCACATCAGCTCGGCCATAACATTATACCCAAACATAAAACACAATTATACCCAAATAGACAAAAAAATATGTAAAAAATTTCTACGTGCCTTTGAAATTTGAGCGTTTGTTCATTTGATGAACCTCTAAAATGAAAATTAGATTCTACTAAGAAAACACTCACTTTTCAATAATTTTCAACGTTGTTCAAGGCACTTTTACAGATTGTTACTACAATTAGTTATGAAAAAAATAGATCAAAAGGGATCTTTGTGATATTTTTATTTTTCTGGTATTTTTCTTCTGGCTGTCGTAAATCTCAGTGGCTTGATTATCGTTCAAAACTTAAAAGCTCCGTAAAAGGATATTATATATACATCACGTAATATGAAAAGAGATATTTTTGTTAGAAGAGAGTAGCCCATTGCGAAATTCATCTTAAACATTGAAACTCATAGAACGAAAACAAGAACACTGGCGAAAATACTTCTTCCCCAACCCAATATTATGTTTTATTTCAACCAACAGTTGAATTGTACATCTTTTGAAGCTGTGTAATACTCGACATTTATTATTTTGGATATATTACTGTTTTCGATAAATCAGATCATCTTATATCCAACCAAACAAATAATAATGTAAGGAGGCAATGCTTTAGAACTACATGCTATAGTGTAGGATATTTTAACATGTGGTCAAGCATTATCATTGTTGTAAAACATATTGGACTTGAATAACAACCACTTTACTTCGACTTGATCCAAACATTGGTTTAATTTGACTTATGCTTTCAATTTTGTATATTATCATGTTATTTCTGATGAAATAAAAATATATAGACCTATATAACTGCTACCAGTAATATTCAAGGTATATGAAGATAAAAAGAAAATGTATACTAAATAACAACTTGAAATGAATTATATTTAAGGTTTGATTACGATTTGTAATAAATGTAACTATATATGTCTATTAAAGCAACAAAACTGTTTTATTGCTGATGTTTTTAATTACCTTATTGTTTTCTAACTTCTGAGAGTTATGTGTATGTATGTTAATAATGTTTCATAAATTAATAAAAAGAATAAGTAAAATTTGGGGGGTTTAAGAATAAAATTAAAAAGCAAAAAAAAAACAAAAGTTCAATTTTAACAAAAAAATTGTAATTATTCAAATTTGTTCTAAATATAATTTATCCACCTTTGGTTAAATTATATATAATATGTTTGATTTAGATTTCAGGATAATAAATCATACTAATCTGTTTTATTGTCAATTTTCTTAATTACCTTATTGTTTTCAGACTTTTAAGCGGTTAAGCTGCTGTTGTTGCACTATTTTTCCGGAATTTGATTCATGTTCAGTTCTCAGGAGTACCTTTGGATTGTTTAGATCCTATTACGATAAGCAGAACTAAAACAACAACAATCAGACCTGAAATTGGCTGATGAGATTCTGTCGAAACGTCGTCAAAAATTAACATAGCGACATACAAACAAGTCTAACAAATTAGATAACATATAAAAAAAGACGAATCTGTGAATATTTTGTTGGAAACATTGAGTTAAACTGATTTTAATGATGCAAATATTAAAATTGAACTTGATTATTCGATTCAACATGTATTAAGACTGAAAACTGAATATTGTGAATTTCCTTTTATGGATCGCAATTGGACCTAAGCCACATCGAGCCAGTTTTGAAAGAAATGATTACTGGTGATGAAAAATGTATCATATACAACCATTTTGTATGAAGAAAATGGCTGTAGAGGCCTGCAGAAATGTCAGAAATCGAGGTCAAGGGAAACGATGCAGGTTTTTGATGTGTTTGGCAGTTTGAATAGAATTACTTCATTACTAGCTGCACCACTATGATAAAACCATTCATTCGACACTCTACTGTTAACAACAACTACTGCACTTCGAGCAAACAGTGTAAATAAACGATCAGGATTATTAAATAGGATAGGACGATAATACTAGACATACATCCATCATATATAACAGACCTTGCTCCGTGCGACCACACCATTTCTTCCGTCCTCTTGAATCAAAATAGCTGGCTTAGATCATAGTTTCGTCAAGCCTTCGATAAAGTTTTGAACTAGGATTTGATATATAAATGAAATAAAATGCTGCCAAAGCAATATGTAAAGGTATTAATAGCACATATCTCCGATAGATTCTTCAGAATGGAACAATAAGTATAATATTCTGAACTAAAAGAAATACAAGCAGGAGTGCCTTAGAGTCCTAATTTATATCTGTTAATACTGCTGACATACCAAAACTCGAGGAATTACTACATTACGATTTGCCGATGATAAAGCACTATTAGTAGTTGGCAAAAACCAAGAACCGTCCATAAAATAATTGACTTCACCAAACAATATAACTAAATGATCTAAAATTTGTTTTTATTAAGTTTACTAGCAAAAATCTAAACAACTCACCAGTCCTGAAATTGAATGATGCTATAGTACCATATGCAAATAGTGTTAAATATTTAGGCATGGCAGCAGGTGTTAAATGAAAATGGATGGAGCATGTCAAAAATTTAAATATAGACAGTTATATTGGATATATGATGCGTAACGCAATAAACATACCTTGGTATGTACGCAATGACGATTTGCATCGTGTCCTAGAATTTCCTACAGTCAAGAGAGAAATTAGAAGGTTCGCTAGGAAACAGGAAGCCAGGCTGTACCTCCATGAAAGCCTAAAAGCGCTTCAATCACTCCAAGAACGACACTGTTCGCAGACTAAACAGGACTACACACTGGGAAACGGAACTATAGATTGCCGCTGGATAGATTATGTGTAGAAATTGTAATATTAATTGTTATCAGTAAATTAATGATTGGTCTAGGAGACCAGTGAAGTATTAGTATTTGATATTCACATAATTTAGCTGTAAAGAAATGGAAAAAAACCGAAAAGACTTTTTCTTTTATCCCTTTTATCACTACACCAACAAATTTTGTAATTTTTAATATTAACTATATAAAATAGAACGAAGATTTACTTGTTTTTTTCTCAAAATAAGTATGTTATTTTAACTAATTGAAATTGGAGTAAGAAACCGGTCTTATTTTGTCCAAGTTTGTCTACTATAATTGAAAAATAACAATTGTGTCGGGATCTGTTGACTCGCTCTAAGTTTAATAGATATTTTAAAAGTTTCCCTCTAAAACTAGCCGAAACTAATGCCCAATTCATCACCTCCTAGCTTATTCCATATAAATATGCTTATTGCGTTCGCATCACGCTTTTTCGGATTTTTGCTGTGGGCACGGGAAAACTTTTAAAATTTAGACGTTGTTTTCATTTCTCTTTTTATGTGCAAATAGGTCGGCGAATATAAAAGAGGATAAAAACAGTTTGCGAGACTGGAGTAAATATTCTATCGTTCTGAAAAAATACCACCACCGAAAACTAAACATATTCAGGGGCGGAATAGTCTTTATTGAAAACCACCCGAAATACGGAAACAACGTTAGGAAAAAAACGAGTTTATCATCAATATTTATATAACTTATTATGGGATTACTTTTGGAGCTTTCATTATTTATTTGTAAAGATGTTTTGCGAACTTTTTTCCCTGCCGCTATAACTATTTTGTTTTGGTTTACGAATTGATTTTCAATCAATCTTGTATAGCCTTCATATTGTTTGCTGAGAAAAAAAAAGTATCTTTAAATGTGATTATTTATGATATCTATTTTTGATATCAAATCTTATGAGAATGATCCTATCTCGTAAAGCCTCATGAGCCTATCTAGATCTTTTTAAGAATTTCATCCGGTTTTTCAACTATTGACCGCCCAGTGCGAAATTCATCTTCAACATTGAAATTTATAGAACGAAAACAAGCACACTGGCGAAAATACTTCTTACCCACCCTAATATTATGTTTTATCTCAACCAACAGTTAAATTGTACATCTTTTGAGGCAGCGTAATACTCGACATTTGTTATTTTGGATATGTTGCTATTTTCGATAAGTCAGATCATCTTATGCACTCATACAAATAATAATCTGAGGAGGCAAAACTACCCGCCATATTGTAGGATATTTTAACATGTGGTCAAGCATTGTCATGGTAAAACATAATGTCCCTGAATAATGACCACTTTACTTTAGCTTGATACAAACATTGGTTTAATTCGACATATACTTTCAATTTTGTATATGATCATGTTATTTCTTATGAAATAAAAACCTATAGACCTATATAACTGCCACAAGTAATATTCAAGGTATTTGAAAAACTTCTATTGACAACAATGAAATCGATTAGAGAGAAAAAAAACCTAATATTTACATACAAAATTGAGATTATAAACAACCATTTCAATATTGACCAGGTGAATAGAATAACAGTAGCCTATGAATGTAAAAAGGTATGTTTAACTATATTCTTAGATGTAGGACAAGGTAGGACTTCGATAAGTATGGCATCACAGCCTTTTATATAAGCTGCAGAAAATATTACCGAAACAAGACAGCTATTAAAATCTTACATTACGGCTAGAATATATAAAGTCAAACAAGAGTAAGCCTAAAATACAATCAAAGAAGCCCAAGTAAGTGTAACATAAGAAATGTGTTGTGTCCAATTCTTTAGGTACTCTACACATGTAATATAATACAAATAAAAAATATGACTACTTACGATGACTTTCATACGAATTTGACAACTTGCAATAAAAATTAACGAAAGTAAATATGTGCATGTGCAATTCTCGTATATTCAAACTGCACAAGCACCAATATCAATAAATAATACTATCATTCCATATAGCAACAACGTTAAGTACTCAGAATTAATCTTGAAGCAAAATTTCGCTGGAAATAATCTCTAAAAAAGAAAAGGAGAGAACTGAAATTCAAATATAAGAAAATGTGTTCTTTAATTGAAACAAAATTACAATTATCAGTACATAAAAAATTGCTATTTCACAAGCAAGTATTGAAACCTATATGGATATACGGAATTCAATTATGGGGATGTTCCGCAAAACGTAATATAACATATATTATCTTTATCTTTCTCGTATATATCTCTATATTAATTCACAGCCCGGTAATAAGAAATTAAATATTACTAAAATTTGTTTCATCAAATAATTGAAAATAAAAAGCCATTTTGTACCATGTAGTTACAGTTTTAAAACTCATATAATATTTTATAACTTTAATAACTTTAATAAACATTTACATTACGACAAAGCACAGAATAACTCTTAAACCCTTTACAGCAAAACATGAGATAGTTCCTGTGATAACTCGTAAATTATAACTGAAACAAACTTTCATATACAAATTATAATGTTATTGTAACAGGTCAATTGAAAAGTCGGCGGCCTACCATTGTACAACACATTTTTTGGCGAAATTATTTGTTTTTATTCAATATAATTCCTTTCAAGGGTGATACACTGATTATAGCAACCCTCAAGTTTTTCGATACTATTTTTGTAGTACGATTTGTCCTTTGATTCAAAATATGCCTCAGTTTCGGCGATCACCTCTTCATTCGACGAAAATTTGTTCGCAGCGAGCATTCTTTGGAAATCTGAGAACTACGAAAAAGGATAGTACTTTATTTCTTATGAAATAAAAACCTATAGACCTATATAACTGCTACCAGTAATATTCAAGGTATTTGAAAAACTTCTCTTGACAACAATGAAATCGATTAGAGAGAAAAAACCTAATATTTACATACAAAATTGAGATTATAAACAACCATTTCATTATTGACCAGGTGAATAGAATAACAGTAGCCTATGAAGGCAAAAAGGTATGTTTAGCTATATTCTTATATGAATGACAAGGTAGGACCTCGATAAGGTATTGCATCACAGCCTTTTATATAAGCTACAGAAAATATTACCGAAACAAGGCAGCTATTAAAATCTTACATTAGGGCCAGAATATATAAAGTCAAACTAGAGTAAGCCTACAATACAATCAAAGAAACCCAAGCAGGTGTAACATTTACATTACGACAAAGCACAGAATAACTCTTAAACCCTTTACAGCAAAACATGAGATAGTTCCTGTGATAACTCGTAAATTATAACTGAAACAAGATTTCATATACAAATTATAAAGTTATTGTAACAGGTCAATTGAAAAGTCGGCGGCCTACTATTGTAAAACACATTTTTTGGCGAAATTATTTATTTTTATTCAACATAATTCCTTTCAAGGGTAACACACTGATTATAGCGACCCTCAAGTTTTTCGATACTATTTTTGTAGTACGATTTGTCCTTTGATTCAAAATATGCCTCAAATTCGGCGATCACCTCTTCATTCGACGAAAATTTGTTCGCAGCGAGCATTCTTTGGAGATCTGAGAACTACTAGGAAGGAGAATACGGTGGATGGATGGATTTTGGCCATCGATTTCACCGACTTGTGACACGGTGCATTGTTTTGGTGAAGAAACACTTTGTTTTTCTTCAAATGCGGCCGTTTTTCGAAGATTCCGTCCTTTAAACGGCGAATAACAGATACAGACGCCATAACCTTGCAGCCGACTGTTGCTTTTTCCCACGCTTTGGAGCTGGTTAGTCGTCTGCTGTCCACTCGGATAACTGTCGGTTGGACTTCGGAGTGAAATGATGGATGGAAAACTGGGGTTTACTACGCTTGATTATCTTCAAACACTGCTCCCAATCATCAACTCGTCGTTTTTTTTTGATCAAAAGTGAGCTCGCGCGACACCCACATTGAACAGAGCATTCTCATACCCAAATATTCGTGAATAATATGATGTACACGTTCAGTTGATATCTTCAATATCTTCAGAGTATAGCAGATACTCTGAAGATATCATTGCATTTTAGTTCATGGTCATTCAAGATTATTTTGTGGATTTTTTAAATGTTTTCCTCGGCAACAACCTCTTTTGGGCGAACAAACTTAGCATACCAACCCTTGATGGTTGATTTTTCTGGGGCAGTGTCCAGAGATTCGGCATAAAGCCAAGTTTTTGCTTCAACTGTATTTTTCCCTTAAAAAAGCACTATTTTATCAACACGCAAAATTCCTTTTCATCCATTTTTTCACAATAACAAAAGTTGTTTCACTCAAAATGCTATAATTTACAAAGAAATGATTCGACAGCTGTAAAATTTATACACGCATGTTTTGAGGGTTAGGGCTAACTAAAAACATATGGATTTAATTCTAGTAGCGCCATCGATGTGTCAGATCGGGGACTTTTCAATTGACCTGTTATGAACTGTTTTAGATGCATTTATTATAGCTACAAGTTATCGAATAAAATAAGAGCTGTAAGACTACACAAATATACCAATGACCTATAAAATTTATTAATTAAGATGTCATTATATTAATTTTACATTCAAATATAATTCGGTTGACATTTTTCGAATTGTTTACCTTTTATCTTGAAACCTTTCCCTAATCAACAGAAGACAATCCCGTTTATTAAATAACACTGCAATACCTCCGTTCACCTGACCCTCAGTTGAACTAATTAAAATATTACGTTTTGCCACACCTTCTGTAATCCCCAGGCATTCAACCCGCACATTGCCACTTATTTTGCAGTTTGTATATAGAATAAAATATTTAATTGCTTGAATAATGCCGTTAAAATTGCCAATTTCATATTTAATAACCCCTTTCCTTTTCCCGAGAACACTTTTAACAATCGCCTGATATTGAGAACTTCTAAAAATTGAGAAAATATTTGAATAAAATTCCAATCACAAGGAAACATGTCGAAGATAAAAAGGTTGGAGTAACAATGACATGAGGAGTAAAACAATTTTTTTCAGTCTATATACATAATGAAATATGTAATTACTAAGAGATTTATTGTCAGTTTATAAATATTGAGAAAGCATCGAAAAAATAAATTAAAACAGAAGTAAAAATCGAGAATCACAAGGGAACATATGGAAGATAAAAAGGGTGGAGTAGTAATGGCATCAGAAGTAAAAAAAAGCGCTATTTCGACATTATCTGGGTTAAAATCGTACCCATCGAAAGTGTTTCCTCTTCCAGTTTAACCAAAAGTGGCATCGGTAACATGTTTATCTCGAATCGGATCGTTTTAAAAGTTTCTTTTTTTATCCTCTCTTGGATGCATGCCCAAGCACTTTTTAGTCATTAAGGCGCTCCCAAAGTCAAACGTAATTATGCCAGTAAAGGCGGTAAAGTATGTGTGCGTATGTGATAAGTCAGCCTCTGAAATAAAGTGAACCATTCAAAGGCTGAAGGGGAGAATATTGATTTAATATTAAGGCATTCCTTGGAGTAAAGAAGATTTGAAAACAATTAGACATTCTACCCTTGAGCCTTTTAGCTTACTTTACTGTATTCCTCGTGAAGGAATATAGGCTCTAATACCGCAATATTATCAATTATTATTCATTTTATATTTAAATATTTTTTTATATACAGGATCATATAGCAGAGTTGATTTATATTGTAAATGATATAAATGTAATTTCATCATCCTAAGAGAATCCTAATTAAAGCCACGCTGCATCCCCAAATAATTGAAGAGAACATTCCACCATACAGTGGATATATTGGGTATCCCAGATTACAGCAATATATTTTCAGGATGTCAGTATTGAGAGATTTTACTGACTACTGACTTTATGTATCAACTCAAACAATATCGGAAAATATCCAAAACCGTATTAGAACTGGAAATTTATGTTCAATTATGAAAAAAATTCAAAAAGAAGGCATGAAAGATATTCGGCAAGACATACCAAACGAAATATGAAAGTTAAAGAAAGAAATTAGAACTAGACACAGGCCAAACCTTTGAAGTGGTGTTAACAAGCCAGAAGAATGGACAAGAACCAAGGACAGAACCAATATGTGTTTCGAGTCAGACGTGATGAAATAAAAAATAAAAATCAGGAAACAAATATAGAAAGAGAAATTGAGAAGATTAGAAAAAAATAAGAGTTTATAGCATTGACAGATCGATAATGTAAACCATTAACACATGAAACAAAATATTTATTTAGATGAAATTAAACAAGTAATAAATAGACCATAAGAAAGGAGAGAAAGCGCTATAGAGAGAAAATTGTGGAAATCATAAAACAAATGGGTGGTAGATATGACAAGAACAAAATATGTATGGTATAAACAACAGGAAATACCATTAAAAAGGATGGAGTAGTAATTTAGCACCAACCACAAAAGTAAACAAAAATAGAATTACTGAAAAACAAGAAAAATGTAAAAGGAATTCATATAAAAATTCTAGAAAGTCTACACAAAAATAGTGGAGAGAGAAATAGACTTAAATTCAAAAAAAAAGAATAGAGAGCATAAGGAAGAACAAGGAGAAGATAAAAAGTAAAAAAGAGTAAAAAATTAAAAAAATGCTGTATGATTCTAAGTACACTCTCACCAAAATAATTTGAAAATTCATAAAAATTACGAATGGAGCATTACTAGTAAAAATGTGAAGAACAAAAAAAAAGTAAACTCACAAAAATTAATAAAATATGAGAACAATTTAATTAACAATCAGAGAATAAGAGAACGATAGAGAAGATTTGAAAGAACATAAAATAGGAACCAGACAGAGAGTGATCCACTGCATAGGATAATCCAATAAAGTCAAATTTAGCAACAAGTAAACACATATTTTACCAAATATACTGGATGATGCAAGCTGATATAAGTGCTAGAGGAAAATGCAGATAGTGCAAATATATCTACATTGCAGTTAAAAATAATGTTAAATTACCATCTTGCAATTAGTTTAACTATAACAACCTTGTATTTTATTAACCAGGCTAATGTTTTAACGAAATATTGCATTATCAATCATTATGAAGCACATAATATATGCAGTTAATAGAAATACAGAAATGTTACAGACAAATTTGTTGCTAAATTTTACTGTCTCTGTCGGGTACAAATTACTACAATAATTACAAATAATCATAAAATAAATGTATAATTCCAACCCATAAATATAATAATACAAATTTTAAAATAAAGTACTTCTACATAAAATATTTTATCCAATATATACATCAAGGCATATTCTCCATTTTACCAACGATGGTTTATCTGGACTGGACCTAGAGTTTAACGTGGGTTCAGAACCACGGCCTTCGGTATTAAGCCTACCGACTGGCTAGTGACCAACTTAGAAGAAGACATCCGGTCTTACCCAGCCTGGTTACTGGCGTGACTGGGATCATTTTCCTCGTCAGATTTTGCGCTATCGCCCTAAGGATAATCACGAATGTTAAA
The DNA here is from genome assembly GCF_030347505.1 of Rhynchophorus ferrugineus. Classification (NCBI taxonomy): domain Eukaryota; kingdom Metazoa; phylum Arthropoda; class Insecta; order Coleoptera; family Curculionidae; genus Rhynchophorus; species Rhynchophorus ferrugineus. Next base: position 21,974,646 of record NW_027472584.1, on the reverse strand, counting down.
CAATAACAAACATAAATTTACGATCATGTCCCAGCAGGATTCGAACCCGCGACTATTGCAGTAGTAGGAGGATCGTTCTGTCACCTTTGCCACTGCGCCAACAATGCCGGCTCTGTTGGCGTATTAAAACTAATATTTTCAGTGGTAAAATCTACTCATTTCGGTTATAATCCCTAATATTATATTAAAATTAAATGCCGGCCTGTCTAATAACTAAAATACATAGGAATGAAAATACCATATATATCCTCGAAGGCAAATAAAACGCAGAAGTAAATAAAATCGCCAGACAAAAAACCGGTAAGCTATAAGAAATATTGTTGTTGTTTTCTAAATAAAGGAAATAAATCGAGAAATTCCTTATATCCAGTATAATGTCATTCGACTCCGAACTATAAAATTTGATGACAACAAGAGGAATTTTTATTTAAGTTTTAGTGTAGTATGTGTATGTGCATTCAGAACTTCTCTTTCGAAATGACGCCGGCAATACCCCGTCTTATTCTTTGTGAGTTAACATTTCTCTACATATATATGCCGTTATATAAGCAATCTCCATATTAAATATTAGCATAAGTCGTAATTTGATGGAAATGGAATTTGCAAAATATTGATTTTACATGTTTTACGGTTTAATATTCACACTATATAATAATTTTATGATAAAATTACGATTTATGTTTTCAACAGTCATCAAAATTTATGACGCCAACACGTCGCAATGTTGCCGCGTTAACTTTTGAATTTTGGTTTACAACATGTGTCGGTTTGTAACCTCTAATTATTAATATTAATGCTTTGAAGAATTTTACAGTCATTTGGCAACACTGTCAACCAATATAACTCTTTCTTTATATTCTATTCTATCAATCAAGATGATGCTTTAACAAAATATTTAATAACAAGAATCATTATGAAACACTTAATAGTTTATAACAATATATGCAGTTAATAGAAATGCAGAAATGTTAAAGACAAATTTGTTGCTATATATTATTGTCTTAGAGACTATTTTAGAAAATATCCCATCGAGAATGGCTGTTACTTAATACAAATTACTACAATAATTACAAATAATCATAAAATATATTTATAAAATACATGTTCTGTGTGGAATTCCAATCCATGAAGGTAATAATACAAATTTTAAAATAAAATATGTCTATATTAAATATTTCATCCAATATACACATCAAGGCATATTTTTCTATATATTTTAAAGTCTCTTTTTTACTGAGGCTTTATCTGGACTGGACCTACAGTTTAACGTGGGCTCCGAACCACGGTCCTCAGCATTAAGCCGATTTGGCGAGTGACCCACTTAGAAATAATCCCAGAAGACATCCGGTCTTACCCAGCCTGGTTACTGGCGTGACTGAAACAATCACAAATATTGAACAATCACAAACATAAATTTACGACCATGCCCCGATGCCATGAAGGATTTGAACCTGTGATTATCGCAACAGTAGGTGATCCGTCCTTTACCACTGGGCCAACCAAGCGAGCTTTACATTTTTAGAAACTGAATTTGGCAATTTATTGGACGTCATATATGACGTGTATTGGATGTTCTATATAGCATTTTATATATTTGTTTAATCTAGCTCATTCACATATTTATCAAACTTTGTCACTTATCCTCGATTTCTAGGAAAAATTAATGAAAATTTCTTCTGATAACTGGAAGAGTTTTCAAATAAAACTCAACAGTAATTTGACACAATGTTCTCTATCAATGGAAATATCGTTAATCTATATTAGTGTATTGCTGTTTATATTTTCGAAATAAACCTCTATGCTTTTCAAGAATGTTTCAAAGAACATTATTCAAAAAATATCAAAAAAGTACTTAATTGTGAGTACTAAAATAAGTTTCGGTATATTTTTATCATTTTTTAATACATCAATACATACCAACTCTGTCACTATTGTCTGTATTTCCAGTTCATTCAGTTATTTCCTTCTAGTGTTGATATAGTCTACTGAGTTTACATTTCTTATCATTATATAAAACATGAGAAACATATTTTGTTATGTTATGTTAAATTTACTCCTCTTAGAATTTGCAAATAGAAAAACAACAAAAATTTGATGCTTGGAATTCATCTAGTTTTAAATGATGTTGCTTTGTCTAGTTATGCTTCAAAAATAAAAATGATTTTAAGACAATTATATGCGATAATCGACTATTTATATTTGATTAAATTCCACAAGGTAGCGTCTTAGGACCTCTCTTGTATCTGCTCTACACTGCTGACATTCCAACAACAAAAGAAACACTTCTTGGAACCTTTGCTGGCGACACAGTTATTATGGCAAAAGATATATCTCTGCCTAGGGCAATAGAAAAAGTGCAAGTAGCAGTCAACAAAATCTACAAATGGACGAAAGATTGGAAAATTCAACTTAATAGCTCCAAATCTGTCCACGTTAATTTTGCATTAAGGCGAAATAATAAAAACTTAATTATATCACTCAATGGATGCCCGATTCCTCAAGCAAAATCAGCTAAATACCTTGGAATCCATCTTGACGATAGATTAAATTGGAAGCATCACGTTAGACAAAAAGCAAAACACATTAGAACCAAAATAAAACAACTATACTGGTTAGTCGGAAGATACTCTCAACTTGATCTAAAATCAAAGAGGTTGAATTATAATACAATTATAAAGGCAATTTGGACCTATGGGGTGCAAATATGGGGTTGCACTAAAAATTCAAATCAGTTAGTCATACAGCGCTGTCAAAACAAGATTCTTCGATTGATTACCAATGCCTATCGCTATGTAACCAATGAAGAACTGCACGATGACCTGGAAATCAAATGGATTTGCGAAGTTGTGCAGGATTTCGCCTTGAAACACGAAAGAAGATTACTAAATCATTCTAACATGGAAGCAATACAATTGCTGGATGGCGCATAGGATGTCAGGAGATTGAAACGAACAAAACCATACGAACTTGTGTGAACATTTAGTGTGTATTATTAGTGTAAACTATAGCTATAGGTTAATAATTGAAAAATAATTATAATTTTATAATTGAGGAATTCATAGTGATGTATTTTCTCGTATTCGTCTTGCTTGTTAATTAATCCAAGTACATAGGAAAAGTAGTAATAAATTAATTGTAAATTAAGATTGTACTAAGCGTATCTAATAAAGATGTTATAAAAAAAAATGTTTGATTAAAAATAAATTAAACATTATAAAATCAAGCCAATAATTATTGATTAAATTAATAATAAATGTAGGAATTAGATTGATTGCTATGTTATCAAGATGTTTCTATTGATTTCGTATTACAAGAACCCACTGATTGAAGTTAAGGGTCCGGAAAACAATTAGGGCTTCAGTTTCTGGGGCTTTTTCCTGACACTGTCCTTAAATTCATCGACAACCTCGCTTCTCACTCCACTGGGTCGGTAAAAAATGATGGACTCAATTATCAGGAAACTAAATTTAGTTGAACTTGGCTGGAGGAGTGAAAGCGACAGTAAAAATCGCTTAGTGGCAATCTCGGAAATATCATGGTTCTTTTTTCGCTTTCGCATTCGCATTACATTCTCTTCCTTTCCTCTGGTGTGTATGTGAAAAATTCAAATGTAGATTTTTTTTGAACCACCCCTGACAAGTGACTAAGTACTTTTAAATATTTTATGATCTAAATATAGACGTGTAAAATGTATTCTCCGGGAGACCTCACTGCTGTTTTATGTTAAAGTTTCATGAAAAAGGGTTTTGATATGACACACCATTGTATGCTCAGATAACCAGACAACCCTTATAATTAATTAAATCTGACGTGCCATATTTGCTCTCTACCTGATGACATTAAACACTATGATTATTACATTCGATAAACTGAGTTAATGAAATTTTTGTCAATAACACGAAAATAATGTTATCTTAGGGACGTAACATAATATTCTTTCTATATTTCATTACAATAATACATTTTTTTATTATTTAATTATTAGTCTGTTACTGGTTGTTTCCGACTAACCTACAATTTGTCTTTATGATACCTTAAAACTAGATATATAACTAGTAGGACCCATTGGCCCTATCTCAATCTTTAGTGAAATAATGTTTATAGATGTCATTACACAGTACTACACAAGATCAGATGGTTTGATTCTTTTGAGTCTGTGTCCTGCTCTGATGGTATCCGAAAGTTGCAATACTTGAGTATACTCATCAAAATGTAGTCTTTCCTCATGCCCCCTTGCAATTCTCTTGATTTCTTGACTGATTGTGGGTATCTGAAGGTCTCGATGTAGCTAGTCAGTCTTGTAGTATTTGGGTGAGCCCACAATATTTCTCAGGACTGTGTTCTGAAAAATTTGTATTTTTTCATGTTACTCTTTGCTGAACATCCCCATAATTTAACTCCATATGTCCATATAGGTTTCAGTATCTGCTTATATAATAGCAATTTATTATGTACTCATAATTGTGATTTTCTTAAAATTAGCCAATACATATTTCCTATATTTCCAATTCCAGTTCTTTTCTTTTCTTCTTTACGTTCCGTCCAGTGAAATTTTGCTTCAAGATTCATTTCGAGATATTTAACGTTGTTGCTATATGGAATGATAGTATTACTTAATGTTATTGGTGCTTGTACGGTCTAATTGTAGGTGAAGCTTGTATCCAATTATTTATATTGTCACTTGATTGTTGTAACTTTTGTGTGGCTTCTTCTGTATTGCCTCCGACAGCTATCGCAGTACCATCAGCAAATGTAGTCATCGTAATATTCTCTATTTATGGTATATCACAAGTGTAGAGTAGGTAAAGCATTGGCTCCAGTACACTTTCTTGTGGTACACCTGCTTTAGCTTCTTTTATTGTAGATTAAGCGATTTCTTGCTTAACTCTAAACATTATATATATATATATATATATATATATATATATATATATATATATACATTTTAGCCTATCCGAAGAGAGAGAATTTCAAAGAAAACGATCAAAATCTGATTAGTATGTTAGATGGAACAAGACTTGTATAAGGAACGAACTGGTTTTCTCACTGGTAAACTATATCGTATCAAATTGCAATTGATAGTGATCTTCTATAATTTTTTCGTTGGATTTGAAAACGAGAAAATGGCTCTGTTTCAGAATTTTATACTTAAAATTCGTCTCTTACAATTTAAAAGCAATAGAGTTAATTAATATTAAACATGCTCTTTTATTAGGGCAGTGGAAATTCTTCAACAAATACTAAATCTGATACCAATCGGCTGAAAAGTTTTCTGATCACTATTTGGAAGTGCTTTTATAACTGAATTTTGTTTTCAGTTCCCTCTCTATAATGTTTTATATTTCCTATTTATAAGCTGTGAACTTGTTAATATCTTTCACTATTAATTGGATAAGAAGGTTCAAACTAAATGAGAATTTATATAATATCTTATTATAAAGAGGTGTGAATAAAAGCTATTAAGATTAATTCAAGAAATATACAAAATCGATACCAATAAAGCTCTTAGAGAGAATACTAAATAAACAGCCTTCAAAACCCAAGCAGGGCATATAAAACATCAAGCTTCAGAGCTGTGCATGTTATATTTTGCGAAAATAACTCCGTCATAGGTTTATACCTTCTCGAAAATGTCAAGTCTCGTAACTGAAAATGTTTATTTATGGTACGCATTACTTTTTTTATTAAATTAAGAAAAGCCGCTAAAACTCATCGTTAATTGGTAGAAACTTACCGGGAACATACTCTAACCTGTTTAAGTTTAAAGATGTGAAACGGCAAGAGTTTTTGGATAAAGACCCAACCCAAAGTTTAAAACAATTGGCACAACTATTAAATGTGACCCAAGAAACGATTTGCGACCGATTACTAGCTATGGGGTAAATCCAAAAGATGGGAAGATCAATTCATCCACATCAACTGAATGACAAGCCAATGGAAAATCGAAAAATCGTCTGTATAATACTGCCCCAGAGATGTGATCGGAAGCCATTTCAAGGGTGACTCATCGAATAGGGTGACGGGTGATGAAAACTGGATTTATTTTGAAAACCCTAAGCGCAAAAACTCATGGTTAACTCCTGGCGAAGCCGGCATTTGGTCTCTGGTGAGACCAGACTGTCGTGGTGTATTTCGAACTGTTTAAACTTGGTAAATCCGTTAATAGTTAATAGTGATAACTACAGACAGAAAGTGAATTTTAAAAAATCGATTTAAACTATGAATTGATCGAAAAGCGTCCAGAATGTGTCGGATGATACGGTAGTCATCTTACAGAACGAGAGCGCGCCGTCTCATAAAGCGAAACCACTGAAAGAATCGTTGGAAGCACTTGAATGGGACATACTTTCACATCCGTGTACTCTCCAGACCTTGCCTCGCCCGATTTTGAAATTTTCGCATTAATAGGACACGCGCTTGCATGTCAGCACATAGCCAATGTCGAAGAAGTCAGAAAATTGCTCTACGAATGGTTTTGCTCGAAGGCCAACACGTTTTTTGCATGGCATCCACCAATTACCTGAAAGATTGACTAGATGCATAGAATCAAGTGACCAGTACTTTGAATAAATACATTTTTCTGTTTTCTTGAAAATTATGTAGTTTTTTCTGAAAAAAACGATAACGAATTTAAGATATCTCTGGTAACTTAGTTTGAGGAGAAACTGAATATGTCAGGGATATACTTAAAAACCCGACCAAAGCAAAGAAACTAACCAGAAACAGAAAAATAAAGGAACACCTACCATCACTATGCAATGAAACACGGAAAAAAAATTTAAACTATTTTTACCATATTATACAGAAATAAATATCTCGACATCATATGTACGTATCGTATAAATCTTATTTGTATGCCCCCCTTAACAATACTGAACGATACATCCTATTAACTAAATCGGATAAGAAAATCAGGTTACCTAACAATGCTAGATTTCGTATTTTTGAAGTATAGACATTGTAGTGAATGGTTATTGTTGTTGACGGAATACATTATCCCTAAATATGAGAACTCTCAAATTATAATCAAACCACCCTCCATGCGAAACTCTCAAAATTATTCCAACGTTGCTCAACTCAACCCTTGTGTCTGAATAATTCCACCACAAATCACTTTCTAATTAACTAAATTTATTTCATTTATTCATACAGTCCTCAAAAATAACATTTTTCTTATAATAACATTAGTTAACATTGTAATAATTAGTATATTAAAACCTTAAGTTCCAGTTTAAGTGGATTTCTGTAGCAAAGAATTAGCTGTTGGTCTTTATTCATTTTTATTTGTATCTGTAAACTATTGGAATCATAAAAATACAAAAAATATACAAAACAGTTTTATAATCAATGTTTTAACAATTTTAATATTATTAGAAAATAATATAATTAATTTTAATATTTAGTAATGCCACCTTTTGCTACAAGAAGAGCCTCTATGCGTCGGGGCATGCTCTCAATACATGTTTTCGGTATTCCTCGAGTTTGGAGTTGTGATGCCATTCTTTGCTGAGAGTTTCATTTATCTGCTGCTTGGTGGTAATCACTTCTTTTGCAATCACATATCTGGTGAGTTCCCAGATCTTTTCTATTGGATTCATGCCTGGTGAATTTTCTGGCTAACTCAAAGGAGTGTTTTGTTTCGCCAAATATGCAACACTTCTAGCTTTGTGACACGGTGCCCAATCATATATAGAAATTTATTTATTATTGAGAAACTCCTGTTGAGAAGAATAAAGCCGATCATAGAGAGAAAATACCTAATATCAACACACCAGTTTGGGTTTATTAACAAGCATTCAACAATTGACCAGGTCCATAGAATAACAGATGTTATTGAAAAAGCCTACGAAAATAAAAAAGTATGGTCAGCTATATTCCTAGATGTAGCACAAGCCGTCGATAAGCTTAGGCATGAAGACCTTGTTCACAAACTACAGAAAATGTTACCAAAACAACACACCGAACTACTAAAATCGTACATCATAGCCAGAATGTTTAGACTTAAACAGGAAAAACCTTACTCTAAAATAAAAAAGCTAAAGCAGGTGTACCACATGCACCACTTGTGATATTCCACAAATGGAGAATATTACGATTGTTACATTTGCTGATGATACTGCGATTATAGTTGTCTTAAACAATAATGAAGAAGCCACACGAAAATTATAACCGGCAAGTTACACTATAAATAATTGGACACAAAATAGGAATTAACGAAAGTGTACGAGGTGTGGTGACTTTTTTTCTGACACATTTGCCAATATGATTAGCTTCAAGCGATTTAGATTGACGATAGACTTTGAAACTCCAGTATTAGCTAGTATATCTCTATCTGGGAATGTTTGGAGTGTAGTAATAACGTTTGTCTCTTTCTACATTATAAGTCTAAAGTATGGATAAGTCTAAAGCGTTGGCCATATTGAAATCTTGAAAATCAATCGCGTGGAGCAGACAAAACACAGCAAAAGTATCATTATACAGAGAATTACTTATCTTTTGATTGTTTTGAAGTTATAATATGCAACAATAAAACTGCAAAGCGCGCGTTTTAACGGACAATTACTAAATGTGAAGAAACGTCGCACCATTGACAAATGACGCTCATTGACGCTGAAACGATGAATACTGTGTTGCCAAATCAGAAAACCACAATAGTGATACCAGTACCTATTTAAGATAAAATAACCCTTTAAATATAACATAAATTATTCAAACAAATATAATAAATTATAAATTACATAAATACGAGTACTGTCCATAATTTGGACACTTACTGTACCTAAGATGGAATTAAATAAAAAATCGAATAAAAAAACATCCAGTATTAATGTAATATAAAATAAGAAATGTTAAATTTTAATATGATCTAATAGTAAAACATATTGTGTCCTATATTTCGATAATAAACTTTGCTAGAAATTTTGCACTACACCAAACCCCAAGTTTTAAGTAATCCAGTTAGGTTAGATTAAGTGCAGCTGCTAGTAAGGGAATAATTTTCCAACAGTATTGTTGCTTTTAAGAGCTGCTGTTGTTTCTGGAGACAAAAATCCACAATTTGAGTTTTGTCCTAAGGAAACCTTTCTCCATCAATACAGGGGCAAAAATAATACGTCTATTGCACCGTAAAATGGTAATACTGCTATGTTAAATATGATTAATTAATACTATTCAACTGATATTATTTAATAGTGACATTCTTCCTCCATTTGTTAAGTTGATCATATTTCTGTCATAACAGAGTAGAGTTAACAATAAAAAATAAATATTACTAAAACTTGTTTTCACAATATTTTCAGTATAAGATAAGAAATAAGAAATAACATTAAATATAATAATAAATGTTTGTATACTAAAACATATTAAAACAACTATTTTTCTCAAAACTCACTATAATACTCACTAACCTTTTTTAAATGGCGTGTAATTATTATCTAACTTCCATCATATTTCAAGAATGAACAAAGTATTGACAAGTTTCAAGTATTACATCACTGAACATTATAACAAAGTATCATAAGTAAGATTATTTTCAGAACTGTAACAACTTCAGAGCATCATGTATATAAGTATACATGATATTTCTTTACTTTTATGTTATAAACATAATTGTAGAATAATAAATAAAGTGATACATGTTAAAACAATATTAAAATCGATATCCGGCTTCATCATTAAAACAAAAACTTTAAAACAATAACGAAAAAAATTAAGTAATTTATTTTTTAGAATGTTGAAATGTATATTATATATATGAATGCATTTTCAGTCATTAAATTAACTATTGATTTTTCAAAACGTAGGTCTAAAAAGTAAATAATCCAAATAATTGATACAACAAACAATAAAATATCATATAGTCACATATTTTATTAGATTAAAACACCTTAATATTCATCAGTGTCTTAAGATGTACTGATAATAATTCGAATTATTAACAGATTTGTGAAGCTTTTTTATAGTTGTTAATATTCTAGCACTGATGAAAATTAAATCCTATAACTCTATAAAAATTAGGGTGTGCTTATTGAAAGTCAATTAATATAAAATTATGTATTTAATTTAATAATATAATCAATTTCATTAAATATTATTTACTTTTTTGTTATTTACTATTCAATGCAATTTAGAATTAAAACAAAATTAAATTGTCACCCCAATACATAAATTGGAATGTTATTTTCGTTTCAATTATAAATTACAACAATTTTAATAGTCTAGTGATTATATTTCCATACTTTTTCCACTGTATATTTAATGAAAACTAGAATGTCGTAGTAATTAACACGCGCAGATATTAATTAACAACGAATATTAATTCGTATGAAACCGATGTTGTATTTGATTTTGATAATTATTAACAGCTAATATCACACATATTTTGTTTTTATAAATGAAGTCCTATTTTGTGTGTGGGAAAAAATGTTCACTATTGAACGACCATATATTCTCAAAATACAAAGAAAAATAACATAAAAATTTAAGCCTTCGACAGGTTTCAATCAAACTCCTTTATTGTTAGATTACAAAATTAAATATCTGGTTTCTACTACATCATATCGTTCCATGGGCTATAACTTCACCAGGTAACTGATACATATATATTGAACAATGTATTTTACCAAGTTTTTTCACCCTGGTATGCGTGTATTATAACAAACAGAAGTTTCAAACATTTCGAACAGACGTATAGATGATGTATGACCTCAAATGTTATCACTGAAGTCAAGTAAAGTAAACATTACTAAGCAGAGATATAGTTTAAGATTTCCTAGGAGAACTTAATATGTTAAAGCATGTCTAAATAGATAATTTGTATTTGAGGAAGTTCCACAAAGCTGCTAAAAGTTTAAGTTAATCAATCATCCATCATGAAAATTATATTATTTAAACCTTTTTTTGTTTTCTGTTTTGTATCAGCTACATTTTGGTAGCCCTGTCAAACGTATTTTCATCTGTATCTTCAAATTATCATCATGAAGCTTTTCAATAGGTTTTGCCATCAATAGAGTTTTAATTTGTCTTAGTAAAAGCACTTTATTTCAATAACACTATTCTTACAGTTCCCAACTGGCGATTGTGCTATTATTTGGTAGATTTATTATCTGCATTTATTAATTTTCTTGTCTTGTATTATACTGATAGTACTTTTACCTGATTTTTTTTCAATATTGTATAACATTTCATGGTTATTGATCATTTGATGGTAGCTCAAAACTAATGTTTTAACTGTGAAACATAAGATAAATTATATAAATAATATCGAAGAGCGCTAAAATGTTCAAGCGTTGGTATGGGTAAATGATGATTAGGAAACGGTCACAGACATCAGTGTTTTTAACGCTTCTGTCTGGTGATTTACTTAATAGAGCAAATTTTTAAATTTTCTGCTTTTATCTCTATTAGTATAGTACCTAGAGTATTTTTTTAGAGTATACCTATCATATATTACAATATTACCAGATGTACCTGAAAATCTTTACCGTTTTTTTCGGAAAAACCACATAATCTTAAAGAAAATGGAAGAACGTATTTATTCAAGGTATTACACTTGATTCTATACATCTAGCCCATCTTATGGGCGCCATCTTAAGAAAATCGTTTTTCCTTTGAGTAAAATAATTTATTGAGCCATTTTCTAACTTCCTCCAAAATTGACGAAGCGCTGCTCTGCAAGCATGCGTCCCATTGATGCGAAAAGGTGAAAGTTGGACGGGCAAGGCTTGGAGAGTACAACGGGTGCGATAACATATCCCATCTAAGTGTTATCAAAGTAAAAAGTAATCCATTTTTCATCACCCGTCACTATTAAATGCAGAAATGGGTTTCAACCATATATTTGAAAAGGCATTCCACAGAGGATTTTTCGATTTTCATCATCTCCTATCTTTTGATTTTTTCCTATTGCTATTAATCGGTTGCTAATCGCTTCTTGGAAACACTTTTAAGCCATCTGTCAGTTGTTTTTCAGCTTGAGATGGGTATTTATACAATAACACTTGTAGTTTCCCATCTTCCACCCTTTTCTCTCTGCCATAACGTCTTTGTCTTACACATTGAACTCACCACTTTTGAATTTTCTCTGCTACACTTCACATATTTTTAAAGTTAAAGCATTCTCATCGTAATTTTCTGCCAGAAAACTATGACTTTTAGCGGCATTTTGCTTTTGAATAAATAATAAAAGTAATGCGTCCGCAAATACATGTTTTCAGGCATGAAACTTGACATTTTCAAAGGCGTATAAATCTTTGGCGGTGTTACTTTCGCTCAAAATATGACATGTGTAGTTTGGAGGCTTGATGTGAATGGAATAAAATAATATATATACCTAGCGGCATCGGTTAGAAAAGCCGGTAATGAATTTCCGGTATTCCTGGTATTATGAATGCCCATTAATAGCTAATATCACCTGTACTTTGGTCGTTATATAAATTAGATTGTTTTTTGCGTGTGTAGGGCTGAATAAAAAGAGTAACGATTTAAAATTCGGTACGTATATCCAGAGGAGAAATCGGAGATCGAAAACAGAACTATATAGTTTTAAATCAAGCGATTACCCGAACAACGACTGGCGCATCGTAAGAGATCAGCAGACAAGCAATAAGTTAGCGGAAAAATCGCTGAGGCAATTTAAATCTGACGTCTGACAAAAAAAATGAAGATACCGCCGAGCTTTGATCTAAATCTATATAACACACGTTCACGTTGGTCAAGCGTTTTAAGGTGATCCATTCCCTTTTCGTAAGATCTCGGACTGGCCCGAAGAGTTAGTAAATTTTAAAAAAGAACTCGCTTTGAGAATTGAAGGAAATGAGAACGGTTTAACTTACTAGCCGAACTGTTTTCGATCTCTATCAAGTCGTTTCCATGTCGAAATTCCCAAGCTATAAATTGATGTGAGATTTTCTCACGGAAATAATAATGTCGAGAGATAGTTTTAATTCCTTTTATAATTTGAGACTTTATTGTAACAAATCGATAGGATATATTTTATTCAAAGTATTGTTCATTTATAGTCGCTACTTTGTCTTATGTTTGAGATAATTTACGGACTCTATCTCGAAAGAACGATGTAGCTCTTGAGTCTAACCAGGAATCAACCCATTTGTTTGGTGGTATCTTCACAAGAGCTAAAGCGCTACCCAAAACAAGTTTCGGTGGATGCGATAGGTGAAGTAGCACTTTCAATTTTAGTGTATGTTTTAACCGGTTTTATTAGATTTGACCAACTCATGCTGTACCACATCAAGCTAATCCCATCAGATGTGAAGTAGAAATAACCTCTCTAGAAAAAAAAAGACATACTATTATTAAAATATGTAAACTCAGGTCCAGGAGAGGTTTGAATCAACATAAAACATTCTTCCTGAAGTATAATGCCACAAAAAATTATCCTACCATCGATTCTCGAAGTTAAAAAGCAGATTGAATTTAACCGATGTAACTGATTTTATTGCAAACGACAATCTGATTTCACATGATCAAGTAGCCATAAACATCAAATTATCTATGAACAAATTTTCTATAAAATAAATAAACCCACAAAGCATCCGCATTGAAAAACTATCAATTTATATATACAGTCGGAGAAAAAAGCTTATTGCTGCTTACTGAAAACTGCTTACACAAACCTGGAACAGGAGAATAGCTTCTAGTTACCTTTGGAGGCACAACAATTATGTAATCGCCACAGACTCTATGAGCTTCCTTCATGTTATATTGTCCTACACATCCACTGATCAAGGTCATCATCAACAAAATTAAGACCCTAAAAGACAAGTCCATAACCTTTATGTGGTTTGCACAACACACTTTTCTGAAATCAGAAGTATATATTATTAACATCAAACAATAATGGATATTTTAAAAAGTAAATTTCCTGTATTCTCCCCGCTAAAGATAGTTTACCATAGTCTGATACATAGTTTCCTCATAAAAAACGAACGTTCCCTATTCTTAACATTTCTTAACATTCACTATATGTGACTCAACAATCACAGTCAAGCATAAACTGACATCATCATCGATTATATCTGTCGGAGACAATAGTGATGAAGCCACGCGAAAATTATAACAGGGAAGTGACAATACAAATAATTGGACACAAGCTTGGAAAATAAAAATTAACGAAAGTAAATATGGGCATGTGCAGTTCACCTACAATCAGACCGTAAAAGCACCAATAACATTAAATAATACTATTACATAATTAATAATTCCATATCGCAACAATGCTAAATATCTCGGAATGAATCTTGATGCAAAACTTCGCTGGAAGGAATATATAAAGAAGAAAAGAACTGGATTGAAATATAGGAAAATGTATTGGCTGGTTGGAAGAAAATTACAATTATCAGTACCCAATAAATTGCTATTATATAAGCAAATACTGAAACCTATATGGATATACGGAGTTCAATTATGGGGATGTTCTGCAAAGAGCAACATAAACAAAACACAGATAGTTCAGAACAAAGTCTTGAGAAATATTGTGGGCGCACCCAAATACTATAAGACTGACTATCTACATTGAGACCTTCAAATACCAACAGTTAGTCAAGAAATCAAGACAATTGCAAGGGGGTATGAAGAAAGACTCCATTCTCATGAAAATATTGAAGTATTGCAACATCTGTGTATCACCAGAGCGGGACACAGACTCAAAAGAATCAAACCATCGGATTCTGTGTAGTATTGTTTAATGAGGTGCATATAATAAAAAATACAGCAGTGAAATGTATAAATATTATTTCACCAGAGACACCAAAGATGAAATGGGCCGATGGGTCCTCTAATTTACATATATAGATTTAAGTTATCATAAAGACAAATTGTAGGTTAGTCGGAAACGACCAGTTACAATTTAATAATTAAATAATAAAAACAATGTTATTTGGAATTATAAATACTACTATAATTTTGACTCATTTATGTACCAGAAAACATCTAACAATAATACTAAAAAGTCCAAGGGGGTGACGGGTCTTTAATTAATAATAATAATAATAAATGGTCCTATCAAATATAGAGCTAGGAACCATGGATATTTTGTTAGTGATGTTGAGGCATGATCATGATGTCTTCACGTTGGAATATCGTAATGAATTTACGTTTCGTCACCAGTAACAAGACGATGCAAGAAATCTATTTCATATATGACCAAACGTCTTTCAGGGTCGCTTGATTTAAATTCATACAGCAAAGAATATACAAGATCATTCCCATGTTCTTCAAACAATTGGGAATGGATTTTACAATACTCCCAATAATTCTGCATATTCTTTTTGTGTTTTACATGGATCACCATTGAGTAATGCTGTCAAAATTACCATTTTTAAAACGCCTAAATCAGTATTAACATTTTGAAATCGATGGAATATGGTTTCCAAAAGCTTCGCAGACTATTGAACTTCAACGATTCCTTTATCCGCTGTTTTTCTTCATATTGAAGTAAAAAAATAAAACTTCCCACAAATGCGATTAATTTTATTCCACTGTTATAGGCAAAATATTGTTTTACCGTACTAGCTCATCCGTTTTCGATCATTATCAGCTAGAAATTCCCCAGATATAAATTGACGCGCAATTTTCTCACGGAAATAGTAAGGTGATGAGATAAAAACGAAATTAGTTGAATTAATTGTTCTATAAGGGAGCGTCGTTTATTAATAGGGTACAATACATGTTGGTTGCACAAAAGGTCTGAAATCAGTAGTTAAATTCCTATAAAAGCCGCATAAAGACAATGGCTTCCCCACGATGCTATTCCCATTAAATCTTTTGTCTCTTTGCATTTGCATAATTAACAAACCTCTTTCAGTTATTTTAATGTTTTTAAAAATGCATGCTTCTGCCTTTTCACCCATTCTAAATTCCGGAACATAAATTTTAAATAAAGAAATGTTTTATTGCCTTTATACTATTTTTTAGTACTTCTTGCTGTGATTATTCCATGTATCTTATAAAATGTTTCAACTAAGCACGCAGAATACATTTAATATCGACTGTTTAATAAATATATATTTATTTTCAATTAAATTATAGGCAAAACTTTTAAATAAAATCGAAAATCCCTCTTAAATTACCATGAAATTTAATATTCTGTAATAATATGACAAACCGATAGTGAAAAGGTTGTATGAAAATTTTTTAACACATTAAGAGTGGAATTTTTTTTAATTTCTGTATTTTCAATTAACTTGTGACTATTTGGATGGAAATAATAGGAAAAAAACTTGAAAGAAACAAAAAATCACAAATATCCACAATAGAAAATGTGCCAATATTTTTTATTTTTCGAATTAACATAAAACTCTCAAAATATATCTATTTTGTGACGGTAAAAATGAAAATTCATGCTAAATTGCTTTGTGTTATATAGTTTTAAAAATATGTGATATAAATAAAAATACACTAATTCTTCTAAAATGCATTTTTCATCGTAGTACTTAAATATTGGTGGCTTGATAAAAATTACTTTACCACTATTTGATTCAGCGTAAAATTCTTTATAATTCCTGTAACTTTCATTGCCTAGCAATTACTTCACTAGAAATAGCATTAAAAAGCGTTAAAATGGTGAAAAATCGCATATTTTCACGACTATATGTATGGAAAAAGTGTTAATAATTTTTATCTCTCGGATTAAGATAAAACTGTCAAAATATATGTATCTTGTGACGGTAAAAACGAAAATCCATGTTAAATTGCTCTGTTATATATAGTTTTTAAACTATGTGACATAAACCAAAATCCACTCGATGATCTAAAATATATTTTTCATTGTATAACTTAAAAACTGGCAAATTTATAAAAATCACTTTACCGCTGTTCGATTCAGCGTAAAATTCTTTATAATTCCTGTAACTTTCATTGCCTTGCAGTTACTTCACAAGAAATAGCATTAAAAAGCCTTAAAATCGTCAAATATCGCATATTTTCGCGACTATATGTATGTAAAAAGTGTCAATATTTTTATATTTCGCATGAAGATAAAACTTTCAGAACATATATATCTTGGGACGGTAAAAATAAAAATCCATGTTAAATTGCTCTATGGTATATAGTTTTTAAAATAAGTGACATAAATTAAAATCCACTCATTTTTCTAAAAACAATTTTTCATTGAATTACTTAAAAAATGGTGGCTTTACAAAAATCACTTTAGCACTATTCGATTCAGCGTAATTTTTTTTATAATCCTTGTAAATTTCATTGCCTTGCAATTACTTTACCAGAAATGGCATTAACAAGCCTTAAAATGGTGAAAAAATCGCACAATATAGAAAATGTATCAAAAATGTTTTTCTGTCGGATAACGAAATATATCTCACTATATATGTATTTTGGGATGGTAAAAATGAGAATCCATATTAAATTGCTCAATAATTTATGGTTTTTAAGATTGTTATATAATTTTAAAACTAAAGATTATATAATAATTAGTATTCCATAATCCAATAATGCAATTCGGCATGTATTCTATCTAATATCGGTATTTTCAGTAAACTGTAGTTATTTGAAATAAAAACGAATACAGAAAAAAAGTTAAAATATGCCTAATATATAAAAAAAGCCTGATTTAGTACCATTTAGTTAATTGAAAGAATATTTCAATAGGATTCTTAAACATTTGTATATTATTTGTTATATAGCTTCATTAATTATGATAATAATAATGTTAAAGTAATTATGTAAAATATAATGATAAAAGGAATACTAAACAGTAGAGTCAAAAACTTTCCGAAGGTATTTCGAAAATAATTTTCCTGGTTCGTCATTAAAGACTTCAAGGGCAAGTACGTCGTTTTATCTGTAACTTCTATTTATAGGCACGTTCATTTTAGAGATTTATTCTCGACTTTTACTTTACCTTACTGTGTCAATATTGTGACTATGAAAACCGCTTTTTATAATTTTCCTTTCTAAGTATTTCATAAATGCCCCGTCTAGAAAAAAAAGCCGCAGAAACAATTTCAACATGACTCTCCCGTTGACAGAAAACTTCCATTAATTTTTTGTGTGTATGTGTAATTACTTCCTGTATAATCCTTTGGGAGTTAGAAAAACTTTCCCCGTTTATTTATTACTGTTATAATATATTTACGTCACTAGTTTTCTTATTTTCGTATACTACGAGATAATAAAACGAAATAAATACTTTTTATTAGTTTCCTGGTGGAAATTGTTCAATTGTTTTAATCTAATTAATCAATAATATTGTTTATTGCGCTTTGTCATTAAGTCTGTTGTTTTTATGAATAACTTTCTGTTTAAAGTTAATGATAAAATGATACTGAGAGTAATGGTAACTTTGAGAGTTATTTCCATAAATTGAAAGCTTCAATATTCGCAATTTGTAATATACCACGACACGCGACCAAAATTATTTGACATTGCAGTCGATCATCCGGCTTCGCCCGATGATATCCATGATTGTTTGCGCTTAAAGCTTTCTAAATAAATCAATCTTTCATCACCCGTCACTATTCGATGGAAAAATGACTTCCGATCATACATTTAAAGCAACATTTTACAAACGATTTTTCGATTTTCCATTTGCCTGTCATTCAATTGTATATCGCCCATTTTCTCGTCTTTTGGATTTTCCCCGTTGCTCGTAATTAGTCGCTAATAGTTTCTTGGGCCATTTCTAACGCTTCTCTTCGACACGACTCAAAATTACAAGAATTGAACTTCCAATTGCTCCCACATCCAACTTATTCACCAGATTTGGCTACCTGCAACTATTGGCTATACCCGAACCTCAAAAAAAATTCTCAGAGGTGAGAAATTTCGCAAAGAAAAAAAAAGTAAGAAGTTTTGAGGCACAAAAGGCGTTCCACAAAAGTGGTATTGAAATATTAGAGTGGTGCTGGAATGATTGTGTGGCTCTTGATGGAAATTACGATCATGGTTCGGATGAATTTCCTTCAATTTTAAACAAAACGTATTTTCCTTGTTACGCCCGGGACTTTTCAGCCCATGTGTTAGGTATTATTTAAAAGAATATATCTAAATATAAAACAAAAATCCCTATATTTCATCCTCTGAGTTATCTCTGCGGACCTATTATCATTTGCAGCATTATATAATCATGCGAGTTATAAAAAATGTATAAAGAAAAGTACACTGTAAGAAAGGTGAAAAGGTTTTTTCTTTTCGTCTCGAAGGAGATATCGTCGTATAAAAACGACGATTTTGAGCTTGCATCCCGTTCAAAAGGGATTATTTCCTTACATAAAACAATTTCTGAGAATTTCAGCCTCTTATTTTATTTAATTTTGTATAAAACCACGAGAAAGGCATACATATTAAACCTGTAGCGCTGGTAGCTGAGATAAGGATATTGTTTGAATCTAGGGTAAATTAAAATTCAAATTGCCGTATCTTTTTTTTTTATTCTCTCTTTCAACTTCATTTTTCACTAAAGTCTTGTCAATATTTGGTATAGTTTTCTTACTTTTTCTCAGGAATATTTTTCCTATAAGTGCTTCATGAAAATTATAGAAAGAAAACACAGAAATAAATAATAGTCGAATGGAGCTAAGACGGGTAGGTGTTGAGGGTGAGACAAAAGTTCTAAGCCAAATACGAATATGATGCAAAATAACTTTTCACTGTTTTGTGAAATAATGAGTATGGTAAATTCACGTTTTCAAGCACCAAACTTGAGGCTTTCAAAGAGGTATAAATCTATGACGATGTTACTTTCACAAAATAAAACATGTGTAGCTTTAAAGCTTGATGCCAGTAGAATAAAATCACCAAATCATTAAATTTCATACTTAAGCCTAGCGACATCTGCAAGAAAAACCGATAATAACTTTCCGGTATACTTGGTATATGAATTATTTCAGCTAATACAGCAATTATTTTTATATTATATGACCAACATTCAACCATTTGCTGCAAATTAAATATTTATATTCTACATATTCATCTTAAAGTCAAAATCATTGATTCTAAACCCTTTAGATTAAAACTCCCAAACCTATTACGTAAAAATAGTTTCATCATAGGTTCCCACAGGTGATATGATGACTGTTATTCTTTTCTCAATTAAATAAGAAAAATAATGAGTATGGCAAATTCACGTTTTCAAGCACCAAACTTGACGCTTTCAAAGAGGTATAAATCTATGACGATGTTACTTTCACAAAATATAACATGTGTAGCTTTGAAGCTTGATGCCAGTAGAATAAAATCACCAAATCATTAAATTTCATACTTAAGCCTAGCGACATCTGTAAGAAAAACCGATAATAACTTTCCGGTATACTTGGTATATGAATTATTTCAGCTAATACAGCAATTATTTTTATATTATCTGACCAACATTCAACCATTTGCTGCAAATTAAATATTTATATTCTACATATTCATCTTAAAGTCAAAATCATTGATTCTAAACCCTTTAGATTAAAACTCCCAAACCTATTACGTAAAAAGTGTTTCATCATGGGTTTCCACAAGTGATATGATGACTGTTATTCTTTTCTCAATTAAATAAGAAAAATAATGAGTATGGCAAATTCACGTTTTCAAGCACCAAACTTGAGGCTTTCAAAGAGGTATAAATCTATGACGATGTTACTTTCACAAAATATAACATGTGTAGCTTTGAAGCTTGATGCCAGTAGAATAAAATCACCAAATCATTAAATTTCATACTTAAGCCTAGCGACATCTGTAAGAAAAACCGATAATAACTTTCCGGTATAATTGGTATATGAATTATTTCAGCTAATACAGCAATTATTTTTATATTATCTGACCAACATTCAACCATTTGCTGCAAATTAAATATTTATATTCTACATATTCATCTTAAAGTCAAAATCATTGATTCTAAACCCTTTAGATTAAAACTCCCAAACCTATTACGTAAAAATAGTTTCATCATAGGTTCCCACAGGTGATATGATGACTGTTATTCTTTTCTCAATTAAATAAGAAAAATAATGAGTATGGCAAATTCACGTTTTCAAGCACCAAACTTGACGCTTTCAAAGAGGTATAAATCTATGACGATGTTACTTTCACAAAATATAACATGTATAGCTTTGAAGCTTGATGCCAGTAGGATAAAATCACCAAATCATTAAGTTTTATACTTAAGCCTAGCGACATCTGTAAGAAAAACCGATAATAACTTTCCGGTATACTTGGTATATGAATTATTTCAGCTAATACAGCAATTATTTTTATATTATCTGACCAACATTCAAACATTTGCTGCAAATTAAATGTTTATATTCTACATATTCATCTTAAAGTCAAAATCATTGATTCTAAACCCTTTAGATTAAAACTCCCAAACCTATTACGTAAAAAGTGTTTCATCATGGGTTTCCACAAGTGATATGATGACTGTTATTCTTTTCTCAATTAAATAAGAAAAATAATGAGTATGGCAAATTCACGTTTTCAAGCACCAAACTTGAGGCTTTCAAAGAGGTATAAATCTATGACGATGTTACTTTCACAAAATATAACATGTGTAGCTTTGAAGCTTGATGCCAGTAGAATAAAATCACCAAATCATTAAATTCCATACTTAAGCCTAGCGACATCTGTAAGAAAAACCGATAATAACTTTCCGGTATAATTGGTATATGAATTATTTCAGCTAATACAGCAATTATTTTTATATTATCTGACCAACATTCAACCATTTGCTGCAAATTAAATATTTATATTCTACATATTCATCTTAAAGTCAAAATCATTGATTCTAAACCCTTTAGATTAAAACTCCCAAACCTATTACGTAAAAATAGTTTCATCATAGGTTCCCACAGGTGATATGATGACTGTTATTCTTTTCTCAATTAAATAAGAAAAATAATGAGTATGGCAAATTCACGTTTTCAAGCACCAAACTTGACGCTTTCAAAGAGGTATAAATCTATGACGATGTTACTTTCACAAAATATAACATGTATAGCTTTGAAGCTTGATGCCAGTAGGATAAAATCACCAAATCATTAAGTTTTATACTTAAGCCTAGCGACATCTGTAAGAAAAACCGATAATAACTTTCCGGTATACTTGGTATATGAATTATTTCAGCTAATACAGCAATTATTTTTATATTATCTGACCAACATTCAAACATTTGCTGCAAATTAAATGTTTATATTCTACATATTCATCTTAAAGTCAAAATCATTGATTCTAAACCCTTTAGATTAAAACTCCCAAACCTATTACGTAAAAAGTGTTTCATCATGGGTTTCCACAAGTGATATGATGACTGTTATTCTTTTCTCAATTAAATAAGAAAAATAATGAGTATGGCAAATTCACGTTTTCAAGCACCAAACTTGACGCTTTCAAAGAGGTATAAATCTATGACGATGTTACTTTCACAAAATATAACATGTATAGCTTTGAAGCTTGATGCCAGTAGGATAAAATCACCAAATCATTAAGTTTTATACTTAAGCCTAGCGACATCTGTAAGAAAAACCGATAATAACTTTCCGGTATACTTGGTATATGAATTATTTCAGCTAATACAGCAATTATTTTTATATTATCTGACCAACATTCAAACATTTGCTGCAAATTAAATGTTTATATTCTACATATTCATCTTAAAGTCAAAATCATTGATTCTAAACCCTTTAGATTAAAACTCCCAAACCTATTACTTAAAAAGTGTTTCATCATGGGTTTCCACAAGTGATATGATGACTGTTATTCTTTTCTCAATTAAATAAGAAAAATAATGAGTATGGCAAATTCACGTTTTCAAGCACCAAACTTGAGGCTTTCAAAGAGGTATAAATCTATGACGATGTTACTTTCACAAAATATAACATGTGTAGCTTTGAAGCTTGATGCCAGTAGAATAAAATCACCAAATCATTAAATTTCATACTTAAGCCTAGCGACATCTGTAAGAAAAACCGATAATAACTTTCCGGTATAATTGGTATATGAATTATTTCAGCTAATACAGCAATTATTTTTATATTATCTGACCAACATTCAACCATTTGCTGCAAATTAAATATTTATATTCTACATATTCATCTTAAAGTCAAAATCATTGATTCTAAACCCTTTAGATTAAAACTCCCAAACCTATTACGTAAAAATAGTTTCATCATAGGTTCCCACAGGTGATATGATGACTGTTATTCTTTTCTCAATTAAATAAGAAAAATAATGAGTATGGCAAATTCACGTTTTCAAGCACCAAACTTGACGCTTTCAAAGATGTATAAATCTATGACGATGTTACTTTCACAAAATATAACATGTATACCTTTGAAGCTTGATGCCAGTAGAATAAAATCACCAAATCATTAAATTACATACTTAAGCCTAGCGACATCTGTAAGAAAAACCGATAATACCTTTCCGTTATACTTGGTATATGAATTATTTCAGCTAATACAGCAATTATTTTTATGTTATCTTACCAACATTCAATCATTTGCTGCAAATTAAATGTTTATATTCTACATATTCATCTTAAAGTCAAAATCATTAATTCTAAACCCTTTAGATCAAAACTCCCGAACCCCTTACGTAAAAATAGTTTCATCATGGGTTTCCACAAGTGATATGATGACTGTTATTCTTTTCTCTATTAAATAAGAAAAATAATGAGTATGGCAAATTCACGTTTTCAAGCACCAAACTTGACACTTTCAAAGAGGTATAAATCTATGACGATGTTACTTTCACAAAATATAACATGTATACCTTTGAAGCTTGATGCCAGTAGAATAAAATCACCAAATTATTAAATTTCATACTTAAGCCTAGCGACATCTGTAAGAAAAACCGATAATAACTTTCCGGTATACTTGGTATATGAATTATTTCAGCTAATACAGCAATTATTTTTATATTATCTGACCAACATTCAACCATTTGCTGCAAATTAAATGTTTATATTCTACATATTCATCTTAAAGTCAAAATCATTGATACTCAACCCTTTAGACCAAAACTCCCGAACCCCTTACGTAAAAATAGTTTCATCATGGGTTTCCACAAGTGATATGATGACTGTTATTATTTTCTCTATCAAATAAGAAAAATAATGAGTATGGCAAATTCACGTTTTCAAGCACCAAACTTGACGCTTTCAAAGAGGTATAAATCTATGACGATGTTACTTTCACAAAATATAGCATGTATAGCTTTGAAGCTTGATGCCAGTAGAATAAAATCACCAAATTATTAAATTTCATACTTAAGCCTAGCGACATCTGTAAGAAAAACCGATAATAACTTTCCTGTATACTTGGTATATGAATTATTTCAGCTAATACAGCAATTATTTTTATATTATATGACCAACATTCAATCATTTGCTGCAAATTAAATGTTTATATTCTACATATTCATCTTAAAGTCAAAATCATTAATTCTAAACCCTTTAGATCAAAACTCCCCAACCCCTTACGTAAAAATAGTTTCATCATGGGTTTCCACAAGTGATATGATGACTGTTATTCTTTTCTCTATTAAATAAGAAAAATAATGAGTATGGCAAATTCACGTTTTCAAGCACCAAACTTGACGCTTTCAAAGAGGTATAAATCTATGACGATATTACTTTCACAAAATATAACATGTATACCTTTGAAGCTTGATGCTAGTAGAATAAAATCACCAAATTATTAAATTTCATACTTAAGCCTAGCGACATCTGTAAGAAAAACCGATAATAACTTTCCTGTATACTTGGTATATGAATTATTTCAGCTAATACAGCAATTATTTTTATATTATCTGACCAACATTCAACCATTTGCTGCAAATTAAATGTTTATATTCTACATATTCATCTTAAAGTCAAAATCATTGATACTCAACCCTTTAGATCAAAACTCCCGAACCCCTTACGTAAAAATAGTTTCATCATGGGTTTCCACAAGTGATATGATGACTGTTATTATTTTCTCTATCAAATAAGAAAAATAATGAGTATGGCAAATTCACGTTTTCAAGCACCAAACTTGACGCTTTCAAAGAGGTATAAATCTATGACGATGTTACTTTCACAAAATATAGCATATATAGCTTTGAAGCTTGATGCCAGTAGAATAAAATCACCAAATCATTAAATTTCATACTTAAGCCTAGCGACATCTGTAAGAAAAACCGATAATAACTTTCCGGTATAATTGGTATATGAATTATTTCAGCTAATACAGCAATTATTTTTATATTATCTGACCAACATTCAACCATTTGCTGCAAATTAAATATTTATATTCTACATATTCATCTTAAAGTCAAAATCATTGATTCTAAACCCTTTAGATTAAAACTCCCAAACCTATTACGTAAAAATAGTTTCATCATAGGTTCCCACAGGTGATATGATGACTGTTATTCTTTTCTCAATTAAATAAGAAAAATAATGAGTATGGCAAATTCACGTTTTCAAGCACCAAACTTGACGCTTTCAAAGAGGTATAAATCTATGACGATGTTACTTTCACAAAATATAACATGTATAGCTTTGAAGCTTGATGCCAGTAGGATAAAATCACCAAATCATTAAGTTTTATACTTAAGCCTAGCGACATCTGTAAGAAAAACCGATAATAACTTTCCGGTATACTTGGTATATGAATTATTTCAGCTAATACAGCAATTATTTTTATATTATCTGACCAACATTCAAACATTTGCTGCAAATTAAATGTTTATATTCTACATATTCATCTTAAAGTCAAAATCATTGATTCTAAACCCTTTAGATTAAAACTCCCAAACCTATTACGTAAAAAGTGTTTCATCATGGGTTTCCACAAGTGATATGATGGCTGTTATTCTTTTCTCAATTAAATAAGAAAAATAATGAGTATGGCAAATTCACGTTTTCAAGCACCAAACTTGACGCTTTCAAAGAGGTATAAATCTATGACGATGTTACTTTCACAAAATATAACATGTATAGCTTTGAAGCTTGATGCCAGTAGGATAAAATCACCAAATCATTAAGTTTTATACTTAAGCCTAGCGACATCTGTAAGAAAAACCGATAATAACTTTCCGGTATACTTGGTATATGAATTATTTCAGCTAATACAGCAATTATTTTTATATTATCTGACCAACATTCAAACATTTGCTGCAAATTAAATGTTTATATTCTACATATTCATCTTAAAGTCAAAATCATTGATTCTAAACCTTTTAGATTAAAACTCCCAAACCTATTACTTAAAAAGTGTTTCATCATGGGTTTCCACAAGTGATATGATGACTGTTATTCTTTTCTCAATTAAATAAGAAAAATAATGAGTATGGCAAATTCACGTTTTCAAGCACCAAACTTGAGGCTTTCAAAGAGGTATAAATCTATGACGATGTTACTTTCACAAAATATAACATGTGTAGCTTTGAAGCTTGATGCCAGTAGAATAAAATCACCAAATCATTAAATTTCATACTTAAGCCTAGCGACATCTGTAAGAAAAACCGATAATAACTTTCCGGTATAATTGGTATATGAATTATTTCAGCTAATACAGCAATTATTTTTATATTATCTGACCAACATTCAACCATTTGCTGCAAATTAAATATTTATATTCTACATATTCATCTTAAAGTCAAAATCGTTGATTCTAAACCCTTTAGATTAAAACTCCCAAACCTATTACGTAAAAATAGTTTCATCATAGGTTCCCACAGGTGATATGATGACTGTTATTCTTTTCTCAATTAAATAAGAAAAATAATGAGTATGGCAAATTCACGTTTTCAAGCACCAAACTTGACGCTTTCAAAGATGTATAAATCTATGACGATGTTACTTTCACAAAATATAACATGTATACCTTTGAAGCTTGATGCCAGTAGAATAAAATCACCAAATCATTAAATTACATACTTAAGCCTAGCGACATCTGTAAGAAAAACCGATAATACCTTTCCGTTATACTTGGTATATGAATTATTTCAGCTAATACAGCAATTATTTTTATGTTATCTTACCAACATTCAATCATTTGCTGCAAATTAAATGTTTATATTCTACATATTCATCTTAAAGTCAAAATCATTAATTCTAAACCCTTTAGATCAAAACTCCCGAACCCCTTACGTAAAAATAGTTTCATCATGGGTTTCCACAAGTGATATGATGACTGTTATTCTTTTCTCTATTAAATAAGAAAAATAATGAGTATGGCAAATTCACGTTTTCAAGCACCAAACTTGACACTTTCAAAGAGGTATAAATCTATGACGATGTTACTTTCACAAAATATAACATGTATACCTTTGAAGCTTGATGCCAGTAGAATAAAATCACCAAATTATTAAATTTCATACTTAAGCCTAGCGACATCTGTAAGAAAAACCGATAATAACTTTCCGGTATACTTGGTATATGAATTATTTCAGCTAATACAGCAATTATTTTTATATTATCTGACCAACATTCAACCATTTGCTGCAAATTAAATGTTTATATTCTACATATTCATCTTAAAGTCAAAATCATTGATACTCAACCCTTTAGACCAAAACTCCCGAACCCCTTACGTAAAAATAGTTTCATCATGGGTTTCCACAAGTGATATGATGACTGTTATTATTTTCTCTATCAAATAAGAAAAATAATGAGTATGGCAAATTCACGTTTTCAAGCACCAAACTTGACGCTTTCAAAGAGGTATAAATCTATGACGATGTTACTTTCACAAAATATAGCATGTATAGCTTTGAAGCTTGATGCCAGTAGAATAAAATCACCAAATTATTAAATTTCATACTTAAGCCTAGCGACATCTGTAAGAAAAACCGATAATAACTTTCCTGTATACTTGGTATATGAATTATTTCAGCTAATACAGCAATTATTTTTATATTATATGACCAACATTCAATCATTTGCTGCAAATTAAATGTTTATATTCTACATATTCATCTTAAAGTCAAAATCATTAATTCTAAACCCTTTAGATCAAAACTCCCCAACCCCTTACGTAAAAATAGTTTCATCATGGGTTTCCACAAGTGATATGATGACTGTTATTCTTTTCTCTATTAAATAAGAAAAATAATGAGTATGGCAAATTCACGTTTTCAAGCACCAAACTTGACGCTTTCAAAGAGGTATAAATCTATGACGATATTACTTTCACAAAATATAACATGTATACCTTTGAAGCTTGATGCTAGTAGAATAAAATCACCAAATTATTAAATTTCATACTTAAGCCTAGCGACATCTGTAAGAAAAACCGATAATAACTTTCCTGTATACTTGGTATATGAATTATTTCAGCTAATACAGCAATTATTTTTATATTATCTGACCAACATTCAACCATTTGCTGCAAATTAAATGTTTATATTCTACATATTCATCTTAAAGTCAAAATCATTGATACTCAACCCTTTAGATCAAAACTCCCGAACCCCTTACGTAAAAATAGTTTCATCATGGGTTTCCACAAGTGATATGATGACTGTTATTATTTTCTCTATCAAATAAGAAAAATAATGAGTATGGCAAATTCACGTTTTCAAGCACCAAACTTGACGCTTTCAAAGAGGTATAAATCTATGACGATGTTACTTTCACAAAATATAGCATATATAGCTTTGAAGCTTGATGCCAGTAGAATAAAATCACCAAATCATTAAATTTCATACTTAAGCCTAGCGACATCTGTAAGAAAAACCGATAATAGCTTTCCGGTATACTTGGTATATGAATTATTTCAGCTAATACAGCAATTATTTTTATATTATCTGACCAACATTCAACCATTTGCTGCAAATTAAATGTTTATATTCTACATATTCATCTTTAAAGTCAAAATCATTGATTCTAAACCCTTTAGATCAAAACCCCCGAACCCCTTACGTAAAAATAGTTTCATCATGGGTTCCCACAAGTGATATGATGACTGTTATTCTTATTTTTTATTTGGTTGCAGCAAAAAATCTCTGCACCATGCAAATTTTATGTAATATTAGAAACAGCAACAAAATACATTAAATAATAGACCACTAATTACAAACCGCTTCACCCAATATAAAAATCTTGTCCTTATAAGAAAATAAAGGGAAACAATTAAGATTGCCGTAAAAACAACAGTTAAAGGACCTAAGCTCTTATATGGAGCTAAACTAAAACGATCAACTAAGGCCTATACAAGAAGCCTTTGTCAAAGATCAGGAGAGAGAGATTTCACTACACATAAAACGGACACGACTATTTGCCCGATCAAAGCACATTAAGTGTTTTACATGTTGACTTCTGTTTTATGTTTCATCAATTTAAGTATACTTAGTACTTCATGGCCAACAACTAATTCAACTCTAACCTAATTCGTTTCTCGCTTTAGCTAAGCCAATCTAATTAGTTAAATTATCCAATGCTAGTCGGATAGTTTTTTACTGCTTACCGCGCTGACTGGGATAGGTTCGCCTTTCCAATACGAAACAAGATACAAGACGAGAAGTTTAAGAATACGTTCATTAAAAAGTTTTTAGTGTTGGTCATTAAAACATTCTTACTAACTACTATTAATTATAGAATTCTTACGTGATAAAACAACTATGTATCTTCGAAAACACGAATTCTGGAAATGAAATTCTATATTTTAATTAGCCGGAAAATTGTTCGCTATGTCTCTCTCTGTCTCTCTCGGTCTCCGTCTCACTCTGGCTCTCGGCTAGAAGTTTATTTTTGCCCGCCTTAAGCTATCGATATTAAAAATTGTTGAGTTTTGTTTTAATTACATTACTAAGGCACCGTTTACTTCAATTAATTATAACTAGGCCGGCTGTTCATTATTTTTGTTTTGTCCCGATAACAGCATTATAATTTTTGTACTGATTAATCAAACTGGTTTTATATAATACCTATTAATTTACTGCCAATTATTATTATTACAATTTGCAGCAACAATCCATAGTTCTTTTTTCAATTCTTACAACCCTTCACTCACTTCAATCACGCAAGGTCTCACAGGTATAGGTGATAATCTAATATATAACATATATAGCTTCGAAGCTTGATGCCAGTAGAATAAAATGACCAAATCATTACATTTCATACTTAAGCCTAGCGACATCTGTAAGAAAAACTGATAATAGCTTTCCGGTATACTTGGTATATGAATTATTTCAGCTAATACAGCAATTATTTTTATATTATCTTACCATCATTCAACCATTTGCTGCAAATTAAATGTTTATATTCTACATATTCATCTTAAAGTCAAAATCATTGATTCTTTAGACCCTTTAGATCAAAACTCCCAAACCTCTTACGTAAAAATAGTTTCATCATGGGTTTCCACAAGCTATTCCAAGCCACATGGAGGCCCGGAATTAGGTTGGTTTATTTTATTGTTGAACTTACTCTCTTGGATAATATTTTTTTGAAAGATTATGTAATAAATACAATTATAAGTGATAATCTAATATATAACATGTATAGCTTTGAAGCTTGATGCCAGTAGAATAAAATTACCAAATCATTAAGTTTCATACTTAAGCCTAGCGACATCTGTAAGAAAAACCGATAATAGCTTTCCGGTATACTTGGTATATGAATTATTTCAGCTAATACAGCAATTATTTTTATATTATCTGACCAACATTCAACCATTTGATGCAAATTAAATGTTTATACATTGATACTCAACATTGATACTCAACCCTTTAGATCAAAACTCCCGAACCCCTTACGTAAAAATAGTTTCATCATGGGTTTCCACAAGTGATATGATGACTGTTATTATTTTCTCTATCAAATAAGAAAAATAATGAGTATGGCAAATTCACGTTTTCAAGCACCAAACTTGACGCTTTCAAAGAGGTATAAATCTATGACGATGTTACTTTCACAAAATATAGCATATATAGCTTTGAAGCTTGATGCCAGTAGAATAAAATCACCAAATCATTAAATTTCATACTTAAGCCTAGCGACATCTGTAAGAAAAACCGATAATAGCTTTCCGGTATACTTGGTATATGAATTATTTCAGCTAATACAGCAATTATTTTTATATTATCTGACCAACATTCAACCATTTGCTGCAAATTAAATGTTTATATTCTACATATTCATCTTTAAAGTCAAAATCATTGATTCTAAACCCTTTAGATCAAAACCCCCGAACCCCTTACGTAAAAATAGTTTCATCATGGGTTCCCACAAGTGATATGATGACTGTTATTCTTATTTTTTATTTGGTTGCAGCAAAAAATCTCTGCACCATGCAAATTTTATGTAATATTAGAAACAGCAACAAAATACATTAAATAATAGACCACTAATTACAAACCGCTTCACCCAATATAAAAATCTTGTCCTTATAAGAAAATAAAGGGAAACAATTAAGATTGCCGTAAAAACAACAGTTAAAGGACCTAAGCTCTTATATGGAGCTAAACTAAAACGATCAACTAAGGCCTATACAAGAAGCCTTTGTCAAAGATCAGGAGAGAGAGATTTCACTACACATAAAACGGACACGACTATTTGCCCGATCAAAGCACATTAAGTGTTTTACATGTTGACTTCTGTTTTATGTTTCATCAATTTAAGTATACTTAGTACTTCATGGCCAACAACTAATTCAACTCTAACCTAATTCGTTTCTCGCTTTAGCTAAGCCAATCTAATTAGTTAAATTATCCAATGCTAGTCGGATAGTTTTTTACTGCTTACCGCGCTGACTGGGATAGGTTCGCCTTTCCAATACGAAACAAGATACAAGACGAGAAGTTTAAGAATACGTTCATTAAAAAGTTTTTAGTGTTGGTCATTAAAACATTCTTACTAACTACTATTAATTATAGAATTCTTACGTGATAAAACAACTATGTATCTTCGAAAACACGAATTCTGGAAATGAAATTCTATATTTTAATTAGCCGGAAAATTGTTCGCTATGTCTCTCTCTGTCTCTCTCGGTCTCCGTCTCACTCTGGCTCTCGGCTAGAAGTTTATTTTTGCCCGCCTTAAGCTATCGATATTAAAAATTGTTGAGTTTTGTTTTAATTACATTACTAAGGCACCGTTTACTTCAATTAATTATAACTAGGCCGGCTGTTCATTATTTTTGTTTTGTCCCGATAACAGCATTATAATTTTTGTACTGATTAATCAAACTGGTTTTATATAATACCTATTAATTTACTGCCAATTATTATTATTACAATTTGCAGCAACAATCCATAGTTCTTTTTTCAATTCTTACAACCCTTCACTCACTTCAATCACGCAAGGTCTCACAGGTATAGGTGATAATCTAATATATAACATATATAGCTTCGAAGCTTGATGCCAGTAGAATAAAATGACCAAATCATTACATTTCATACTTAAGCCTAGCGACATCTGTAAGAAAAACTGATAATAGCTTTCCGGTATACTTGGTATATGAATTATTTCAGCTAATACAGCAATTATTTTTATATTATCTTACCATCATTCAACCATTTGCTGCAAATTAAATGTTTATATTCTACATATTCATCTTAAAGTCAAAATCATTGATTCTTTAGACCCTTTAGATCAAAACTCCCAAACCTCTTACGTAAAAATAGTTTCATCATGGGTTTCCACAAGCTATTCCAAGCCACATGGAGGCCCGGAATTAGGTTGGTTTATTTTATTGTTGAACTTACTCTCTTGGATAATATTTTTTTGAAAGATTATGTAATAAATACAATTATAAGTGATAATCTAATATATAACATGTATAGCTTTGAAGCTTGATGCCAGTAGAATAAAATTACCAAATCATTAAGTTTCATACTTAAGCCTAGCGACATCTGTAAGAAAAACCGATAATAGCTTTCCGGTATACTTGGTATATGAATTATTTCAGCTAATACAGCAATTATTTTTATATTATCTGACCAACATTCAACCATTTGATGCAAATTAAATGTTTATATTCTACATATTCATCTTAAAGTCAAAATCATTGATTCTTTAGACCCTTTAGATCAAAACTCCCAAACCTCTTACGTAAAAATAGTTTCATCATGGGTTTCCACAAGCTATTCCAAGCCACATGGTGGCCCGGAATTAGGTTGGTTTGTTTTATTGTTGGACTTACTCTCTTGTATAATATTTTTTTGAAAGATTTCGAAAATTGTAAATAATACAAGTATAGGTAATAATCTAACATATAACATGTATAGCTTTGAAGCTTAATGCCAGTAGAATAAAATGACCAAATCATTAAATTGCATACTTAAGCCTAGCGACATCTGTAAGAAAAACCGATAATAACTTTCCGGTATACTTGGTATATGAATTATTTCAGCTAATACAGCAATTATTTTTATGTTATCTGACCAACATTCAACAGGGTTTAGTCCTCTTTAGTCTGTGAACAGAGAATCGTCCATGCAGTAGCTGAAGCGCCTCTGGGTTTTCGTGGAGGCGTAGCCTGGTTTTATATTTCCCAGCGAACCTCCTGACTTCGTCCTTAACTGTAGGAATTTCTAGTTCATGGTGCATATCTTCATTATATACATACCAAGGTATACCCACTGTGTCATTCTCTTATACTTCAAACTTATTTACATTGTTACCGCGCGCATAGCCCAATATTGGTTTGAACACCTTGTAGATCAGTATCTTGTTGAAAATTGGCATTTTATCTCAAGGAACCAATATAGCTGTTTATATTTTATTTTGAGTTCGGTTAGTTTACTTTTGACATCGCTAATATAACACCATTCAATTTCAAGACGGGTAGTTTAGTTTCTTGTCGGCAAAATTAATAGGAACATATTTTAGCTCATTTAATTATAGTCTTTATTATTTGGTCCAGTTTATTTGTTTATCGCTAGCTGCCTATAGTCTCTTTATGGATGCTCCTTGACTTTTTCCCCACTGCTAACAGTGCTGTATCATCCTCAAATGTATTTGTATATATTAAAATATAATATATTTAAGGTATAATTCAATATTTTTGTCGGGACCCAAACTGGTGACCCGGAATTAGGTTGGTTTGTTTTATTATTGGACTTATTCTGTTGGATAATATTTTTTGAAAGGTTTCGACAATTGTAATAAATACAGGTATAGGTGATAATCTCGTTTTTCAATTTTTTTACACAACAGCTGTTTCACAAAGCAATTGTGTCCTTTCGAAGACTTGAAAAATATAATTTGAGAGAAACCAAGCCAAGCCAAATCTTTTAACCAAAGGATGGAAAAAGTTTTGATACATATCCAAGGACCCATATAAAAAGCCCCTTTAAATTATGTGGACTCGGAAGGTTAGTGCCAAAGAGCCTATACAAATATGGATGCGAGATGAGGTGTTTGAGACATTTGAATTTGTTTAGAACATTTGAGACCTTTGTTATTCAAAAAAATGTTTAATTATTTCAAGTATTTTAAGGATAGCTTAAGGGTAAACCATCTCTACTCCTACCTGATATAGTTCTGTAAGTATCTACCTCAAAGTTATACTAATTTAATCAGTATTTTATATAATGTGGCTTTCAGCCAGATCAATAAAATAATTCTTCTTGAAACTTCATAAAAGAGTGGATGAGATATGTAGCTTTTGGAAGTCATGGAACTATAGCGAGATCAATAATCCCACTGGAAAAATATCTGTTTAAATGCTGAACTGCAAGAACACAAAATTATTGGAGGTTTACACCGAAGAAAACATTCATGAGAGCTCCACATGGATTAAAAAGTGTTATATCCAAGATAGCAAAATTATAGAAGTAGAATTATGACAAAATAACTTTGAAATGTTAGAAAGAAACATGTTGGAATATCCTTACATATATATAAAAGCGCTTAGTACGGAACTCCCAATCTACCCAACATATTGGCCAAACTTTAACCCTTCTGACTAACACTAGTTTTATTTTCAGGTTATTATATACAGTAATGCAATACCTAAAATTAATTTACAAAAGAAACTCCCTTAAAATTAATTCACTACATATATATATATATATATATATATATATATATATATATATATATATATATATATATATATATATATATATATATATATATACATATATATATATATAAATGTATCCATTAATATAATAGCTTATTCCTATCCCCTCCTTAACCTAAATAACTAAAATAAATCAGAAACTGTCAGGATTTCCAATGGTGCGGAAATAACCTAAATTACATATAATTTTCTTTAATAATGGCTAAACACTCCGATATTTTTGAGGTTAGAGGCGAAATTATCAGCTTAAAAATAAGCGTTATCGGCTTTTATAGGAATTATCTCTTTTTACCTTGTCTGGAAGAAATTGGTTTGAATGAACCAAGCAAAGAAAAATTTTTTTTGCCCCTTACTTAGCGAGTATTCTTATAACTCATTATGTACTATAGGTTTCTAATTTTCTGCTGAAATGATCAAAGACCTTTCTTAAATCTAATACGGTAGATATTTAGGGGTGGAAACCTATTTAAAAACCAATTTAAGCCATCGAATAAAAAGATTATTCGAATGTAGATAATGTTGTTAAAACTTCCACCTGTTTCGCTTAAATTTAGTTATATTTTAGCTAAAAATATTTTAAAATATTTTTAAAAAATTATTTTAAGGATTGTTCTGTTTTTACAGAAAATCGGTTTATTAAGGATAATTTTGTTGGCCAAGTTATATAAAGAAGAGTGAAAGCTAATCGTCACCGTGTATAGTTGACAATAGACCCATTACTTAAAAAATGTGTAAGGATTCCTTATAATAAAAAATGTATGTCTAAAATTTGGACCCTTTGAACAGACCTAAATTGCTATGGATCACGGCCCTTGTAGACTGACCAATTTGTTCAGTTTTCTTGTTCGGCAATATTCTTTATTAAAGGTTTGCTGTGGCCAAAAATTTAACCTGATTGATTTGCCGGCATTTGTCTCGATCCGCTGAAATAAAGAGATCAATTTGAAATACACGTCTCCCAACGAATTATTCTTACCTAGGATAAAAAATTTCATTTCAAATAGTTCGGATGTTTACATTGCTGACACTACAGTAAGGTAGGTTTTTTTTTATATATGGAGCTACTTGTAAAGAAAAAATACCGTTCCTTTAAATATGCCAAAATAAACCAAAATAATGGCCTCATGTCAATCAAATAATGTTAATTATCATTAACATAAAATTAGTGATGATACACTCTCGTAATCAGCTTGATTTAATAAATATTCGAACTAGTTTTAGTTTCACTTCGGGTTACGAATTTAAAAGTAATTTAAGAATGAAAAAAAATTAGCAAGAACCCCTTTATTCCTAAATTTTTTTCCAATTTGTAGAGCACAAGTTAGACAAATTGGTGCAGCTTAGGTGGCTTCCTTTCTCCTGCAATCTCTTTAGAAAGGAGAGATATATATAAAATTTAAACAGGCTCCTTATTAATCGTTTTATGATATTTACTCATTCCAAATATTTACTTCTTCCTAACAGACCAAACTGACAGTCATCTGTGTTCCAATTGTGATACTGACAAATATACGTCTTCTATATTCGAATAAAATGCAGAAATGTATTAGCTATTAGATGTTTTCTTGTCTTAAGGGTCTATATTAACATCTAAATTTTCCTTTACTTAACTCTAAACTAATGATATCAATCAACCCTTTTCCTTTTATAGAGCAAAGTTCAGAAAGGAATACTTTCAAACATTGATAAGACAAAACTACTTCACATAAAATAACGCTTCTGATGATTTTTTCCTGATTTATTGGTGAATGTTCAGCTTCAGTTGCGGCAGTGTTTTCCATGTAATGCATTTTGAAGGTATCTCCAAAAAGGAAAGTTTGATACAGCTAAATCACGACTCTTTAGTACCTGGATATACCTCCATAAAATCAGTTTCCGAATACATAGAATCTTTTTGTTGACATTTAATTAGAAGAAGTATGGTTGAGCGTCATAGATTACTTGTTGAAGGTTTTGGTAAATAGGCTAGCTAAATAGTTATAAGCGCCAGTAAGAAAATTCCTTTTCGTCGTTAATGTATAAGTCACAAACTACAACAATTAGCCACAATATTAATTATGTTAATAAAATTTTGAACCAAGCAATAGAGAATATAATTAAAAGAGCTAAAATCTGTTCGTATGAATTTTACAAACAAGAGGCCAAACAACCCAGCAGTCTTGAAATTGAATGGTTCTCTAGTACCATTTGTAAGTAGTGCTAAAATATCTTTACTAAACATCAGGACTATATGTCAAATTAAAATAAAAAGAGCATATTAAAAATAAATTGGACAAACTCAAATTAAAATATAGATATATTGGCTCCTTGAAAGAAAATCTACAATATACTGATGATGATCTATAATGAAGTGTTCATGGCTATATGGTATAAAGCTGTGAGGCTATACCCAGGCTTCAGCCACCGAATGAATGACACTCTGTGGATACTCTGAGAACTTCTGTGGTATTGCATGAGTGGAGGGGTGTAAGAATTGAGAAAGGAACTATAGATTGTCGCTGGCTAGACTATAGTGTCGTTGTAATAGTAATTGTTAGCAATA
This sequence comes from Rhynchophorus ferrugineus, assembly GCF_030347505.1. NCBI lineage: Eukaryota > Metazoa > Arthropoda > Insecta > Coleoptera > Curculionidae > Rhynchophorus > Rhynchophorus ferrugineus. The sequence goes on along the minus strand of NW_027472584.1, from coordinate 21,937,131 downwards.
TATTAAGGGTTGTTTATAGAGACCAGTTTTAATCATAAATAAATAAATAAATCAACTTTTTTTTTCTTTTTCTTATATTTTGTAGTTTCCTTTTACCAATGAGGGTTTAGCTAGACTGAACGTACAGTTTACAACTATGAACCACGATCCTCGGCATTAAGGCTACCAACTGGCGAGTTATCAACTTAGAAATCACCTCAGAAGACATTCGGTTTTACCCAGCTTGGTTACTGGCGTGGCTGAGATTACTTTCCTTGTCGGATTTTGCAGTCTTGCCTAAGGACAATCACAAATGTTAAATAATCACAAACATAAATTTATGACCATGCCAAAGCTGTGTTCGAACCTGCGATCAACAGTAGTAGGAGGACCGTCCTGTCGCCTTTACCACTTCGCCAACCAAATCGGCAAATTAAATTTTGATTTGCACAAAAAAAACTTTTTATTTAGGATTATGACTCGACTTTATACAGAATGTAATACTAGTTTAAGGATTTAGACGATTTAGATGATATATTGTTTTAAAGATATCTTTCTATAATGATTTCCTACGTCAAAAATCTATGAAAACCAAATAAAATTATAATAAGTTATAACAAAATTAATTTGACTAACTATTTGTAACGTCCTAACAAAATATCTTTACGTTATAACGTAGAAATGTTGATGTTATTTTATGAAAGATATAAAAAGTTTACTTATACATCTAACTATATAAAATATAACTTTAAAATCATTGTCGTGTTTCTATTATTGTTAAGATAAAAGGTTATAATCCCGTTAAAACAAAATAGGACAAATAAATGGGGCGATATTATCAAATGCCTACCGGCAATAACGTTTTTATTGCATATAAACTAAATCTTGGCCGTTATGATTTATCCTTCAGGCATAAACACATCCAGTTGAATGTCAAACATGATAAATAAAAGCATTAATTTTCGAAATATGCCTTAGAGATTGAAGAATAAATTCGGTAGGTAAATAAATTTCGTTCGGTTTGTTTTTCGTTAGTGGCTCACTTCGATTTGCTGTTCTGCTTTTTATGTCTTATGTTTGCGTAGAAGATGGAACGAAATAACGTGCATTATCGCCATATTCTGCTTTATTATTTCAAAAAAAGCCTAAAAGGCTCATAAAAAGATATTCCGTGTATATGAGGATGATGCTTTAACAGAATTCATATACTCAAAATGGTGTGCAATATTTTTCATTTCCTTCCTCTATACTCTTTCCCGTATAAGCCAAATACTCCCTCACTGTAATTACCCAAATATATATATGATAGTATGTAAAATATAATTTCTATTACATGACTTCAAAGTCGTATATTAATACAATGAAGCAATCCTATAGCTCAATTGAATAAAAATGTTAAGTGTTATATTCCTTTCAATTCCGTCAACCTGTTGAATTTTTTAGTAACTGGACTTACAGCTTAACGTGGGCTCTGAACTATGGTCATCTGCATCTAGCCTACCGACTGGCGAGTGACCAACTTAGAAATCATCCCAGAAGACATACGGTCTTACCCCCTAGTTACTGGCGTGACTGGGATCATTTTCCTTGTCGGATTTTACACTCTTACCTAGGACATAATCATCAAATATTAAACAATCAAAGATCACAGATTCATTGAAATTTATATGCTGTTTATTGCGATAGGTTTTCAATTGAACACCAATATCAAAATTGAACAAAATAGTCCTAAGATTGGTGAAAATAAATACACGCAAAAAAGTCTTTAGAAAGTTATTAGAAAATCGATTTCTCATAACTAACGCTTGTTTCTGTTAAAAAGGTATCTGTTTATCATTCTAAATTTAGCGGACAAATTAAGAAATAAGTTAGAGATCCAAAAACATATTATTTAACAGCAAATTACAGCTTTTATCCAAACAACTAAATAATCTCGAAAATGGGGAGAATGAATGTGTTATAGATGACGTAAGACCAAGAAAAACTAAAAAAAATTGTTTTAAATCAATATCCTATTTATAATATAATATGTTTGATATTGAGGTTAGTAGGAAGTCTTTTAAGAACATTCAATAACCTTTCTCCCAGTTTATCCTTTCTTTCAGGGATGAACTGAAAAAACAATGTTTTCAGTTTATATCTTTTATCTTTGGATAAAGAGCAAAAATAACATTTGACCCTTTCGCCCACGTAAGATAACTGCTAGCCTATATAAACAAAAATCGATAAGATTACCCTAAATTTTATTATTTTATCCTAATTTTGTCTTATCTAATTATCTTCCATTTCGGAGTTATAAAAACGGGATACTCCAGAAAAAAAATCTACTACGGGGAAAATGTTTAATTAATGTTATGAAGCAATTCCGCGAAGAATTTTTTTTTGAAATTTGATGCCAGCTTTTATTAAAACTTTAAAGTTATAACATAAAAATATTGCTATGCAACCAGAAATACAAGTATTAACTAAATAAACTCAATTTTGTTTAGACTATATCAATAAAATATTCGATGATACCGCAGAAATAATGCTTCTTAAATACACTATTGATTTTTTACACAGTATTTAACCAGCTTTGCTCTTGTCGTTTTAAAGATCTAGCTATTGATTGTACGTTTAAAAAGTTTCCAACATGTTACGAAGATATATTTAAGAGAAGGGAGCCTTTTAAGAAGCTTTTTTCTAAAAGTGTAATAATAGTTACATATATTTTTCAAAAAAAATGTCTTAATTTCCTTTATTGATATGTATTATCAAATTAACAATTTAAGGAAACAGACATATTTGTATTGTTTTGTATATTTTTTTGTTGGTTATTGTTTTTAACGTTATTATTGAATACATATGTGTTTTGTTTTCATTCAAGATTTATTTTGGTGGTTTCTGAATTTATTTATGAAAACGAAAATTTACAGAAAAATCCTCTAAAATAAGATAATTTCTTCAACAATAATATATTTTGTTCTACTGTTCTGCGTTATCCAGGTGTAACATTAGAAAAATGTCCGAAAATGAAGGTTGGATTATTTAATATTTATATTATGAATCTGAAAAAGGTGCTGAATTTCATTGAGAGGTGAAATATTTTGGCATATTTTCCATATAGTCGTGAAAATTTGCGATTTTTTGTCATTTTCAATATTACCATTGCCATTTCTGTTCAAATAATCACAACCCAATGAAAATTGCAGGCATTATGAAGAATTTTACGCTAATGGTGGTATAATAATTAGTATATCTCCTTTAGATTTTAAGATACACCATTAAAAATATATTTTTGAAAAGTTAGTGGATTTCTGTTTATGTCACATGTCTCAAAAAATATAAATACTACATCATTTTAATATGGATTTTCGTTGATTTCACCGCAAAATACATGTATTTTGAGATTTTCATCTTCATCCGCGAGGTGAAATATTTTAGCATATTTTCCATATATATAGTCGTGAAAATTTGCGATTTTTTGTCATTTTCAATATTTTAGCTGCCATTTCCGTTCAATTAACTACAAATTAATAAAAATTACAGACGTTATGAAGAATTTTACGCTGAATCGAATGGTAGTATAATAATTAGTGTATCACCTTTAGATTTTAAGTTTCACAATGAAAAGTATATTTTTGAAAAGTTAGTGAATTTCTGTTTATATCACATATCTCAAAAAATATAAATACTACATCATTTTAATATGGATTTTCGTTTATTTCACCGCAAAATACATGTATTTTGAGATTTTTATCTCCATCCGCAAGGTGAAATATTTTAGCATATTTTCCATATATATAGTCGTGAAAATTTGCGATTTTTTGTCATTTTCAATATTTTAGCTGCCATTTCCGTTAAATTAACTACAAATTAATAAAAATTACAGACACTATGAAGAATTTTACGCTGAATCGAATGGTGGTATAATAATTGGTATATCAGCTTTAGTTTTTATGTTACATAATGAAAAATATATTTTTGAAAAGTTAGTGGATTTCTGTTTATGTCACATATCTCGAAAAATATAAATACTACATCATTTCAATATTGATTTTCGTTTATTTCACTCCAAAATACATGTATTTTGAGATTTTTATCCTTATCCGAGAGGTTAAATATTTTAGCATATTTTCCATATATATAGTCGTGAAAATTTGCGATTTTTTGTCATTTTCAATATTTTAGCTGCCATTTCCGTTCAATTAACTACAAATTAATAAAAATTACAGACGTTATGAAGAATTTTACGCTGAATCGAATGGTAGTATAATAATTAGTGTATCACCTTTAGATTTTAAGTTTCACCATGAAAAATATATTTTTGAGAAGTTAGTGAATTTCAGTTTATATCACATATCTCAAAAAATATAAATACTACATCATTTTAATATGGATTTTCGTTTATTTCACCGCAAAATACATGTATTTTGAGATTTTTATCTTCATCCGCAAGGTGAAATATTTTAGCATATTTTCCATATATGTAGTCGTGAAAATTTGCGATTTTTTGTCATTTTCAATATTTTAGCTGCCATTTCCGTTAAATTAACTACAAATTAATAAAAATTACAGACACTATGAAGAATTTTACGCTGAATCGAATGGTGGTATAATAATTAGTATATCAGCTTTAGTTTTTATGTTACATAATGAAAAATATATTTTTGAAAAGTTATTGGATTTCTGTTTATGTCACATATCTCGAAAAATATAAATACTACATCATTTTAATATGGATTTTCGTTTATTTCACTCCAAAATACATGTATTTTGAGATTTTTATCCTTATCCGAGAGGTTAAATATTTTAGCATATTTTCCATATATATAGTCGTGAAAATTTGCGATTTTTTGTCATTTTCAATATTTTAGCTGCCATTTCCGTTCAATTAACTACAAATTAATAAAAATTACAACGTTATGAAGAATTTTACGCTGAATCGAATGGTAGTATAATAATTAGTGTATCACCTTTAGATTTTAAGTTTCACCATGAAAAATATATTTTTTAAAAGTTAGTGAATTTCTGTTTATATCACATATCTCAAAAAATATAAATACTACATCATTTTAATATGGATTTTCGTTTATGTCACCGCAAAATACATGTATTTTAAGATTTTTATCCTTATCCGAGAGGTTAAATATTTTAGCATATTTTCCATATATATAGTCGTGAAAATGTGCGATTTTTTGTCATTTTCATTATTTTAGCTGCCATTTCCGTTCAAATTAACTACAAACTAATAAAAATTATAGACACTATGAAGAATACTACGATTATTCTTGTTTTTCTATTCTGTTAATTACATCTACATATTCGCCACTACAAAAGCTTGAACAATGTTGAATTAAACAGCATTGTTTCAAAATGATTTAAATCGTTTATGGAATAGAAACAGAATTAGCGGTATGACAGGTTGCTTGTGTTATTATATATACATTTTAGTTTTATCACTCAAATGTGTGCCAAACTTTAATTTTTCCTTTGAACACAAATCTGCTTGCGATTATTGTCTGACACATCTTGGGATATTTTAAAACGGAAGCATTTAAAACGATACTCAGCCAAAACTGTTGGAAAGTGGGACAAAATTAGTGCAAATTCCTATCTAAATCCAGTATTATCAACCTCGACCGAGCGAAGTCTTAATAGTAACTAAAATAAATATTTAAATTTCAAGTGGCGACATTAAACGGCGAGAAATTAACCTGTAGTTGCTTTAAAAGCCTAATTATAGCGATAAATCCAAATAATAATTGCCGTTGCATAGTTACAGCCTTTGCACAAGCAATGATTTTAGTTACGGTACGTCTCAAATATCCTGTGGCTGGGGATGTTGCACAGTTTCCGTCCTTATCAGTTCATTACAACGGGATGATGTCCACAGAAATATGTGTTCCGCATGACATTATATTTTGCTTTGAATTCCGCATACATATACATACATACATATACGTTAACAAAATAGGTTTTTCCGACTTTTAGTATGTCAGCGGATAGGATAAAATAGCGTTGCAATGGGGTCGCTGCTGCTGTATATTATTTCCAATTCAATCTTCGTTATATTATTCTCGCTTCTTTAACTAGATTTAAGAAAACGACATATATATCAAAATTACAATAACATTTCAAACATAATTGGATGAATGATTCTTCATCAGTTAATATTACAAAATGTAATGCTAATATTTCATGGTATTGGAAGAGAATTGTTCATCATGATCGAACCATTAACCCGATTCCTTATTGTCTAAGACGATTAAAAAGAGAAAAGAATAGATCATTAAGAAAGGATTTGTTCGCCATTACCAAAAAGCTCGGAAAATAATATTGACTGGGAAGTTTAGATACATCCACCTTATAGTCCGGACCTTGGTCCGTGTGAAAATCTATTTCTCTAAGTGTCCGTTAAGCTCCCTTAATTCTCCAAGTGTAGTTTCCAACGAGGATTGCGAATATCTCTTGTTTTAGTTGTTCGTCCAAAAAAAAACTCATTCTTACTATGAAAATGTTTAAAAAATTAATTTCGTAGAACTTCAACAATCTGCTTATTCTAGAGATTATTAAATCTTACTCTATGTGTCTATTAATGAGTTCCTATGGTAATTTGCGTTTGAGCCTATGCACTACACTGTCACCGCGCACATTTAACTGTTTGGTGAGTACATTGGGACCTTTCAGAGTACTTCGCACTAACACTTCGAATCACGCTCCTAATAGGTTCTAAGGGGATAATGTGCTGATTCAGTTTGTTGGAGACGTAACATGGGGCATCGACGATGACTCGCAACACTTCATTCTGGAACCTCTGGAGGACAGCTATGTTATATTTGTTATTTAATGATAATTTAGATTTACTCGCCAATATATTTCGTTTAGTTTAAGCGTTTAAGGTGTTTGCCGCTTGTCACATTATGAGAATGAAAAGAAATTACATGAAAAAGTGAAATAAAATCTAGATAATCTAAATCCTTTAACCCTAGCTGGCACCAATTATAAAGGACTGGATAACGAAATACCAAAAAAAAGTCTGGACTGGATAGATTGACTGGAATGTTTCGAACTATACAGACCGGACCTTGCTCCATCTAACAACGATGTATTCTTCAGAACTCAAGCTGATTTCACTTAGAATTAGAAGATCGCTATTAATATCAAAGATTACCAGATTATTTGTATATTTAAACTACTGATATAAATAATACATAATATACATTATAAATTAATAAGAGTTTTTTATCTAGTATAAATTTATTTTTAACATTTATATATCTAACTTATCTAAATTATCTTATAATGATCCTCGATATGTTTGTTTACCACTAATAGTCATTAAGAAGTCATTATTCCCAGGGGTTTGGAAGAATTATTAATATACTTCTTTGTAGATACAGTGATATGTATGTGATACAGTCTAATGTCTTTTTATATTCATTTTAATAGTCTTTTTATTTTAGTAGTAGTAGAACAATTCTCCAAAATTTGCCTAAATTTTATGTACAGTTTTCATTCTCAATCAAGTTCAATCAATAAAAAAAATTTGGAAATGCTTCTGAAGTTATCAGTAATGACGAAATAATATCAGATATTATTAGTTCATTTGTATTAAATAATTTATAATAATTTTATATATTTAAAACTGAAAATTATTTGTTATTAATAATTGGTGAAAGTAATTGATGACAATTTTATAAATATTGCATAATTAGTCGTACCTTTATTGTAATAAATTCACATATAAAATCAAATACAAACACAAAAATAATTAAAATGTATTATATTATTTATTTTGAACGGAAAAATATAAAGGAAACCACATGGATAATAAATTAACGTTCATGCAACTCATCCTTTTCGCTGTATAAATAAATTCCTACAGAGCGATTATTTAATTAAAGCCAAAAATAAACATTGATACAACATGACATTTAACCTTTTTATACCAAAAAAAGATCCTCGATACAGGCGATATTTGCCGTCGTATTGTTCTATAATTTTTAATTGCTAGAAAATGATGTATTGATACGGTTTGAGCATTTTTTTATTGGCGATTTAACAATTTGCAATATTTCGCGCGACGCCTAGCTGCCAAATTAATTTAATCATCGTTTAACCGATTTTTGATCTCGAAATAAACAATATTTAATACAAATTCGGATTAAAATTTACTATGTTTGTTCATAAGATAAATATTGTTTTATAAAATTAACTGGAACGAATAGATACTTTCATTTCATTGCTACAGCTAAAGAAGCACACTAAATGTAATCACTGTATCATTAAAAAATATCATGTTTATCATAACATCATTTAATTACCCTCATATTTCACAACAAAAGTTGATAATTGATCATTCGTAACTACTGTTAACAAAAACTTTAACAAAAATATTTGAGAAGAACTAGCGTCATTTGATGACTATGAGACAGGAGTTCTCCACTCCATAAGTCAAGCCACGCCATAAAATTGAAATATGAACATGCTATTTTACTCTTATTGTGAACTTAAACAGTAGAGTAGAGAAAGTTTGTAAAAGAAGTTCTTTGAATCACGAGAAAAATACATTTTGAGGATCCATTTTCAACAAAAGAAGGAACGAGGAAAACACTAGACACAAACAACAACACAAACCATTTATTTAATTGTAATTTTATTGATACAGTAATATCCAAGATAGAAACGTGAGATGTACAAAACCTCTTTCGGTATATAATATTATTTCGCAGCTATTTTCGGTGTATAAGCTCCGAACACATCATTAATTCTTTTCCTTGGAGCAACTTTTATACAATTACTGCTTTGGCCCTTTTTCCCTCCATTCACCACTCATCATTAATTCTTATAGTAATCAAGCTTTTGAATTGTATTACATACAAAATGATAAACAGGCGAAAAGAAAGAAATATTTTTTTCGGGGAGATATACGATTGCCTCGGATGAATACAAAGAGAAAAAATTCCTACATGTTTAGAAGAAGAAAAAACGTGAAATATGAAACAGAAAATTTTCATCGCAATACGAATAAACTATGAGTTATTCATAGGCATATATTTTACTAAGGTAAACTTTTATCTTTTCCCCATATGAAAATATTGTCTAGTATATGAAAATAAATGTTCAACTTTGATTTATATTAAATTCCATTTATATATATATATATATATATATATATATATATATGTATATAAAATATAGTCAAAACAATAGTCACACTGTCAAAAAACACCAACACTAAACCAAACCACTTGTTCACTAGTCTAATGCAAAATTAGCAGACCTAGTCTTAGCTGTTCTTCATCAACTTCACCATTCTCTTCTTTCCCACTATTGCCTTTAAGACCATTTATTTCTAATTTTCAAATTTATCACCCTAAACAATTAAAACTGATCCTAATCGTAATATCTAAATAAATTATTGTATATTATTATCACAAACCTTTATTGTTACATCAAACCCATATTAATATATTTTCAGAGACTTTATGATCAAAATGTAGATTCTCTAACTTAACATAAAAACGCCATTAAAATATTCTTTGCTGTGCTCTCTGAGAAAGGGAATTTGTTTTGTTGTTGGATATTTACTATGATTTTCTCTATTCTTCTCGGATCAAATTTCCTGAAAGTTTCCTTTTATCAAGAGCTCTTTTTTTAATAACTAACCCATCTGGGTCTTATATAGTGGCCTAGAAAAATGCCATAAGAATTATTTTGGGGAATTACCTCAGGGGAAATAACAACTTACTGTATTGGTCAGATGCCGTAAGGTTGGAACCATCTCAATCAAATGTTCCGATGTCCCCCAAGAATAAAAATTTAGGGAGAAAAATCAAAATTGTCACACAGCAGAGTTGAAACATTGAACACATGTACATAACCTTTGTACTCTTGTATCTGCTTTGATTACACGATCTTTCTGTTATAACCTAGATTACTTATTAGTCTACTTCTACTCAATGGTAGCTCTTGCTCTTTTACGACAGCAAAGCTAAATAATTTCTTTTCTTAATGTTTATGTTAATGCAATTTCTTTAGCCACTTGAGCCACTCCTTTAACAAAACTACTTCATCTCATACAACAGAGAGGGGCATAATAAAACGCTGGAAAATATGATCAGTACTAGGATTCAAGGAAGGTTATGAAATTGATCAAACGCCATTACAAATTTTTAACAAAAAAAGTCGTAATAAGACCAAATAGCCACAGTGTTGCCAGTTCTTTATTTCTGTTACTTATGATACATCTGCCAGTACTCAGTTTGTAACTAGAAAAAAAATATTTTATAGTTTCCATATTTAAAATTCGTCACTGCCATAAATATATTGCAACATCTCAAATATTATTAAATTTAAATGACTACAAATAATGACAGCAAATGAACAATAACTAGAAAAATATAATTCTATTCCCCCGTAGTATTGAAGGTCAAAACGGAATGAAGTTAAAATGATCTAGAGCTACGTAAAATCAGACAGAAAGTTTTAAAAAATGTTGTAGATAGTAATCGGTTCTCTGGGAATAATTTCATCCAAGTTTGGCTGTTATTTTAACAGCCTCGACATCAACATAATGTTTTATGAATTATAATAAACCACCCTCGAAAAAGATGTTCAAAAGTTTCGAAATAACATATCCCGCATGACAATAATTCACGTTAAATGACTTATATCCCTCGACAGATATATATATATATATATATATATATATACTTAAAATTATTTTGAAACCATCAGGTCAATAGAAATATTTTTTCGGCTTCATGGAATATTTAAAGCCAGAAGCCAGTGAGCCACCCTTTTTCGATGCGTATTATAATAAAAAGCGAGGACATTGATGGCACTACGTATATTTTGACATTTTCCTGCTCATAACAGTAAATTTGGAAAGGAAAGTTTCAAATTTACTGCCATTAAATGGGTTAGAAGTGAAATTATTTCGAACAGCTTTGAGGACGAAAAAAACGCAGCCCCACATTCTTTTCATTTCGGAAAGATAGTTTTTTTTTGAAACGGACTTGCTCAAAAATACAACGTGTACCGCTGGGGATTTATACGCTATGTGTGAAATACATGAAAATGTTCATTAAAACAAACATTTCTGCACCATTTAAAAATTTATTTTAAGTTCAGGACATAGTATTATTTTGTTCATATATAAAGTTTTTCTTCTTTCGTCTTTAATAGTTAAAAAATGATAATCAACATTGATACTGACTAAGCCATTCTTTATTTTAAACTTTGATTACATTGTGTAGCACAATTTACATAAGAACATACATAAGAAGACGTGTTTCGAGTTCCTTATTCTATTGTTAAAAACATTTATATGGTTGGAGCTAAATAATGACAGTCGCTATCCTTCTATACTTATTGCATATTAATTCCATTTAAAAGAAATATGAAACTCATTTTAGGTTTAATCAAATACAAAGAACAGAACTCGAAAGCTTGTGCTTATTTAAAAGTTGTTGCTATATTGCTATTGGACTACTGGGATGTTTTACGAAATATTGTTGTTTTCTCTATTTGTGGAACTGTAGAGACACGTAAAACCACCAGGAAGTTAAAAATTCGCCAAAAAGAACTGACTTTATTTGTGGGAAATCAAACGTTAAATATGAACCTGTTATTTCAGAAGAAAATGTGTTTCTTCCAGACTTACATATAAAACTTCGTTTAATACATTTTTTTGTCAAAGCCATGGGTAAAAATAGTAACGGATTTTTTGTATTTGAAAACTGCTTTCTCTAAATTAAGTGATGCTAAATTAAAAGACAAAAAATTTTTGCTGACCGACAAGTAAGGAAATGTATAGAAAACAATGAATTGGATGAAAATCTTACCACGAAAGAGTTAGCGGTTAAATAATATCTAGAGAAAGTAATTCGTTGATTTTTAGGCAATGTTAAAGCTGAATATGGTGAGTTTTTAGTGAATGGCTTGTTAGAACAATTTAAAACGATAGGGAATGTATTTAAAAATACATTTCTTGCATTTGCATTTAAATTTTCCCCCCCTAATTTTGGGATAGTGAGTGGATACAGGTTGAACCCCGATATAAAATAGATGGAACAGCGATCAAGGAAGATAGAATGCTAAAATATTAGCAGATTACTGCTGGTTTGTAATGAAAGAGGATTCTACTGTTCACAAGACGAAAAGCTAATATTTCGTCATTTTCTTCCAGACTATGTGGCTTATATTTTTCTATTATCCACTTAAACCTAAGCTATTTTGATAGTAATATTTTTTTATAACCTCTTTATAGATACGCTTTGTACTATCTTAATTTACAATTAATTTATTACTACTTTTCTTATGTACTTGGATTAATTAACAAGCAAGACGAGTGCGAAAAATATATCAATATGTATTCCTCAATTATAAAATTATAATTATTTACTAAATATTAATTTATAGCTATAGTTTACACTAAATGTATACACTTTATATAAGTTCGTATGGTTTTGTTCGCTTCAATCTCCTGACATCCTGTGCGCTGTCCAGCAGTTGTATTGCTTTCGCGTTAGTATGATTTAGTAATCATCTTTCGTGTTTCAAGGCGAAATCTTGGATAACTTCGCAAAGCCATTTGATTTCCAGGTCATCATGCAGTTCGTCGCCGGCTACATAGCGATAAGCATTGTTAATCAATCGAAGAACTAATAAATAGTTGATTTGAATTTTTAGTGCAACCCCATAGGTCCAAATTGGTTTTATCATTGTATTATAGATCAACCTCTTTGAATTTAGATCAAATTGAGGGTATCTTCCGACTAACCAGTATAGTTGTTTTATTTTAGATCTAATGTGTTTTGCTTTTTGTCTAACGTGATACTGAAATTAATAATATGAATAAATAAAATGATACAAATCTTCATACTGTCTTTATTTATTTATAGTAACTTAATGTATCATAACTTTAATATGGTACGTATTACAAAAAATCTGTTTAAGTTATTGTCTTCAGTATAACAAAAAAGCAATTTTATTTAATGTTATAGAACAGAAAAAATATGTCACACAGTGTTATCCTGGTCATTATAATTAGTATAAGGTCCATTGATGCTCAACTATTATTTCCATGAATATTGGCTAAATATATTACAGAGTTATATAAAATTCATTCGGATATTTTCGATATTTTCTCTTCATCTACTCCAAAAGGTTCCTGTTCGTGTTATGTTCCATTAACTTTTTATTGATGTTAATATGTCAATAAGGGCGATAATTTGTTGACTCTACAGTATATAGACAGTTAAAATATTACCTATAATATTGTATGAATTTCTCCTAAAATCACGAAATATTACTGACTGATTTAGCTAAATATTTGTAACATCAATAATACGTCATTTATGCACATTTTAAACTAAGTTTCTTGTGTTATTAATTATTTTACATGTTAATTTTTAACTTAATTTTTATGGACTATGTTCTATGTTAACTGGACATATTGCTCAATCAGTTAAAAGTGTCAACTGACTGAGACTAGACCAGAGTATATCCGGTCTTACCCAGCCAGGTTACTAGCGTGATTAAGATGGTTATTACCTCTCAGTATTTTACACTTTTTATTCTGAGGTAATCTATACTTTCTCTCTTGTTTCTCTCTCTTGTATTCACGGATTATTCCAATTTACCTATAACAATTCTAAGTTATATTATTGCTTAGTCATTGCTTAATATTGTCTTTATTTTCTTACCATGTATTTATTGTTGATCTATTTCTAGATTTAATTTCTTTATTTTCAACTGTGTACTGTGTTGTGCACTTACTTACTTACTATTCTACTGTAGCGACCTTGAGGCATGTGGAATTTTATATCGTGGAATAACTGTCTACAAAATACCCAGAAATATAATCCCAGAGGTGAACACGGACGGGGTGCTAGTAGCGCCAACTATGAAATGATAACGATTATCTGGCAACTCCGAGATGTTTATCTGGGATGTTATGGAAGGGTACTTTCTATCATTCAGTAACCAACCATCGTTTGGTTTAGACGTGCCATCATCGACTGCCCAAGCCTCGTCAACAGGTACGCCCAGCACACATACCTTTCATTTATTTGTATTCCCTTAATATTTAATATCGTCAATATATAACGGTCACATAATGTAAACACCACTATTTCATTTCGTTTTACTTCCATTCACCCAGTCATATTTCTTATATAACCTAAACTATTATATAAATTATTCCAAAAAATATTCTATATTTTTTGAACAGACCTGGTATATTAAGGCAGAATCAAATATTCTTATCTTCAGCATAAAACCCTAAAGGATTACAAAAAAAAAGTTGAACTACATAGCTTCTAATCTTGTACGTTATTTTAAAGAGATTAGAAGGTGTTGAAAATGTGTCCTGACTTTTTTTTTTCTGTTTTATATCTTGAAAGAATTTATAACCATGTACCTAACTAATATCGCTCGCAAACAGAAATCTGAGGTCCTTTAATAATATCAGCCGAGCCATAAACGTAGTCGTAACATATTTGGAAATCTTGCATATATACATTCCGCGAGAAGATAAAAGTACTCATGTCCGGAGATAAAGGAAACTCAGTTCCATGTTAAACCTGGAAACAAGATAAAAACCGCTATAGATTTGTATTATCACACAGCTCTTGTATTGTGTAGTATTCTCTGTTAGTGCTTCCATTTCGACGTAAAATTGCTCTAGGTAAATAGAAATAATATCACTTTAAATTACCAATATACAGGTTGCAAAATATTCTATGTTTAATTCAATTGAATTATTTTAATCGTAATAATATATATATATATATATATATATATATATATATATATATATATATATATATATATCTTATATATAAAAATGAATCGCAAAATATGTTCCTAAGCGCATAACTCAACAACGCCTGGACCAATTTGGCCAAATCTTTTTTTAAAATGTTCGTTGAAGTTCAGGGATGGTTTTTACGGCGAGAAAAATTAGAATTATTGCTGGAAAAACCCTAAAAATAGCCCTTTTTGTTTGAATTTGTTTCGTGTATCAGTTGACAATTCATCTGTCATCTGTCAAAAGTCATCTGTAACAGACAACTTTTTTTTTTTAAATTTGATATGACTTGAACTCAAATCCTTTTAATCCGTACGAATTGTTTTATTTATTTAAAATTTTTTATTTGTTTAAAATTTAATTCAAATTTTAAATAAATAAAACAATTCGTACGGCTTAAAAGGATTTGAGTTCAAGTCATATCAAATTTAAAAAAAAAGTTGTCTGTTACAGATGACTTTTGACAGATGACAGATGAATTGTCAAGTGATACACGAAACAAATTCGTATATCGTGTTTTGTGCAGAGTGTTTAGTTAGTTAGTGTTTGTTTAGTTCGTGATTAGTGAAAAAATAATTTATATTTGATATGCCTCCTATAAGACGAAGCAATTTAGGTAGAAGAACCAGAAATGCTATAAACCAAGCTAATTACCGATCTAATCGTACTGCACAAGAACGTGACGACGGAAATGAACGTGAAAGAATTCGGATATCACAAACGCGTGAAGCGCGAGCGCGACATTCAACTAATAATCGCGCAAGTTTGAATCCAGCTGCTTTCAGTTACGATGTGTCAATTGACTACAGTAACTACCAATGTGTTGTTATTGGTTCTATGAACTTGGTTTGCTCACACTGTAAGGCATTAAAATACAAAAACGAAGCCAATGGATTGTGTTGCGCAAATGGTAAAGTGAAATTGATACAATTGGATCCACCACCAGAACCATTGTACTCATTGGTTTCAGGAATAGGAACAGATTCTATACACTTTTTGACACATATTCAACAATATAACAATTGCTTTCAAATGACTTCATTTGGGGCAACAAATGCAGTTCGGGAAAATTTTATGCCAACTTTCAAGGTATGTATTATAGCAGTTACTCATAATTATTTTAGCGAACAAAATTTTCTGTCACCAAAGTTAAGATGTGTTACTAATCTTCAATTTCTTAATAATTACGAAATATATCACTTAGTCATCATATTATATGGTGATTCAGTTTCAGTGACACTTTTATTATATTTTATATTTGATAGATATTAGTTAAAACTAAATATATACTTTTTAAGATCAAATATTATTTAAGTTTGATCATTGACAATCCATTAATTTATACCACACCATAATATTTTTTTTATTTACAGATACAAGGGCAAATATATCACAGAGCAGGTTCACTGTTACCAGTGTCAGATAGCGACAACAAATTCCTGCAAATTTATTTTATGGGCAATTCACCACAAGAAATTGATCTGCGTTGTGCACATAACAATTTAGTAAAAAGGTCTATTGTAGAACAATTACAAACTTTATTTCATCAACACAATCAATTGATTATATTGTTTAAAACTGCCCTGGATCTGATGCCATCCGATAATCACAAAATTGTAATCAGAGCTGATAAAACACCTGCAGGTCAACATACATGACGTTTTAATGCACCAACTATTGATGAAGTTGCTATCGTTGTAGTTGGAGAAAACTTGGAATCCCGTGATATTTTTTACATCGTCGGAATTTTCAATTACAACCTATAAAGGAAACACACCGCTCATATGATGCACTGCAATATCCCATTATATTTTGGCAAGGTGAAGATGGCTACGATTTATCAATAAAAATGATAAATCCCATTACAGGTAACTAAAATATTAGTTTAGCTATGGCGATAATATCTCAGTCACTATATTATGTATTTTAATTTTATATTTGAATGTTATTAAAACAAAATCTGTTTACAGGTTCTGAAACCAACAAAAAAGTCAGTTCAATGAACTATTATTCATACCGCCTAATGATTCGGGAAAATGCAGATAATCACATATTGAAATGTCGGCGATTATATCACAAATATGTTGATGACATGTATGTTAAAATTGAAACGGAGAGATTAACATTCATCAGGTTGAATCAAACCAAACTCCGATCTGAAGAGTATATTCACCTTCGAGATGCGATTAATACTGATGGAAATGCACAGAATGTCGGTCGGATGACTATTCTTCCAGCAACATACATCGGAAGCCCTCGGCATATGCACGAATATGCTCAAGATGCCATGTCGTATGTTCGTCATTATGGTACAGCAGATTTGTTCATCACATTTACATGCAATCCGCAATGGATACAAATTAAGCAGGAGTTATTACCTGGGAAATCATCCATTGATCGTCATGATATTACAGCCAGAGTCTTTAGACAAAAGTTGAAATCTTTAATGAATTTCATCGTAAAACATAATGTGTTTGGTGAGACACGCTGCTGGATGTATTCTGTGCAGTGGCAGAAACGAGGATTGCCACATGCACACATTTTGGTTTGGTTGGTTGAAAAGATAAGGCCAAATGAAGTTGATGCAGTGATATCAGCTGAAATCCCTAATGTACAAGTAGATCCTGGATTGCATGAGGTAGTTATCAAAAACATGATACATGGTCCCTGTGGAACTCTTAATCAAAATTCACCGTGTATGATGGATGGTAAATGTTCAAAACGATATCCACGGACATTAATATCGGAAACAATTACTGG
The DNA here is from genome assembly GCF_030347505.1 of Rhynchophorus ferrugineus. Taxonomy (NCBI): domain Eukaryota; kingdom Metazoa; phylum Arthropoda; class Insecta; order Coleoptera; family Curculionidae; genus Rhynchophorus; species Rhynchophorus ferrugineus. The sequence continues at coordinate 21,919,592 of NW_027472584.1, read as the reverse complement.
TAATGACGGTTATCCATTGTATCGTCGCAGATCGACAGCAGACAATGGAAAATCAACAATTGTCAAATTAAATTAACAAGATATTGAAATAGATAATCGTTGGATTGTTCCATATTCACCCATTTTATCAAAGACATTCAAAGCACACATCAACGTTGAATCTTGCCATTCAGTGAAATCGATTAAATACATTTGCAAATATGTAACCAAAGGGAGTGATATGGCTGTGATTGGAATTGGTGCAGAGAATTCTAATGATGAAGTTACCCAATACCAAATGGGCCGCTATGTCAGTAGTAATGAAGCAGTTTGGCGAATATTTTCTTTTCCTATTCATGAGAGACACCCTTCTGTTGTTCACTTAGCTGTGCATTTAGAAAATGGACAAAGAGTGTATTTTACAGCACAGAACGCAGTACAAAGAGCTGCTCAGCCACCATCTACTACATTAACCAGTTCTTTTGAGACATGCCAAAACGATGATTTCGCACAAACATTGCTATATTCTGAAATGCCAAAATATTATACCTGGAATCAATCCTCAAGGAGATTTATACGACGGAAACAAGGAAAACCAGTTCCAGGATATACAGATGTATATTCCACCGATGCGATTGGCCGGATTTATTCAGTACATCCAAGCAATGATGAATGTTTTTATTTACGACTGCTATTAGTCAATGTACGTGGCCCAACATCATTCCAACAGTTACGAACTGTTGATGGTGAATTGTGTGGATCCTACAGAGAAGCCTGTCAACGTTTGCAATTGCTTGAAAATGACGCTCATTGGGATCAAACTCTCAATGATGCTGTAATATCATCACACACTCATCAAATACGAACATTGTTTTCTATAATCATATCTACATGCTTCCCATCAAACCCAATTGATTTGTGGATGAAGTACAAATATTATATGTGTGATGATATTTTGTATCAAATACGGAATAGAATGGGAAATCCAAATATACAAATCAGTGAAGAAATTTACAATGAAGCATTGATTTCAATTGAGGACATGTGCTTGATAATGTCAAACAAACTATTAATTCAATTAGGCCTGACCGCGCCCAATCGTCCAATGCATGACGCTTTTAACCAAGAGTTGCATCGAGAAAGACTGTATGATCTCAACGCTTTGAAAGAATAAATTCAAACAAATCTTCCACTGTTAAATGAACAACAGAAGTATGTATTTGAAACTCTTATGAAAGTAACAAATGATGAAACTGGAGGGATTTATTTCTTAGATGCACCTGGTGGTACAGGAAAAACTTTTTTTATTTCATTAATATTAGCAACAATTCGCTCACAAAATAAAATTGCACTTGCACTCGCTTCGTCGGGAATCGCAGCAACTTTGCTTGAAGGTGGTCGAACAGCCCATTCAGCACTAAAATTGCCATTAAATATGCAAAGCAATGAAACTCCAACCTGCAACGTTTCGAAGAACTCTGCAATGGCAAAGGTTTTGCAGCAATGTAAATTGATTGTTTGGGATGAATGCACGATGGCACATAAAAAATCTTTGGAGGCTTTAGACAGAACCTTAAAAGATCTACGTAGCAATAATAACCGATTTGGTGGTGCAATGATTTTATTAGCAGGAGATTTTCGTCAAACATTGCCAGTGATTCCACGATCAACGCCAGCTGATGAACTCAATGCATGTCTAAAGTCCTCCAATTTGTGGAAACATGTTAAAGTACTTCATTTAAGCAAGAATATGCGTGTCGAGTTGCAAAATGACCAATCTGGAAACATATTCTCTAAACAACTCATTGACATTGGTAATGGTAAATTTCCTATAGACATGTTGACGGCTTGCTTTTGCTATGACTATAAACAAGTCCCAGGGGCAATCATTAAGTGTTTGTGGTATTAATCTAGAAAACCCATGTTTCTCACATGGTCAATTGTATGTTGCCTGTTCCCGTGTTGGAAAACCATCAGATTTGTTTATCTATGCGCCAGGTAATCAAACAAAAAACATCGTATACCACAAAGCAATATAATGATAATAATAATAATAATTATGATTCACATGATTAACAATAAAGCGATTACTTACTTTTCAATCCTTATATATGTTTTATTTAATTATTTTTTATTCACAACGCCCTATCACCAGGGTGATGGTTCTGTTCAGGAGAATTTTTTAAAATACGTAGGCACAAAAACTGCCACATTACAAATCTTTTTGACAGGACGAAGTCTGTCGGGTCAGCTAGTATATATATATATATATATTTGCTTGTTTTCTTGGCTGCTTCTGCTTTTCTGTACTATTAGGGATGCAGAAAAAATATCTATAAATCGATATTTTCTGAAAAAAATACCTAATATTAAATATGTTTTTAGGCTAAAATTTCTCTATTTTTATTTTTCATAAAAATATCGATATATTATTTTATGAAATATCAATATTTTTTATACTTATTGCAAAAAAAAATATATATATATATATTTTTCCTCCGATATATCGATATTTTTTTAAACATATCGAATTAAAAAAAATATCGATACATCGAAATATCATTATTTTTTTCGGTGGCCAACACCCCTACTACCAATAGTATTTAATTGAGTTTATGTCGTGCATAATTTCTGAAGTATAGTCTTCTTGGTTGGTTGGTTGGTCCTCTTTCTCTTAGGGTTGTATAATTATTACTTTTAAAGCTGTTTTTAATATTTTAGTGTGTTTTTCTTATATATATATATATATATATATATATATATATTTCTGTACTATTTTCTGTACTATTAGGGATGCAGAAAAAACATCTATATATCGATATTTTCTGAAAAAAATATAGGTACCTAATTTTAAATATGTTTTTAGGCTAAAATTTCTCTATTTTCATTTTTCATAAAAATATCGATATATTCTTTTATGAAATATCAATATTTTTAATACTTATTGCAAAAAAAATATATATATATATATTTTTCCCCCGATATATCGATATTTTTTTAAGCATATCGAATTTAAAAAAATATCGATACATCAAAATATCGTTATTATTTTCGATGGCCAACATCCCTACTAGCAATAGTATTTGATTGAGTTTATGTCGTGCATAATTTCTGAAGTATGGTCTTCTTGGTTGGTTGGTTGGTCCTCTTTCTCTTGGGGCTGTAAGTGAATCATAATAAGCGTTTTGTTTGTTGAGTTAAGGTTTTGAAGATGTTTTTCGATCATTATTACTTCCTGAATAATTATTTTTGATCTTTGCGGTATAATTGTTACTTTTAAAGCTGTTTTTAATATTTTAGTGTGTTTTTCTTTTATATACATACATATATATATATATATATATATATATATATATATATATATATATATATATATATATATATATATATATGTATATATATATACATATATATATATATATATATATATATATATATATATATATATATATATGTATATATATATATATATATATATATGTATATATATATATATATATATATATATATATATATATATATATATATTTCTGTACTATTTTCTGTAGTATTAGGGATGCAGAAAAAACATCTATATATCGATATTTTCTGAAAAAAATATAGGTATCTAATTTTAAATATGTTTTTTAGGCTAATGTTATCGTTATTTTTTTCGATGGCCAACATCCCTACTAGCAATAGTAATTGATTGAGTTGATGTCGTGCATAATTTCTGAAGTATGGTCTTCTTGGTTGGTTGGTTGGTCCTTTTTCTCTTAGGGCTGTAAGTGAATCATAATAAGCGTTTTGTTGGTTGTGTTAAGATTTTGAAGATGTTTTTCGATCTTCATTACTTCCTGAATAATTATTTTTGATCTTTGCGGTATAATTGTTACTTTTAAAGCTGTTTTTAATATTTTAGTGTGTTTTTCTGTTATATATATATATACATATATATATATATATATATATATATATATATATATATATATATATATACATATATATATATATATATATATATATATATATATATATATATACATATATATATATATATATATATATATATATATATATATATATATTTCTGTACTATTTTCTGTACTATTAGGGATGCAGAAAAAACATCTATACATCGATATTTTCTGAAAAAAATATAGGTACCTAATTTTAAATATGTTTTTTAGGCTAACGTTTCGCTATCGAATTAAAAAAATATCGATACATCGAAATATCGTTATTATTTTCGATGGCCAACATCCCTACTAGCAATAGTAATTGATTGAGTTGATGTCGTGCATAATTTCTGAAGTATGGTCTTCTTGGCTGGTTGGTTGGTCCTTTTTCTCTTAGGGCTGTAATGAATCATAATAAGCGTTTTGTTTGTTGTGTTAAGGTTTTGAGGATGTTTTTCGATCTTCATTACTTCCTGAATAATTATTTTTGATCTTTGCGGTATAATTGTTACTTTTAAAGCTGTTTTTAATATTTTAGTGTGTTTTTCTTATATATATATATATATATATATATATATATATATATATATATATATATATATATATATATAAGAAATATATATATATATATATATATATATATATATATATATATATATATATATATATTTCTGTACTATTTTCTGTACTATTAGGGATGCAGAAAAAACATCTATACATCGATATTTTCTGAAAAAAATATAGGTACCTAATTTTAAATATGTTTTTTAGGCTAACGTTTCGCTATCGAATTAAAAAAATATCGATACATCGAAATATCGTTATTTTTTTCGATGGCCAACATCCCTACTAGCAATAGTATTTGATTGAGTTGATGTCGTGCTTAATTTCTGAAGTATGGTCTTCTTGGTTGATTGGTCCTCTTTCTCTTAGGGCTGTAATGAATCATAATAAGCGTTTTGTTTGTTGTGTTTAGGTTTTGAAGATGTTTTTCGATCTTCATTATTTCCTGAATAATTATTTTTGATCTTTGCGGTATAATTGTTACTTTTAAAGCTGTTTTTAATATTTTAGTGTGTTTTTCTTATATATATATATATATATATATATATATATATATATATATATATATATATATATATATATATATATATATATATATATATATATATATATATATATATATGTATATATATATATTTCTGTACTATTTTCTGTACTATTAGGGATGCAGAAAAAACATCTATATATCGATATTTTCTGAAAAAATTTTAAATATGTTTTTAGGCTAATGTTTCGCTATCGAATTAAAAAAATATCGATACATCGTAATATCGTTATTTTTTTCGATGGCCAACATCCCTACTAGCAATAGTCTAGCAATAGTATTTGATTGAGTTTATGTCGTGCTTAATTTCTGAAGTATGGTCTTCATGGTTGGTTGGTTGGTCCTCTTTCTCTTAAGGCTGTAAGTGAATCATAATAAGCGTTTTGTTGGTTGCGTTAAGGTTTTGAAGATGTTTTTCGATCTTCATTACTTCCTGAATAATTATTTTTCATCTTTGCGGTATAATTGTTACTTTTAAAGCTGTTTTTAATATTTTAATGTGTGTTTTTCTTATATATATATATATATATATATATATATAAGAAATAATGTTGTTATCGTTGTTGTTATCGCTAATGTTTCGCTATCGAATTAAGAAAAATATCGATACATCGAAATATGGTTATTATTTTCGATGGCCAACATCCCTACTAGCAATAGTAATTCATTGAGTTTATGTCGTTCATAATTTCTGAAGTATGGTCTTCATGGTTGGTTGGTTGGTCCTCTTTCTCTTAGGGCTGTAAGTGAATCATAATAAGCGTTTTGTTGGTTGTGTTAAGGTTTTGAAGATGTTTTTCGATCTTCATTATTTCCTGAATAATTATTTTTGATCTTTGCGGTTTAATTGTTACTTTTAAAGCTGTTTTTAATATTTTAGTGTGTTTTTCTTATATATATATATATATATATATATATATATATATATATATATATATATATATATAAGATATAATGTTGTTATCGTTGTTGTTATCGCTAATGTTTCGCTATCGAATTAAGAAAAATATCGATACATCGTAATATCGTTATTTTTTTCGATGGCCAACATCCCTACTAGCAATAGTCTAGCAATAGTATTTGATTGAGTTTATGTCGTGCTTAATTTCTGAAGTATGGTCTTCATGGTTGGTTGGTTGGTCCTCTTTCTCTTAAGGCTGTAAGTGAATCATAATAAGCGTTTTGTTGGTTGCGTTAAGGTTTTGAAGATGTTTTTCGATCTTCATTACTTCCTGAATAATTATTTTTGATCTTTGCGGTATAATTGTTACTTTTAAAGCTGTTTTTAATATTTTAATGTGTGTTTTTCTTATATATATATATATATATATATATATATATATATATATATATATATATATATATATATATATATATATATATATATATATATATATATATATATATAAGAAATAATGTTGTTATCGTTGTTATTATCGCTAATGTTTCGCTATCGAATTAAGAAAAATATCGATACATCGAAATATCGTTATTATTTTCGATGGCCAACATCCCTACTAGCTATAGTATTTGATTGAGTTTATGTCGTTCATAATTTCTGAAGTATGGTCTTCATGGTTGGTTGGTTGGTCCTCTTTCTCTTAGGGCTGTAAGTGAATCATAATAAGCGTTTTGTTGGTTGTGTTAAAGTTTTGAAGATGTTTTTCGATCTTCATTACTTCCTGAATAATTATTTTTGATCTTTGCGGTATAATTGTTACTTTTAAAGCTGTTTTTAATATTTTAATGTGTGTTTTTCTTATATATATATATATATATATATATATATATATATATATATATATATATATATATATATAAGATATAATGTTGTTATCGTTGTTGTTATCGCTAATGTTTCGCTATCGAATTAAGAAAAATATCGATACATCGAAATATCGTTATTATTTTCGATGGCCAACATCCCTACTAGCTATAGTATTTGATTGAGTTTATGTAGTGCATAATTTCTGAAGTATGGTCTTCTTGGTTGGTTGGTTGGTCCTTTTTCTCTTAGGGCTGTAATGAATCATAATAAGCGTTTTGTTTGTTGTGTTAAGGTTTTGAAGATGTTTTTCGATCTTCATTATTTCCTGAATAATTATTTTTGATCTTTGCGGTATAATTGTTACTTTTAAAGCTGTTTTTAATATTTTAGTGTGTTTTTCTTTTATATATATATATATATATATATATATATATATATATATATATATATATATATATATGTATATATATATATATATATACATATATCTGTACTATTTTCTGAAACTAATATAGGTACCTAATTTTAAATATGTTTTTTAGGCTAACGTTTCGTTATCGAATTAAAAAAATATCGATACATCGAAATATCGTTATTATTTTCGATGGCCAACATCCCTACTAGCAATAGTAATTCATTGAGTTTATGTCGTTCATAATTTCTGAAGTATGGTCTTCATGGTTGGTTGGTTGGTCCTCTTTCTCTTAGGGCTGTAAGTGAATCATAATAAGCGTTTTGTTGGTTGTGTTAAAGTTTTGAAGATGTTTTTCGGTCTTCATTACTTCCTGAATAATTATTTTTGATCTTTGCGGTATAATTGTTACTTTTAAAGCTGTTTTTAATATTTTAGTGTGTTTTTCTTTTTTGGTTTGGAAACTTATTCTTCTACTGGTTTGTCATATTGTTTGTTCCTTCAGCTCGATCTTGGTTCTAGGAAATGCTGGGAATAGTGCTATCTATTAAATATTGTTTCGATTTTGTGTTTTCTGTTCTTAAAAATAAAGAATATCTTCTCCGGTTTCTTAACGCTACAATAGAGAAGGTTTAGGGGCCAAACTATGTCACAGATGTTTGATCAAGATGTCTATAACACAATAATAGTAAAATATTGACCTGGGATTAATTCTGAACCAGACAAATTACCGATTATTGCAAAAGAAAAGAACTCTTTCGGCATCCTTGAAATATTTCCCGGTTTATCAAAAATTTCCGAACCCACGGGGAATCTGGCTTCCCTTTAATCCGGAAAATCTTGTTTTTTTTTTCATAAAATTTCATAACGACATGGTTGAGTCCGAAAATAATTATACCAAGTCTGTGTCAATCATATTGCCCCTGTGCTAACAAATTGACAGCTCCCAAAGTGAAATCGCACCCCCAATCATCGATTTCTACAGGGTGTCAACTTTTTTGATAGGGTCTAATCTCGCGGTTTCATTTAAACAAATATAATTATTTTTTCAGTCTATATTTAACAAACATTGTGAGAGTAGAAATGGAAGTCCATAATTACTGATATAATTGGATACAAAATGATAAGATAATGATATAAAGCAGATTGTTGGAAAAAATTCAACAATAAGAAGAAATTATTATTTTTATGATATATTTCATACATATCACTAAAACAGTTGTAGAAGCCATTTTATTCTAATTAATAGAAGATATTTTCAATAACTAAAATATGGCCTAGAGCAAAACTACCTATTAATCCATAAAATCATATAAAATGTAATATGTATAATCATATTTTACACAATCTTTGGTTGTTCACTTCTTGCTATACTGTAATAAATATTTTTCTATTTCACATTTAAACACAAAACAGGCAAACCACTAACTGTTTGTATATATAAGTTAAATAATTATTATTATATTTTTATATATTTTTTATATATATTTTAACCTTCTTATTCTTCTAAGTCTTCTTTTACCAACAATAGGTTTATCTGGACTGGACCTAAATTTAACGTGGGCTCCGAAATACGGTCCTCAGCATTAAGCCTACCGACTAGCGAGTGACCAGCTTTAGAAATCACCCCAGAAGACTTCCGGTCTTACACAGCCTGGTTACTGGCGTGACTGGGATCATTTTCCTTGTCGGATTTTACACTCTTGCCTAGAACAATCACAATTTTTAAAAAGTCACACACATAAATTTACGACCATGCCCCAGCAGGATTCGAACTCGCGGCGATCGCAACAGTAGGAGGACCGTCCTATCGCCTTTACCATTGCGCCACCAAACCGGGTATATATTTATATTGAATAGAATCTTAGTACAACATGGAGCAAAAGTCCCGCTACCACTGAAGCAATTTCCGCTGAGTGGCAATAGTTGAACGAATATTTTCAATAAATATTGTCATTATTTCTGATCGTTCTCGTAGCGTATATTTATCCATAATAAAATTTGGACACCTACACAACACAACGGTTAAAGCAAAACTGAGCTAAAGATCACATAATAGTAGCGGAACTTTTGCCCAAACCTATATAATATTTTTTATAGAAAATTTAGTTTTTCAGTAATAAAATTAAAAAGTATATTTTCAAAAAGTAACGGATTTGTCATATCAGATAACATAAGAAGAATAAATTTTAGCTAAAATTAACAGGAATTTTCGTTTCTTTCACTCTAAAATGCATATAGTTTGAGAGATTTTGATACAGTTTCCACATAAATATTAATCGTGAATATTTATGATTTTTTATCATTTTCAAGTTTTTTGCGGCCATTCCCAGTCAAATAATTGTAGGCCAATTAAAATGACATGAATTATATAGAATTTTACTCTGAATCGGATGGTAATATAATTATTTTATACACCCTTTTGTTTTTGAGTTGTGCAATGAAAAGTATGTTTTTAAAAAAATATTAGGCTTGTGCGTACGCTATATATCTTAAAAACTATCCCTTTTACAATAATTTAACATGGATTTTCATTATTTTTGGCCCAAAATACATATATTTTGAGAGTTTTATCTTTATCCGAGTGATTTACATTTTTGGCACTTTTTCCATGTATATAGTCGTGAAAATTTACGTTTTTGCCATTTTTAAGTTTATTGCTGTTACTTCTGTCTGAATAATCGTACGTCAATGAAAATTACCACATTTATAGAGAATTTTATACTAAACTTAATGGTAGTATAATAATTTTTATGCAACCTTTTGTTTTTGAATTATGTAGTGAAAAATGTATTTTCAACAAAACAGTTGATATCTGTTTATCTCACATATCTTAAAAATCATAAATTTGAAAACACTTAAACATGGATTTTAGTTCTTTTCGCACCAAAATACATATATTTTGAGGGTTTTATCTTCATCAAAGATATACATTTTTTGCCACTTTTTCTATGTGTATTGGCAAGTTTTTTGCTATTATTTACATTGAAATAATAGGAAGTTAATGAAAATTATGATTATTATGAAGAATTTTACTCTAAGTTGAGTAATAGTATGATAATGTTTACGCAATCTTCAATTTTTAAGTTAAATCTTGTGTTTACCTTTCTATTTATGTCACATATCTTCAAAATACAACTTTAACAAGATTGTATTTTACCTCAATGTTAATTCAAACCCGAAAAATCGCAGAAATATAAATCTCATACTAGAATCATATATACAGTACCTTATATACGACGAAGTTATTTCATTTCGTTTCAAGATTTTCTTTATGTATAACTTTTAAAAAAATGTCTTGCATTCCTTGCGTTTAGGAGTATTCGAATTTCACGTAAATCTTTAATATAGAATTCCTTTTTTTACTCTACAAGATCTGACTTTAATATACGTTCCTGTTATATTAAAAGAAGAAGGCAGCTTAAGATATACACATCAGGATGGGATTTCCAGAAGGGCGTCTTATTATTTTATTTTAATCCATAACAACTGAAACAGAATATCTGTTAGTTCCGAAGCCAAATCATATATTTATCTGTTATACAAAATAATCTTACAGCGTTTATATTTTGAAACCTTGAGTTTCGGATTCAATTTGACTTATTTTCATATAAACAAGAACAGATAATAACTTACAGTACATAAAGGACACACAATAGAGTGAATTTATGAGGATTCTTTGGATTTTTTAAGGATTGATTTCACAGGAAATTCAGACATTTTTAGATATATTTTGATCAACGATATATATAAGTGAAAAGGCAATATGTTAATATAAATTCCTGCTGTAAATTTGATAATTTGACGTTTATATAAGTAAAATAACATATTTTCAGTTAGTATTACTGACTTATTTAGTTTATACAGACGCTGTTATGGAACATTCATTTTTTTGTGGTTTAATTTGATGAAATCTGCTGCTGAACTTCATCAAACACTTTCGCAGACATATGGTAATGCTGATCCATCATATCCCAATTGCTAGAATGACATCGAGCACCGAAAATGTTCGAATACAATGAAAGATACACTGTTGCAGTACTGCTGTACCCAGTATACTCACCAGACTTAGCACCTTCCGATTACCACTTATTCAGATCGATGCAACATAACTTCGCCGGCTTAAAATATATTATAACAATTTTTCTCGATAAATCTCCCAAAATAACAAAATGTCCACAATATATTAACTAATCTAGAAAATAGTTTGTAATTACAAAAAATACATTAACACATTGATTAAAAAAACTGGAGCTAATTGGATAGGAAAAAACTCACAATATGTAGATTTAAAAAGGTTTTTTTTTTAAATCAACTATTCCGAAATTGAATAATGTGCTAGGCTAAATAAAAGCAACAGAATTGTTTTGGTAGTCGATGGAATCTACTAAATTTAAATGAAGGCTGACTTTTTATTGGCATTTTCTTTTATTTGGAAAGGATTTTAATTATATATTTTTTTAAATCCAATATAATCGATAATATTTTAAATTAAATAGTAGCTGTTTGATGAGTTTTATGTTGCTATTAATACAAGGGTTGTCTTTTATACTTCGGGAAATGAAGGGTATGAAACAATTTTTACATGACGTAATTGACTTTTTTAGACGTTTTGACAAGAGACACAGTGCTAATAATAAGCACTGAAAATAGAAATGTTAACTCAACCACTTATATTTAAAGATGAGTCACTAAATATTTAGATATCGAAACTCGAACTATAAAAGACAACCCTAGTTCTTCATTCTTAGGATGTTTTTTTCTTTGGTATTTTAACGTCTCCTTTTACCAACTAGGAGTTTATCTGGACTGGACCTACAGTTTAACATGGGCTCCTAACCACGGTCCTCGTCATTAAGCCCTGGCGGGTGACCAACTCTAGATATCATCCCAGAAGACATCCGTCCTTACCCAGCCTGGTTATTGGCGCGACTGGGATCATTTTTGTTGTCGGATTTTACACTCTTGCCTAGGACAAGTACAATTATTAAACAATCACAAACATAAATTTACGGCCATGCCCAAGTAGGATTCGAACCCGCAGCTATTGCAACAGTAGGAGGATCGTCCTACCGCCTTTACCACTGCGTCACCAAGCCGGCAATGTTTTGTTTTAGCTTTACTCTTATTTTAGACATGTAATATAAATACAGTGCAGGAGAAATGCATGTAAACTTTTATATAATATCTGTAGTTTTGTTTTAATGCTCATACTTTTTTATGATTTTTAACCCCAATAACATGGGAAACACACTTGCACCTGAGTAAAAGCTAACATAAAACGTATTACCGAGGTATAAAGCAACTCTATCTCTTATTACTTTGTCCTCCTACATAGTATTGTCCAAAAAAAGCTCAAACGAGACTCATTTTAAAGCTATTTAACGAAAAGTTGGATAAACAACAACGAAAATACAACTCCAAATATTATATTATATTTTATTTGAAAACAGTAATTAAAAGCAAGTGTGTTATATAAACTTCTGTGCTTTAATCTGACCTCAAAATTTAATTTTTTGATACACAAATTTTATATGAAAACACAACGCAATGTACTGGGTTGAATATTAAATATTCATTGAATATAAAACTGTATAAAAGTTTTCCACTTTCCTCTGTACACTCTATATTCCATATTAAAGAAAAAACTAATGACGTTTGTTTTTATAACAGTTTTACAAACGCTCGAAAGTCACAAAGAACCCATTTGTTACCACTGAACTTGAAATATTTCTTATCGAAATTGTCTCTGTGTGTGGGACGCTACGTTGAAAAAAAATCCCCGAGAATTTTTGCTGTTTACAAGTATTCGAATTCGGCGCAAATCTGCCATTCTCTCATTTCCAAGGGATTTGTTATTTAATAAACGCGTTAAACTTTTTGTATTAAACGCTAGAGGCAATAAAATACACGACCTAGGACTTCTTCACCGCTCTCGAATTGTTTTTAGTTTAAAATATTTATTATTTACTTGGTTCTTGATCAATATAAGACCATGTATGAAATCTTAACAGAAATTATATGCATTTTTAAGTTCTTTAGTAACATCTATTTAACATAATTATATTTAAACAAGCTGACCCGGCAAATGTTGTTTTGCCATGTAAATAATTTCTAGAGTTTTTCTAGTATAGATAAAAAAACTAACTTATTGGAAGGGTGCAAGCATGTGGCATATGAGTGAAAAGGCATGGAGCCCTGTGAACGATGAAGGAATATAAAAATAACAAAACACCAAATTTTTTATTTATTTATTATAATTTGTTTGGCCTTGGGATTTATCAATAGTCGTTGCAAATGCCAATGTAATCGGAAATTGAATACGCTTAAATTGAATTGGTACTTCTGTGGGTATAATAGGTATTCGTGGTATTAATATATTTTCACCTCGAAACTTGTCATTTACCACTACGCCACCAAACCGGCTATATTTTTATATTGAATAGAATCTTAGTACAACGTGGAGCAAAAGTCCCGCTACCAATGAAACAATTTCCGCTGAGTGGCTGATAGTTGAACGAATATTTTCAATAAATATTGTCACTATTTCTGCTCGTTCTCGTGGCTTATATTTATCCACAATAAAATTTGGACGTCTACACAACACAACGATTAAAGCTAAACTGAGCTAAAGGTGACATAATCAAGATGACACGTAATCAAAATGGTAGCGGGACTTTTACCCAACTCTATATAATATTTTTTTTTAGAAAATTTAGTTTCTCAGTAATAAAATTAAAAAGTATGTTTTCAAAAACTAACGGATTTGTCATATCAGATAACTTAAGAACTATAAATTTTACCTAAAATTAACAGGAATTTTCGTTTCTTTCACCCTAAAATACATATAGTTTGAGAGATTTTGATACAGTTTCCACATAAATATTAATCGTGAATATTTATGATTTTTTACCATTTTCAAGTTTTTTGCGGCCATTTCCAGTCAAATAATTGTAGGCCAATTAAAATGACATGAAATGAAACTTGCCATTTAAAATGGTGGCTTCAATAAAGTTTTTCATTAATTTTTTAATAACTAATCGCGTACCGTTACACAGCCGTGGCGGGTTTAAATTACGAAGCAAAATAATTGGAGATCCAACCTTCAATTGTAAGTTATGCGGTGGCATGCCTGGCAAATCCAGTGAGTTCAAAAACTTTGTTGGAAAATTTACAGCTTCATTGGCATCGCAAACTGTATCAATTGATTTACATGATACCAAGTCCCCTGACAATAACTGTTGTATCTTCAGATTCAAAATGTTAACGTCCGCATTTTTTCCCGCTAAAATTGCTCTTTCTGCAAGCCACTCGAGATTTAGGTAATTCGTATGTACATCGGGAAATATTTGCTCAATAAGAATATCTTGCGATTCAATGATTGTGCACAAATCAGTCGGTAATTTTACGCGTCCAGTTTTGCTACCAAGTTACTAAGTGATAATAATTAATGTTATCGAGCGGGATAAAAAATAATAAAATTATTAAAATGGCTATTTCAAAGCAAGGGTTGCTGATAGAAAAGTAAAAATTTAGGGTTGTGCCTATTGTTAATGCCACATAATAACAAATTAAAAAAAATTGTGGTGGGCATCCCTTATCACTTAGGGGTTTGAAAAATAGATAGTAGCCGATTCTCAGACTTACTGCATGTGCATAAAAAATTGCATTAGGATCCGTCAAGCCGGTTCGGCGGGGTATGGGAGCGAAGATTGTGACATGAGAATTTTATATATAAGATAATCCTTTAGGCATTTTACTCTTCATAATTCAGATGTATGGGATTCAAAACATATTCCTCTCTAATATTTTTAATATGTCAACAGTTGCCCATTTTGTGTTAGCATAACGTTCATCATCATTTGCGTTGATAACTATCCAACCACTATTAGGATCCAATCTTTTAATCCATTATTTTGAAATAAATTCACTAAAATGACTTTATTTTCAGAACTAATAGTGGCACTGACATGAAATATTGATTCGAATCAATTAAAAGTCAGTATTATATCATTTCTGTTCGTTCTTGTCGCGTATATTTATCCATAATAAAATTTGGACGTCTACACAATCCAATGGTTACAGCAAACCTGAGCTAAACGTAAAATAACAAAAAGGTAGCGGGACTATTGCCCCCCCATATATAATAATTTTTTAGAAAATTTATTTTTTCAGCAATATAATTAAAAAGTATATTTTCAAAAACTAACGAATTTGTCATATTAGATAAATTAAGAACTATAAATTTTAGCTAAAATTAACATGATTTTTCGTTTCTTTCACCCTAAAATGCATGTAGTTTGAGAGATTTTGATACATTTTACTGATTTTTTTTTACTGAAAGTTTACGATTTGTTCTTATGTTAAATATCATAAAAACTATACATTTTATATAAATTTAACATGAATTTTCATTACTCTTGCTCCAAAATGCATATACTTTTTTTTTTGAGAGTTTTATCTTTATCTCAAAGATTTAAAGTTTTGGCAATTTTTCCATGTATATTGTGGTGAAAATTTGCGTTTTTTGCCATTTTCAAATTTATTGCTGTTATTTCTGTTCACATAATCCTACGTCAATGAAAATTACTATATTTATTGAGAATTTTATACTAAATTTAATAGTAGTATAATATTTTTTATACAACCTTTTGTTTTTGAATATTGGCACTTTTTCTATGTATATTGGCAAGTTTTTTGCAGTTATTTACATTAAATTAATAGCAAGTTAATGAAAATTATGATTGTTATAATGAATTTTACTCCGAATTCATTAATAGTGTAATAATGTTTTTACAATCATCAATTTTTGATTTAATAAGCATGGTTGGCGTTTAGGATACATTCTTTTTATCCATTATTTTGAAATAAATTCACTAAAACGACTTTATTTTCTGAAGTAATAGTGACATAAAATTTTGATTCGAATCAATTAAAAGACAGACAACCTTTTGATTTTGAGTTATACAAAAAATATATTTTTAAATTAAAAATATATATTATATTTTAATATATATATATATATATATATATATATATATATATATATATATATATATATATATTGTTAATAAGCAAGGTTGGCGTTTAGGAATCATTCCTTTTATCCATTATATTTAAATAAATTCAGTAAAACGACTTTATTTTATGAAGTAACAGTGACATGAAATTTTGATTCGAATCAATTAAAAGTCAGTTATATTCAAAAATCAAATACTTAATAATTATAATGTTAATGGAAAGCCACAAATTTCCATCGTTTATACGGGCAATGTTGTCGGTCATCTATCCATTAAAACAGGACACAAAATAAAAGTAATTAAAATGCTCTAACCCTAATTTTTTACTCGTTAATGCAAATAAAATCGAAAAAAGAACAGGGATTTAATTAAGTCTAAAATAAACCATTGCTATCCCAAAAAAATAAACTGTAAATGTAATCTTTGTATTTCAAAACAACAACCAAAAACAACTGCCCTATATGAGGAGTTTTTATCGTTACAGTTTTTTTTTTGGAGTAAATTTGGTGTTTCAGTAATTATCTAAATCGAAAAATACAAATTTTGAATGACAGTTCTTTCCAATTAACTTAATGTTGTTCCTAAATTTTATCAATTATCTTTTCCTTTAGTTAATTGTATCCCACATTCATACAAATGGATAAACTGTAGATGTAATCGATATACATTTACTATAATTATTGGGAAAAGAAGATAATATTAAAATTGATAGTGTAGAAATGAATGAAATGTTTCAATGAAATTACACAAGAAAGAATAATCTTTTTTAAAATACTAGTAGTTTATCGAAAATTAAAGAATGTGAATTAATTTCAAAGGATAATTATTATTAATTATTCGCAAACTCAATAACTATTATGATATCAAAATAATATAAAGTATGCCTTCGGATGAAACTTGAAAACTAAATGTTTAAATTGTTTATTCATTCTATGAGAAAACTTTGAAGCCAAGTTTCGTATTTCATCTTTGTGGACTAAAATTCATATAATTTAATGTGAAAACATTGTCGTCTCATTCCTTATACGCCTTTTTATTTTATCTCTTGATGTGTGTTCTAGAATTAATTTAAAATGAAAATAATCAGAACTGTATTCTAGAAAGAGCATGGAACTTGTTAGGATTTTGCATTCAAGAACTTCAAGATATATTAAACTTAACTTACCAGCTTATACATTATTTGTGGCCACGTAAGAAGCTAACTTTATAATACCGTTAGATTTATTCACCAAAGTTAGGAGTAATGGTTAATAGAAAATAAGGAACAGTACCCAAACCATCAATAAAGTCCTATACTCTAGAGGAAACTAACAAAAATAAGTTATTTTAGCTGTTGCATTTTTTTCGCTTTATAATACACTACATAGCTTGTAAAAATAAAGTTTAGATATGTATAAGAGCTTTAATGTTAATTACTAACACAAATATGGTATATATTGGGACTTAATTAAAATTGATTTAATTGCTATGCCATACACAATGATCTAGTTTACTAAATTTATGAAACACGTGCTTAATTCCTTCATTAATTATACAACAGTGTTTGCATTATAATTTCCACGAAGTAAATTGATGCAGTTTGTCTGGTTTAATACCAATGTTTGTCTAAAAATTACAATTATAGACCCAATAGGAATCAACCAATATTTCACAAATCTAAAAACAGACACTGTTTATAATCAAAAAAGGTAGAGCGAGATATAAAACCTCATCAGGTGTACAATACAATATTGTCCTCAGGAGAGCCATTTCTTTCGCTATTTTCGGTTATTGAAATAGAAAATTTTACATAGAAAAAACAGCACACATTTTCATTTCAAAAAAAAATTCGAAAAAAAAACATGAAACTATAATATAAAGAACTTTGTTGTACTAAAATGCAGTTAATCTAATTGTTATAATAAGCATTAGATCGTCATTGGTACAAACTAACGTTGATCTGAGAAAACACATTGAAAACATATGTATTGAAACATATACAATATTCA
Source organism: Rhynchophorus ferrugineus (assembly GCF_030347505.1). Lineage (NCBI taxonomy): Eukaryota > Metazoa > Arthropoda > Insecta > Coleoptera > Curculionidae > Rhynchophorus > Rhynchophorus ferrugineus. The sequence continues at coordinate 21,901,379 of NW_027472584.1, read as the reverse complement.
TCAATAAACAATGCTGTTTATTGTTACTAATATTTCAACTATATTAACACGAAATATGAGATAAAGCCTAGCAAACTATCATAGTTTTTAAAATATTTTTGATTTTAAAGTTTGATAACTTCGATTTCATATAATGTAAACCATTTCTCTACAAAAGGCAGAACGTTAGAGGATGTAAATCAAAATATCCTATTTCGATGAAATAGGAATGGATTGAGGAGCTTATAATATTGATCCATCTGAAATTCAGATGAGATAATTTAGTTTAATTTATTTAGGTAATTTATACAGAAATATCTTGTAAATTATGGCGTAGTGGCATTGTCAGTGTTTCCTATCTTGGCCTCCCTAATTAACCTTCATCCCTTAAAATTCATCATTATTATGTTTCTTTTGTTCTATTTTGATCCAATATTATTTATATAGTTTAAAATTATTTCACAAATAGCACTAACTTTAAGACATGTGCTGATATATCACCTGTATATTAAATTTTAAACCAGGTTATTTTTCTTTTAAAAGCAATTTATTAGAAATGTTAGATAACAGAAATTTCATGGATATAATACATATAACGTGTCTTTCAGTAAAATACGTATATTATGAATGTATTAACATAATGTAATATTATACCCAAGTTTGTGATAACATTTTTATAATGTTATTTATAATTATTTTTCAATAATATATACTATTTCAGCCTATATATATTATTCGATATTTAATTATTGAGTAAGTTAGGGTATTGGTGTTAATTACAGTTTGGAACTATCGACTGAAAACAACTATCGAATGTATAGTGATTTATTAGTTTTTACTGTTGACTGCTTCAGTCGCTATTTTCGGTCCGGCTGAATTTTATACCTTCAGTTACTATTTTCAGATCTACGTTACTAGTGTCATTCAACTGATTTTTGACGTTCTGGCTTCGCTATTCTAACCGCGACCTTGAAAATATTGTGTCTAATTTATGCTTACATAGATTTATATGTAATAAATATGGTTCTATGTTTTGTTTGAAATATGATTCTTATTATAAATAACAATATACTGTACATAAATATAACAGCAATAACAGCCCCAAAAAACCTGCAACTTCATCTTAACAAAGTCGAATTGTTGTTGAAAACGTGGCGTATCAAAGCAAATGAGACAAAATCTACCCATATGGCATTCACCCTTTGCAGAAGAACATATCCCTCAGTAAAATTGAACAATCATGGACTTCCGTAAGCAGACAACATTAAATATCTGGGGCATTTTGATCGACGTCTGACTTAGAAAAAACATATAGTGTCAAAACGCAAACAGCTTGGGCTTAAACTAAATCTAATATATTGGCTGATAGGGCGTAAATCTAAATTATCATTAGATAATAAGGTTTTGCTGTATAAGTCAACACTTAGGTCCATCTGGACCCATGGTATTGAAATGTGGGGAACTACTAGCAAATCTAACATAGATATCTATATATAGAGTGTGATTCAAAGTGCTAGTGCGAAGTACTTTGAAAGACTATTAGTGCATCCTAATGCACTCGCCAAATAGTTAAATGTGCGCGATGACAGTGAAGTACGTAGGCTCAAACAAACACTATCATACGAACAGATTAATAGACGCATAGAGTAAAATTTCATAATTTCTAGAATAAGTTAAGATAGACTTTAAAATAAGTTAGAATAGTTCCAGTTAGAAAGGTTCCAGAACAAAGTGTTGTGAGTTATCATCGATGCTCCATACGAGGCTCCGTACGTCTCCAATAAACTGATTCCAAAATGTTAGTGCTCTGAATGACTATTAATGCATCCTAATGCACTCGCCAAATAGTTAAATGTGCGCGATGACAGTGTAGTGCATAGGTTCAAACGCAAACTACCATACGAACCAATTAATAGACACATACAGTGAGATTTAATAATCTCTAGAATAAGCTAGAATAGTTTTTAGAATAAGTTAGGATAGACTTTAAAATAAGTTACAATAGTATCTAGAATAAGATTTAGATTATAAATTGTACAGCAGATCACTTACTGAAGTGCTCTTCTACATGTTAGGATGGTTATATTATATCATAGAAATCAAACAATAATACTTATTGACCAAGGGCAAATTGTTGACGTTCCAAGAGATTAATTTAAAAAATATAACAGCATTTTGGAACTCTTATTTTTCAAGATTATTTCTTAATGTAAAAAGATAAAAACACCGGTCTTACCCAGCCTGGTTACTGGCGTGACTGGGATAATATTCCTTGACAGATTTTGCACTCATGCCTAAGGACAATCACAAATGTTATACAATAACACCTAAATTTACGACCAGGATTCGAACCCGCGACTATCGCAACAGTAGGAGGACCATCCTGTCGCCTTTATCACTGCACCAACCAAGCCGACACTTAATAAAGATTAATTGAGAAAATACGATACAAGTATTTAGTGGTCCCCTCCTCTCTCAAAATTAATAGGGGATGAAATTCGTACCTCAAAAAACTCAAAAAAGAGCCAAACTAAACCAATAAAATCAATCAGTCAGTCATATACTTTGATCAATGTTAAGCATAATAAATTCGCTGTAAAAATAACTTTAAAAATCATTATTATATATAAGTTGCTCTTTCCATAACTAATGAATCTTTTGAAGCGTTTAAATAAATACTGGGGTCTGACATTACAAATTGTTCGGAGCTCGGCTTTAAAATTGATTTCGATAGAATCAGAATCAATAAAATTACACACTCTATCCGCATGTTGTCGATATTGAGGAACAATCTTTAAAGGATATTTGGGCAGTGCGACTTAGATAACTCAATTTGACCTTCTGAAAAGTTAGAAAGAAAAAGGTTTGGATTGTTTTTAGTTTACTCGTCGTCAACGGAGACCTGTTAAAGACACCGGGATAAATTTTAAGTGCATAACACAATTTTTATCTTGACGTGCCTCGGATTACCAAGTTAGTCGAACCGTAAAGTTTTGGCATTTTCCTTTTTTTTCACCCCCGATATATCTTCCTTTCTTGATAGGGGTGGCGAAACTTTAGGCTATTTTTGATTTTAACTCGAAAGAAATTTTAGTTTGTTTGATTGTGACGTTCAAGACATCTTTTCATCGCTACAACTAAATTAGTTGTAGCAAAATTCTTCGTTTCAATTACGAGATATTAAAACCGTTAAATAATTTTGAGGGGCTTCTATCACATTCTACTTATTAGCACCAACCTCTAAACTTGACCTCTAAGAATCTGACAAAAGCATCTATGTTAGGTCCCAAGTTCTCTTAACTATATATGTTGAAACCTAGATGTATTTCCTATATTTCGAATTAAGTTAAAAGCCCCACAATACATGTATTTAATTATGAAAATTGCCAAAATCCATATTAAGTTGCTCTAGATTTAATAGGTTTTAAGATAAGGAACATAAACAAAAATCAGAATTCAGACTAAAATTATTTATAAACCCTGTAATTTTCATCAACCTGTGAATATTTAAATGGAAATGACACCCAAAAAAGTTGAAAATTTGCAAAGAATCGCAAATTTTCACGACTATATATATGAAAAGAGTGCCATTTTTTTTGCTTCTTAGATTAAGATATAAATATCAAAATATATATCTTTTGAGATAATGAAAACGAAAATCCACGTATCCAACGATATAATTTTTAGGATATGTGACATAAACAGATGTTCATATATATATATTGAAAATAGACTTTTCAGTGTATAAATGAAAAATTAAAGCCTGTACACAAGCTATCATAACACAATTCGACTCGACGTAAAATTCTTTATAAATCCTGTAATTTTGATTAACCTGTGACCATTAAAATGAAAATGGCGGCAGAAATATTAAAAATTTTCACGACTATATACATGGAAATTTTACTAAAATTTCACCTCTCGGATAAAGATAAAACTCTCAAAATACATTTATTTTTGTATGAAAAGAACACAAATCCTGTCAAATTACTGAAAAATTGATAAGTTTTAGGATATGTGGCATAAACTGATATCCATCAATTTTTTGAAAATACATTTTTCGTTATATAACTTAAAAACTAAAAATTTTACAAAAAAATGTTATAATACCATCAGATTAAGCACAAAAATCTTTATAATTTTGTTATTTTTATACTTCATTTCATTGTATTTTTGTTATATTTTAGATTGTTTGAACAAAAATAGCAGTAAAAAATTTTTTTGAATGTTTTAGCTCTTATGTAAATATAAACCCTCAAAATAAATATATTCCGGAATGAAAATCAAAAGTACATGTCAAATTGATTTATAATATGTATGACGCACGTCAGATTTTTTATTTCTTTAATATTATTTGGCATCATTTACATAAGTCGAATTAATTTATTTATATTCACCAAAATATTTATTCCTCACCTCTTTTTCCCTATCTTACGAATATTTGGACATAGGAAAAAACGAACCAACGGAAAAATTACTATTCCTGAAAAGTGATTGTTTATTCATAAAGAGAAGAATCTATTTTTTATGTCGAATAAAAAACAAAATATTTTATTAAACATAAAACTTGGACGACTTATTTTATGATAGATATTTTAATCTGATTTATTTATGCCTTTAAAGGATATTCCTCTCTTTAAGATTTTTCCATATAACATTAACACAGCCATATTTACTCATACTTTATGTATATGTTTATATACACCGTAAATTGGTCTAAATGAGCTATAAAAAATAAAATTACTTTTAACATTATTTTCCATAAGAGGTAAAAGTACATTTTTTTTCTCCGGTATAAAGTTGCTTTTGTATTCTATTTCAATAATGGGTTATAGCCAGGAAAATAGTCCTCTTGAGAAAGATTTTATACTCTAAATTTCTAGCAGAGACTTTATTGATAGTTTTACCACCGTTTAGTACGGTTACTTTAATATTAAATCAATTTTAGCTTGTATATACTAACCCGGAAATAAATAAACCGTATCGCAATTAGTATTCCAATCTAGGATTTTTTTATATATTTTAAAGTCTTCTTTTACCAATTATAGGTTTATCTGGACTGGGCCTAAAGTTTAACGTGGGCTCCGAACCACGGTCCTCAGCATTAAGCCTACCGACTGGCGAGTGACCAAACTTTAGAAATCATCCCAGTATCTTCTGGCCGGTCTTACCCAGCCTGGTTACTGGCGTGACTGGGATCATTTTTCTTGTCGGATTTTACACTCTTGCCTAGGACAATCATAAATTTTAAACAATCACAAACATAAATTTACGACTACGCCCCAGCAGGATTTGAACCCGCAGCTATCGCAACAGTAGGAGGACCGCCCCATCGCCTTTACCACTGCGCCACCAAGCCGGCACTTAATCTAGGATTTTGAAAAATATAACGATTTTTCACACTCTTGAGATATAACCCTTTAATAGGAATATACCCTTGAAAGGATTTTAAAAACTTAAATTATTTTCGGAGATATAGCTATTTTATTGATGCACTTTCTTTTTAACAGATTTATTTGAAATTTGATGTGAGCTTTTTCTGTACATTCTGTTTCAACAAATCACTATGCAGCAAACTTTTTCGAAAGCTTTCAGATTGACTACTAGTAACAAAAACACAAGAGCGATGAATTAAAAACTAATCAAGAAAAGCCAAGAATAACTTTTATCTATCGCAGCTCTCATGTAAAAGGTACTAATACATACTCTGGAGAGAAAAAAGACTATGACATATAAGACATTTTTAAGAACATATCACCCAAGAAACTGACTGAGGCGAATAATAAAACGAGTTAATATAAGTCAAACCAAAATAGTGGTTTGATTTGGTGAACTATTGAACTTTCTTTGGAGGTCAAACGAAAATGCTCAAGGTTTTCTATAAAATATGGCAAAAAGAATTGAGATATCAACTCAACAAAATACTTCCAAAGAAGTATTTGAAGATGTTATTAGTATATATTTTCAACTTACTCGTCAGAATTATTTCTGATGTTTTTATTTATGCATAAACTGTTTTTAGTACAATGATTGGTTTATAATTTCATCGATCATCTTCTGTGATAGATCCCTTCAATTTTATCATTCAATTTGTCATCTTCAATTAAACAGTTTTCATGTATTGTTAGTTGTATCAATATTTCTACTTCAAAAACATCACAACCAGTTTCCATATTTATTATTTATTATATTATATTAATTATATTTATTGTTATTAATTTTATTATTGGAGCATACTATACTAAATATAACAAAAAAGTGTTGATTTAGCTTACTATAAACGAATCAAAATTAATGAGCACTCCTGGTAAATATTAAAGCCCTTTAATTCCTATTAATTTTAACATTTATTAAAGACATTAAAAACTCTAAAGTTTGTATAATTGAATCTGTTCTAGCGCTGTGGCGTTATATATTTTAGATTTCAAAAATAACCCATTGCATTTTATTCTTTCTAGCCAGAGTTTGTAAGATCTCCTCGTTATATTTAAATAATACTCGTCCAAATGTAGTTGGAGCGCTTTTGAATTGCTTTCAAAAAGCTCTGTTTAATCCTCAACCATAGCCATCGAGCTTCCACTATACCAGAATGAAAAGGTTCAAGTATAATTAGCATTATATTGCTTTAACTAAGACATACATGATAATACCTGTTAAAATACAACCGTAACAACAGCTCAATTTATTATACTTTTACCACATTTTTTTGATAAATCTGACATTAAAATATTTTTAATATTTTAAAAACATTTTGAGAAACGAAGAACGGCTCTTGGTGGAAAAAAAATTTGAGTGGCTCGACTCGCTATTAATTTAATAAATGGCTTATACGGATTTACATTTATTATAAAATTTGCATAAAATTATTCCGAAAGCTCTAAACCGTTTAAAATCGTTCGTTTTTGAATTGATTATGCAAAGCAAGTTTCCTTCTTATCAATACAATTTACCTAAAATTAAGCTTATTAGGTTACCAACTACATAAAGGAGTATACTGAAACTGGTTCAGTTTTTTTTATCTAGTTTTGATGTTAACTTCAAAAATATTTTCATTTTATTATTTTTTCGAAAAAAATTAAAATAATATGTATGTATTTATATATACGTAGTCTATTCAAAGTTTTTTGTACGTACGTCATCAAGATGTTTAATATATTGCCTGTCGCTAAAAATTCGTTTCAGAATCACATAATATTTTCCATCTCATTTTATTTTAGTTAAAAAGAGACACAATGATGCCTGATTAGTTCGAACGCGTAAACGAATGAGCCTGTTAAAGTCGTCCGGTTGTCAGACGTATACAAAATTCGTGGAGGCAATAGTGATAAGAAATCATAACTCTAACCAATAAACTATTGTGGCTGTATAATTACCTGTAACTTTTAGATCAACCATAATGTTCAAATAAATTAGGTTTGATAACATTATTGTTCAATTATTTAGAATTAGAGCCAAATTGAACTAAAACTCAGAGTTGATGCGGCAACGTTGCGACGTTTTTACGTCACACATTTAGATGACGTATATACAAAATAACTTTGAATATACTATATATATATATATATATATATATATATATATATATATATATATATACATATACATATATATATATATATATATATATATATATATATATATATATATATATATATATATATATATATATACATATACATATATATATATATATATATATATATATATACATATACATATATATATATATATATATATATATATATACATATACATATATATATATATATATATATATATATATATATATATTTATGTATATATGTATATTCGAGTATATAAACATTCGACATTCGATAGGGTATTAATGTTAATTGCAGTTTGGAACTATCTACTGAAACCGACTATAGAATATATACTTAAATACTTAAAGTGTTAAATAGACTATAAACTTAAAACATAAATTAATTATTTATAAATGAATCAAAAGAACAATTATGGCTGCTAACACAAATTCAGATATACAAATTTATTCTCATATCATAGTAAATATAGAACAAGATGCAACTGAAAATACGAAACAAATATAAATATTCAAAAACAATAATAATTATAATAATGATATATGATATAAACATAAATAACTAATAAAAAACAACTAAGTTAAAATGAATACTTCGTATTGTTATCTTATATCTGCTTTTATAATAATAATGTTCATATTCCATTTTATATAAAAACAATTGAAAAGATCTCGGCCTATCATAGTAAAATACTTTTACTTTGGAAAAATAATGTTTTTTTGTTCAACATAATTCCTATCAAGGGTGATACACTGATTGTCGCGACCCTCGAACTTTTCAATACCATTTTTCTAGTGCGATTTGTCCTTTCCTTCAAAATAGGCCTCAGTTTCGGCGATCCCCTCTTCATTCGACGAAAATTTATTCCCAGCGAGCATTCTTTTGATATCTGAGAACAGAAAATAGACGCTGGGAGTCAGATCTGGAGAATACTGTGGATGAGGAAGCAATTCGAAGCCCAATTCATGGATATTTGCCATCGTTTTCAATGACTTGTGACACGGTACATTGTCTTGGCGAAGCAGTACTATCTTTTTCTCCAAATGCGGCCGTTTTTCGGCGACTTCGTCCTTCAAACGGTCCAATAATGCTATGTAATAGTCGCTGTTGATGGTCCTTCCTTTTTCAAGGTAGTGAATGAAAATTATTCCATGCGCATCTCATAATATAGACGCCATAACCTTGCCATCCGACTGTTGCCTTTTCCCGCGCTTTGGAGCGAATTCATCGTGTACAGTCCACTCAGATGAAAGTCGATTGGACTTCGGAGTAAAATGGTGGAGCCATGTTTCATCCATTATCACATATCTATGCAAAAACTGTTATTTTTGGTTAAAAGTTAGCTCGCGCGGCACCCACTTTGCACAGAGCTTTCTCATACCCAAATACTCATGAATGATATGATATACACGTTCAGTTGATATTTTGTGTCTGCTATTTCATTCAATTTCAATTTACGATCATTCAAAATCATTTTGTAAACTTTTAAAATGTTTCCGTCGGTAACAACCTCTTTTGGGCGTCCACTGCGTTCACCGTCTTCGGCGCTCATTTCACCACGTCTAAACTCAACACCCGAAATTCCTTTTTATTAATTTTTTTTCGGAATAACAAGAGTTACTTCACTCAAAATGCTATCATCCACAAATACATACATATATATATATATATATATATATATATATATATATATATATATATATATTAACTAACTGATCCATCAGATAATTTAACAACTGATCCATCAGCTGTTAAATGCATCTTTTGAAGGTTAAGGTTAACTAAAATACATATGGATATAATTCTAGTAGCGCCATCTATGTGTCAGGCTGGGGACTTTTCAATTTACCTGTTTTATCTGTTAATTAAGTTTAGAGTTTATATTCTTTATATTTGCTTCTAATAATGTTTACTAATACAGTATTTTATGTCTTGTCATTTATTTATGTATTTTGTACTTTAATTATTTTAAAATGTATGGTATTAATCCATAATTTAAATGTCATTTTATGTATTGAATTGTTATTCTATGTACGTTTTGTTTTTACCCACTATGTGTTAAGTCGCTAGAAATGTTGAGGCAATAATACAAGTAATAATATATTAATATAAGTAATAAAATCAAATAAAAATAATAAACAGGCTTGTTTGGCGTAGTGGTAAAGGCGACTGGGCGGTCCGACAGTTGCGATAGTCGCGGGTTCGAATCCTGCAGGGGCATGGTCGTAAATTAATTTTTGTGATTGTTAAAAAAATTGGGTCTAAAATCCGACAATGAAAATGATCCCAATCACGCCAGTAACCAGGCTGGGTAAGACCGGGTGTCTTCTGATTTTTAAGTTGGTCACTCGCCAGTCTTTAATGCCGAGGACCATAGTTCGGAGCTAACGTTAAGCTGTAAGTCCAGTTACTAAAAAATCCAACAGGTTGACGTGACTTTTGTGGACGTCAAGTCCTGTCCAGATAAACCCTTGTTGGTAAAAAGAGATTTTAGAGTATAAAAAATAGATTAAGAAAAAATAAATGAAAATAGTAAAATAAATAAGTAAATAAACAAAATGTGGTAATAAATATAAATATAAAATACAGGAGTAAGGCGTAGAATGTATGTCATATATCATTTAACATGTTTCAAAAAGAAGGAATTCGTTTGTCAACTTATAATGATTCTACCTCAAATTCTCATTCATTGTTGGGATATGAAGAAACAAAAATTACCACTGAATGTATCGTAATAGCTATTCTTTTAATACGTTTGTAGCAAAGAAAAAGTTTGTTTTTAATTAGCAGAAAATTACACAATAATCAACATGAAATCAATAACATTCAATGAAAGTTGCTATTGTTTTGATTAATAGTATCTATATCATAATATTTATTGGTGATTTAGTTAGTGTGTTGCTCAGATTCAGATAAACAATAAAAACTAAAGAGAATTTTCAGGAGAAAAAACAGTATTCCACGAGGTCCGTTTTATTCTTCTATTTTTCGCCAGTATTCTCCGCTAAGAAACTAGGGAAATTTCTTTTAATATTTTTCCGATAGTGCTTGCTTAGTTAGTAAAGTTCAAGTTTTATCAAAAGGGGGATTTTAAACTATACATTTCGGTAAATTACGCTTTATAAACTGCCAAAACTTTTAAACTTTGCAAAAAAATTGTTGGCGAAATGTTAAAGAAGGGCGGGAACTTCGAAACTTAACACATATTTCAGAGTGGTATAATTTTCGAACATAAGAACTGAATATAATTTAATAGTAACGCCATCTAATTTGGCGTAGTTTGGTCTTCAGATGTTTAAAATGAAAATAACTTTGTTCCAGGATAGAATGTTAAACCGCTTTTCTAATAACATTTCAATAGATTGTCTGGCTCTCCATCTCTTCATCAGTGTTCACAAAGAACACGTATAGTCTATCCAAAGTAGCAGTGAATCCATGTCATATCAATTTATGACATCAAACCGGTAAAATTTTGCCGCATTTATAGTTAACATTTAACCCATTTTAGTTTTATTTTGCTTCAATATATAACAACATTCAAATATAAATAAAATAATGACACAAAAATATTATAAAATATAATTTATTTTAACATTACGGTACGTCTAATGCATATATTATTGAAGAACTTACACCACAGTTAATTAAACAGATACAATAGTTTATAGGTTGGAGTTATTTGATTACATTTTGAACTAGCTATATCTCCACATAAGTGATGACTTATATCTCTCAAAGAGCTGCATATCCCCAGGTTTTTCATACTAACAGTTGTAGGAATGTTCGTCGGGACGATCGGTCGGTCGAAATGTGTGGCTGCCGCTGAGATTATTTGTCAGAACACTCACTACTATTTTTGGAAGGAATTTGCACGGGAACTAAAAACACTGGTTGAATCAAAGTTGCTTATTTTAACTAACGATTAATACATGTGGTCGACGGGAGAATTGACAGGATATTAGGTTAGGTCGAGGAAGTACGGTAGCGCTGTGGAAGTGGTACTATTACAAGGGGACGGAAAAAAGAAAAGAAAGCGAGACGTCGTCGTGATGGTCTTTTATACCCTGGAACCGCATGGTACTAATTCACCGGCGTTGCCAACCTTTGTACTTGTTGATGTATTCGTGGTGGCCTAAAGGGTCGTGGCGATCGCCACATAACTCCCTTCCTAGTGGAACTGCCGTGGAACGTACCTCTATGTGGTGCAAGTTCCGGAGTGCACCTGCAATCACGCAAACAAACGCCTGGGGACTGCTGATGAGATGGGGATCCCAACCTGAGCGAGGAGTTTTACGGGATCAGCTGCTATCCGAGTTGTAGCAGGACGTCGTCCGTCTTGGGGCGTTTAGCTTTGTTTGAGGGTACCTATGTTACGTGTCCCGTTTCGTGATGCGAGGGTGTTCATGTGTTGCTGGTATACATGATGGGCTTCTGTGGTTTTCGTCCATCAGGCTAGTCTCGTGGAATGTCGTCGACCACGTGATGTTGATGGGTTCCGTTCATCGTGCGATCCTTCCATGCACGTGTCAAGCACCTGTCGAGTGGCTTATGTTCAACTGATTTACCTGTTAGGCACTTTGATCACGTCGGGGTCACCAATTGTGAGAATGTTCGTCGGGTCGGTCAGTCGGTCGAAATGTGTGGCTGCCGCTGAGATTATTTGTCACAACACTCACTACTATTTTTGGAAGGAATTTGCACGGGAACTAAAAACACTGGTTGAATCAAAGTTGTTTATTTTAACTTACGATTAATACATGTGGTCGACGGGAGAATTGACAGGATATTAGGTTAGGTCGAGGAAGTACGGTAGCGCTGTGGAAGTCGTACTATTACAAGGGGACGGAGAGAAGAAAAGAGAGCGAGACGTCGTCGTGATGGTCTTTTATACCCTAGAACCGCATGGTATCAATTCACCGGCGTTGCCAACCTTTGTACTTGTTGATGTATTCGTGGTGGCCTAAAGGGTCGTGGCGATCGCCACACAGTTATCTCTGAAATAATTGTATTAAATTATTTTTATATTAAAAAACTACTCACCGTTTTTATACATTTCATAAATTTATTCTTGAAATCGCTAGCATCAAGGCACTATTATTAATTAAGTAGTAAAGTAATTTTATTGAGAAAATTTGGGGAATTTTAATTTTAATGACCATACTAATACTCAGTAAAACTGCAACACAATAAAAATAATTCCAATAAAAACCGCGGCACTTAACACTTTAATGATATCAATACTTACCTCTCCAATGCATTTTACGAAAACTACATTAAGCAGCTATTTGAAATTTATCAAAACAAGCAAAGCGCCAAAATAACGGTTGCGGGTTCATAATATTTTATAATCACTAATTTACAAACTACAATAGGCAATAAATTATAACTACATCTTGATGACGTAACTTCACTGCTACTTTCGATATATTTATTTCAATTTGATGCACTTTTTATTTTGTAATACTATTTCGTAGAATAAAATGTCTAACGTACGTCTCTGTACATATCCGCTATATTAAAAATATTTTTGAATAACATCGGACTTCTGATAGCAGGATGTCTTTATTGAATTAAATTCATATAATACGATCACGAAAATATTCCATGTGTGTAGAAAGTCAATATAGAGGCAGGTCTATTCCATAAATGCGTGACAATATACTGTAAAAATAGAATAATATAAAAACGGTTGATTTTCACAAATTTACAGCCACAAAATATTATCTGTGAAACTATTAGTTTGATGAGACTCGAAAACGTAATGTATTTGAAGTATTTTTATATTGGTAAATTTAAATTCGAATAAATTCGAGAGAGAGAGAGATTATTATTTAATGTGACAATGGACAGCCCAAAATAATAAATTTTAGCTTTATATAGATAAACATAATTCGACTCAGCTGCGGTAATAATAGACAATTTGTTACATGAAAATGTGCATTAAATATGTCAAATAAAATTGATATCATTCGGCTGTTTAAAATCGTTCAAGTTCTTTTAAATTAAACTCTCTTTTAGTTTACATTTATAAACCGTATACTAATTTTAACTAATATTCTATTATTCAGACTGTTACTATATTAGGCAGTTGCATTTTTTCACAGCGCAGGGTACTCATAAAATATAATGGATTGAAAAATATTTTCGGGTTTGCCCTTTCGCTGTGGAAGTTTTCTAGGTAAAAAATTGAATTAAAATGATACTCAAAAGCCTCTCTGGCTTCAGTTTAAAATAATAAAAGCAAAAGGTAATCAGACTAAACTGTGCGGCGAAGGCATTAACCAATCTCTTTCAATGTTTGCCCAAAATCACCAAAGATGTGTATGATCTAGCATTGTGCTGATGGAAAACAATATATTTTCTGTTGATATATATATATATATATATATATATATATATATATAAACGCCACTGCATTAGTTTTTTGCAGCAGAGTCATTAAGCAGCTCAGTCATCTTCAAGTAGCTCAAAGAATTTCGGAAGAGAATATTCTTCAAATATTTAATAGTGAAAATACATTCGATTCCCCAAAACTCTGATATTTTCCGTTATTTAATTCATAAGTTTTTAGTACTGTTGATTGGTGTACTAACTGTTTAACTGATTGTTGATTTATTGTTGTACAATTTTAAGAAAGAATTTTACTATTATATTCTGTTTCATAGCATTTATTCAGCATATTGATGCTATTATTTTAAGAAAATCAATGATTAATCAAAATAAAATTTAATTCTTGAACAGTATCTTTAATTATATTGAAAAAAAGAACTGAACGAGTAAATAAAACCAATTCAAGAATAATTTTGATACCATCAAAAAAGAAAATATTTTATAAGAAAATCAATGCTTGACTTAGAGAGAAAAAAATGTGGAAGACACTGCTTGGTATGGTTTATCGCTATATGGATAATTTTTTGTATTATCTTTTCTATGGTGGCAATACGTTGGCCTTGATAAAATAAACTGGGAATTTATCGTGTCGGCCGTACCGATAACAAGTTAACTTCGAACTTTTGTCTTGTCGATGAACATAAAAATATTTTTATATGCTTACATGATGAGACGATGAATAACTCAACTAATATCAGTTTAAATAATATATTTTATATATATTTAATAATAATTACTGGTACGAAAATTTATTATAGAGTGAAAATGACGAAAATATTCCATGTGTGTAGAAAGTCAATATAGAGGCAGGTCTATTCCATAAATGCGTGACAATATACTGTTAAAATAGAATAATATAAAAACGGTGGATTTTCACAAATTTACAGCCACAAAATATTATCTGTGAAACTATTAGTTTGATGAGACTCGAAAACGTAATGTATTTGAAGTATTTTTATATTGGTAAATTTAAATTCGAATAAATTCGAGAGAGAGAGAGAGAGATTATTATTTAATGTGACAATGGACAGCCCAAAATAATAAATTTTAGCTTTATATAGATAAACATAATTCGACTCAGCTGCGGTAATAATAGACAATTTGTTACATGAAAATGTGCATTAAATATGTCAAATAAAATTGATATCATTCGGCTGTTTAAAATCGTCCAAGTTCTTTTAAATTAAACGCTCTTTTAGTTTAAATTTATAAACCGTATACTAATTTTAACTAATATTCTATTATTCAGGCTGTTACTATATTAAGCAGTTGCATTTTTTCACAGCGCAGGGTACTCATAAAATATAATGGATTGGTGAAAAATATTTTCGGGATTTTCCTTTCGCTGTGGAAGTTTTCTAGGTAAAAAATTGAATTAAAATGGTACTCAAAAGCCTCTCTGGCTTCAGTTTTAAATAATAAAAGCAAAAGGTAATCAGACTAAGCTCTGCGGCGAAGGCATTAACCAATCTCTTTCAATGTTTGCCCAAAATCACCAAAGATGTTTATGATCTAGCATTGTGCTGATGGAAAACAATTTATTTTCTGTTGATATATATATATATATACATATATATATATATATATATATATATATATATATATATATATATATATATATATATATATAAACGCCACTGCATTAGTTTTTTGCAGTAGAGTCATTTAGTAGCTCAGTCATCTTCAAGTAGCTCAAAGAATTTCGGAAGAGAATATTCTTCAAATATTTAATAGTAAAAATACATTCGATTCCCCAAAACTCTGATATTTTCCGTTATTTAATTCATAAGTTTTTAGTACTGTTGATTGGTGTACTAACTGTTTAACTGATTGATGATTTATTGTTGTACAATTTTAAGAAAGAATTTTACTATTATATTATGTTTCATAGCATTTATTCAGCATATTGATGCTATTATTTTAAGAAAATCAATGATTAATCAAAATAAAATTTAATTCTTGAACAGTATCTTTAATTAAATTGAAAAAAAGAACTGAACGAGAATATAAAACCAATTCACGAATAATTTTGATACCATCAAAAAAGAAAATATTTTATAAGAAAATCAATGCTTAACTTAGAGAGAAAAAAATGTGGAAGACACTGCTTGGTATGGTTTATCGCTATATGGATAATTTTTTGTATTATCTTTTCTATGGTGGCAATACGTTGGCCTTGATAAAATAAACTGGGAATTTATCGTGTCGGCCGTACCGATAACAAGTTAACTTCGAACTTTTGTCTTGTCGATGAACATAAAAATATTTTTATATGCTTACATGATGAGACGATGAATAACTCAACTAATATCAGTTTAAATAATATATTTTATATATATTTAATAATAATTACTGGTACAAAAATTTATTATAGAGTGAAAATCAATTTTAAGGGCTTATAGGTTACCAATGTGTTTCTATCGTGATCGCACGTCTATATTTGTTTTTTCATTATTATCATGTAAGCATTAACAATATTTTTGATATACCATGTATTTACAGAGACATTAACATTACATAAACATTTTACAGAGAGGTAATGTGAAGCTGTGAGGGAATGTTGCAAAATCACTTTGTTTAATAACGATTTTTCGCCATTGGGACATAAAAGAGTAATGACAAAACACCATGGAATATTATTCGTTTATATTTGGTGAATAAAAAGTGTTATATTTGGCTATACGACATTTTTATATCTCTAAATGAAATCATACTGTTTCCTGTAGAATTCTTAACGAGAAACAACGTCATTTTTTCAATCGTATATATTTTGTTATACTGCCGCAATATGCATTTTAATTTTACACATGAAAAACATAAATAAAACCAGTCGAGAAAATAATATTGCGCCCATTCAATGTATGCTTTCCATATTCAATCGAGTATTGTAAATAACCGATCGTAAAAAAGCGCAAAACAATTGCCGATCGAACTTTTTAATAAACCATTTTCGAGTAATTTGAATGAATTCAGTCGTTTTACGAAACGAAATCCTTATTAAATGTTCTGTTTGATGCAACACAGAATCACAATGTGTTCGCGGAATATTTCATAAAGCAATTTAAGTTGCTAATCTCCAGCTGATAAAATAATGGGCGTCTTCTAATAGTTCTAGTTATACTGGGAGTTGACCTAAACTTAATGAAATCGGTTCAATTACTACGAACCTGAGTGAAATTTACAGCAAATTTATTAGAACAGTTTTAACAGATTAATTCGTTAAATTCTACGAAAATTAAACTGTTATTTTATAAACTTTATGTATAAGCACCCTGATTTAGTATTAATTTTATGTATTTTTTTATATATTCTTCTTCAAAATAATATTCAATTAATGATTTTGTTGTATGTTCTTATATCTAAAAATGTTTAAACAGTTAAGAATATTCTGGAGATTCATTAGAGAGCATATTTGCCCTTTTATGTTTAGTTCTTGTTTCCTTCGTTGCTGTGTTTTCTTGTCATTTCTATGTGATACCATAGAGAGAATTCTAATATCAATACACCAGTTTGGGTTTATTAACAAGGATTCAACAGTTGACTAGGTCCACACATAAACAGATGTTATTGAATAAGCCTACGGAAGTAAAAAGTATGCTCAGCTATATTCTTGGATGAATCACAAGCCTTCGTTACGGCTTGGCATGAAGACCTTGTTTATAAACTACAGAAAAGGTTGCCAAAACAACACACCGAAATACTAAAATTGTACATTACAGCCAGAATGTGTATATATAGAGAGAGAGAATCCTAATATCAATACACCAGTTTGGGTTTATTAACAAGCATTCAACAGTTGACCAGGTCCACAGATAAACAGGTGTTATTGAATAAGCTTAGGAAAGTAAAAAGTATGCTCAACTATATTATTGGATGAATCACAAGCCTTCGATAAGGTTTGGCATGAAGACCTTGTTCATAAACTACATAAAAGTTTGCCAAAACAACACACCGCAATACTAAAATCGTACATTACAGCCAGAATGTTTAGAGTTAAACAAGAAGAATATTATTCTAGAATAAAAGAAGCTAAAGGGGGTGTACCACAAGGAAGTGTTATCTACTCTACGCTTGTGATATACCAGAAATAGAGAATATTACGATGGCTATATTTGCTCACTGCGATTATAGCTGTCGGGGTCAATAGTGAAGAATCCACAGGAATTCCATTGTCATAAGAATATTGAAGTATTGCAACTTTTGGATACCACCAGAGCAGGGCACAGACTCAAAAGAATCAAACCATCTGATCTTGTGTAGTGTTTGGTAGTGAGATGCATATTAAAAAAAGTACAGCCGTGACATTTATAAATATTATTTCACCAGAGACTGAGATAGGGCCTCCTAGTTATATACCTAGATTTAAGTTATCATAAATACAAATTGTACCATTATACAAATTATAAAATATACAAATTGGTTAGTCGGGAACAACTAGTAACAATGTAATAATTAAATAATAAAAAAATAATTCTGGCATCATTCTATTTCTCCTAAGCTTCTTTGGATACTATCTGCGTAAATTTTTCTTGATCAAATCATATATAATCACTGCATTCTCCCTAATAAATTTGTCATATCTACGAAAGAGTTATTATTTATTATCATACATTACACGTTCTTATACATTTTCTAAATTTGCTCTTGAGTAGACAACAACATCAAGGTATGTAGATACTTTCTTTTCGTTGTATCCAAAAGTATATCGTTTATATAAAGTTATATACAATCAAAATGGTCGCGGTATTCTTTCCCACGTTGTATAACTCACATAGAAATAATTTAACTATAATTTCTCTTTTAATAAGCAAATTTTCATACATAATCTTTAAATTCATGGTAATTAAATTGTTGCTGGTGTTATAGGATTTCGAAAATTCTTTAACCACTTCACATACACTGTTCAAGCTTCAGACAAAATCAGGCTTCTATCTATCAGATCGTTTTTGATGATTTTGATTCATATCTTGTCCGAAACTGTTCACTGTGTCTTCGATCCAGAAGGTCGATTTCGCCACTAAAATCTATGAGGAATTCGACATGTCCTAACTATTACAATCTACGACTTCATTCAACTTGTTTTTAATAAGGTAAAACCAAAAATCCATGAATTGGGCTTCGAATTGCTTCATCATCCACTGTATTCTCCAAATCTGGCTCCCAGAGACCTATTTCCTGTTCTCAGGTTTCAAAGGAATACTCGATAGTAAGAAATTTTCGTCGAATGAAAAAGTGATCGCCGAAACTGAAGCCTATTTTGAAGCAAAGGACAAATCGTACTACAAAAACGGTATCGAAAAGTTGAAGGGAATTATGTTGAAAAAAGAGAAACTAATTTTGCCAAAACTTTTCAATTAACCTGTTATTCCTAGATTTTCCTTACTCTAGAGGTATTTTCTCTGATGATTTTATTTAGACTTCATATAAAAAATGAAAATGCATATTGCGACAATATAAAAAAATACTACCGAAAAAAGAAACAGCATTGTTCTTCATTAGATATCCGCGTGAAAACAGAATCGTCCTGTTTAGTGAAATAAAAATTTCTGATAAATTTTCTTATCGCCAAAAAATAAAAGTTTTTATTGATGATATATAAACGAATAATATTCTGTGGTGTTTTGCCTTTACGGCGGCTATGAGAGCCGTACATACATTTACACGTTTTTATTACAGACCTACAAAAATCGTTGTATCGGATTTCTTCCCATAAACAGTTTCAAGATAAATATTAAACAGGATGCTCTTTATAACCTTGTGAGAAAGGAGGGCCTTTTCAAAGACCTTTTAAGTTGAAAAACGTGGAGTTCATAGGAAACTAGGCCGATAAATTATTCTCAATTTTTTTTTTCTGTTAAGAGCGACCCAGATACAAATCGATAAATATCGAATACTTCCATATCAACTACGAGACTCTAGGAAAACTACTACAATCTATATCCTGTCCGATGTGTATAAATACAGACTTTATCAAGATACTACGCTTTTGAAATAAACTCTTATATAGAAAAAAAAAACAAATATCATATAAAACTGCCAATTATTTCTAATATTTAAGTAGTATACTATTTTGTGATTGTGTGATAAATCTCAGTCTTTTGTTGAACAAGCTCATATATTTTCGTTGATCGTTAACGAAATAGTCTATAACCTAATATTAATAAATAAAAAACTTCTTTTATATATATATAGAATTATAATTATATCACTTCTAACAAGTACAAAACATGTAAGTTATGCGATATAGTGCTGTCAAGTTAAAAATCCCGTTTATTTATGGTATCATGGTTATAGAAGAAGTAGGTCTAAAAAGTATCTATATGACATTTTCTCTAGATCCCTTCATGACTGAAAACTTAACTTAGCTCGGGAAACTACTTAAATTTTCTTTGAATTATAAATTTTATTAAGAAAGTTCTTAAAATCACATACGAATTTTAAAACACCCAATATACATACTTGGACCTTTTTTCATGTATATAGTCGTGAAAATTTACGATTTTTCGCCATTTTCGATTATATTGTAGCCATTTCTGTTCTAATAATCTCAGGCTGATGAGAATAAAACAGTTTGTAAAGAATCTCACTTTAGTCTTAGTTTCTAGAAAAGAGTATCTATATGACATTCTCTCTAGATCCCATCATGACTGAAACCTTAACTTAGCTCGTGAAACTACTACTACACAGCTAAATTTTCTTTGAATTATAAATTTTATTAAGAAAGTTCTTAAAATCACATACGAATTTTAAAACACCCAATATACATACTTGGACCTTTTTTCATGTATATAGTCTTGAAAATTTACGATTTTTCACAAAAAAAAACAAATAGCATATAAAACTGCCAATTATTTCTAATATTTAAGTAATATACTATTTTGTGATTGGCTTTGGTTATATTATTTGTGATTTATTATGTTAATAATGGATGCCATTGTATAAAAATCATCATGAACTGATCAATATTGAAGCTTCAGAGATTCTTCACAACACATTTTAGAGCCATATAATGAGCCTCAAAAAAGACCTGGATTAAAATTATTATAACGTTCCTGCATTTGAAAGTCCAAACTTTAGAATATCCAAGATTAGGAAGATTACAACCACTCGTTGTTAGCTCTAGTAAAACTTACCAATAAAAAATGACCTATCCAACAATAACATGTTAATTATAAAGTACCCTTATAATAACGATTAACTTTTAAGTAACATCTTAATTCACATATCTTAAGTATTATAAATTCTGTAACATTTTAACATGGATTTTCATTTATTTTACTTGATAACACACATTCTTTGAGAGCTTTTTTGATGCCTTTTTTGTTTGAAGCAAATGCTATTAGGACAACTGTTTTATAGTTTTTAGATTTTAAGTTATCATATGAAATATATCTTTTCAAAAAAGTAATAAATTTCTGTTTATGTCAAATATCTTATACACTCGAAACTTTATAGTAATTTAACGTAAATTTTCGTTTCTTTCACCCCAAAATGCATTTATTCTGTGTATTTTACCTTTAATCGAGAGAACTTTTGGACATTTTTCCATGTATATAGTCGTGAAAATTTGCGATTTTATGCCGTTTTCAATAGTTTGCCGCCATTTTCTTTTAAACAATACCAAGTTGATCAGAATTACAATGTTCATAAATACATTTACGCTAAATCTAATGGTATTATAATAATTTTCATACAGACTTTAGTTTTTAAGTTATATAATGAAATGTACCTTTTCAAAATATTTATGAATTTTTGATTATGACGCTTATCTTAAAACCTAGAAGCTATATAGTAATTTAATGTGATTTTTCATTTATTTCGTCCAAAAATACATATATTTGGTGTGTTTTACCTTTGTCCGAAAGATAAATATATTTGGAAACTTTTCCATGTATATAGACGTGAAAATTTATGATTTTTCGCCATTTTTCATTATATTGCCGCCATTTATATTCTAATAATCTCAGGTTGATGAGAGTAACACAATTTATAAACGAACGCTGAATCGAACGGTATTTTGATAATTGTTATACAATTTTTAGTTTTTTAGTTATTCAATGACATTTATCGTTTTAAAAAAGTAACGGGTACCTGTTTATGTCGAATATCTTAAAAACTAGAAAATTTATAGCAATTTAACATGGTTTTTCGATTTTATCGCCTGAAAATACATATAATTTGGTTGCTTCATCTTGTATATAGTCGTGAAAACTTGCGATTTTCTGCCGTTTTCAATAGTTTACCGCCGTTTTATTTTATATATATATATATATATATATATATATATATATATATATAGAAGTTTTTAAGTAGTTTTGTAACATTTCTACTTATATCATGACCTTTTCCTCTATATTTACTCTATATTTATCTATATTTATATACAAAGGCATCAATTACAATCAATTTTCAAATCTAATTTCCCTCTTTCTCGGTTTAGTAGGTCTTTTTATTAAGCTGATTGAAACCACCATATCAAATACTTCGATACCGACAAAATGTCTCTTTGAATTCAACAAAAATATTTAATTGGCCATATTAAAACCTAAAATATATGTCCACAACAAAATGATCAGTCCAATAACAAAACATTGACATGAATATATTTATAGAAATATCTACTGCGATGTAGCATAAGTTATGCCATCCATCGTAAAAAGTGGAAAACATTAATCACATGACAAGAAAATGGGTCAGACACAAACATCAAATTGACAAACAAAACTATAATGACGAGGAGAAACTGAATTGAGATAACCTAGCATCGTTGAGATAAACAACAAAAAATGGTCGTGCTATAAATATGAAACCCAAGGAGACATAATGGCAGATTTTCCTTAAGCGTCATTACACATCGAGGAGATAATATTGGAGATTATTTCACTTTACCCTCATCATTTGCAACAACGGCAAATTTCAAAACTGATTGGAAAATTTACATGAACGAACTAATAATGTTTTCTAAGCCCTTTTATGCAAACATCTATTAAAATAACAAGAAAACTGATATACATAGATATATATATATATATATATATATATATATATATATATATATATATATATATATATATATATATATATAGAAAAGGTTTCCCTCTAACTTCATTTCCATAAAATACAGGAATATATCCAGTCCGTCCATTTTAGATATTTGATTTATATTTTGAGTACACAAGAAATAAGCCTTTTCTACCCTTTTATGTTTATATAATATTTTTTTAACAAATACTTGCTAATTTTGGCAAACAATTCAGAAGATTAAACAAATATTGCAGTGTTAATTTCGATATAGTACTAAAATAACTGCTAAGAAACAAATTCAATTAAGAGAAGTGTTTAAATTATTTATATACGACTCCCTTCCTTCACTTTATTTCTTTTTTATTATATGCTATTCCTTGATTTTCTCGTGTATATATTTTTTCGTTTAGTTTAACTAGTTTATTTTATTATTCATGATAGTTATAATGATAGTTGTTTTTTTCTTATCTTTTCCGTCTCAGACAGGTCATATCTCTCAATATTCTAGTGGATTTTACTAGTACTTCTGTACCTATTCATATTCTATCTTCACAGCCAATTCTTAAATAACTACATTGCATAATCTGTTTTCTTCGTCCATATTTTTCTTTAGTCCTATTGCTCATTTGCCTTTTAAGCGGGACAAGTAAGCTTCCTTATATTTCCTTGTTTTTCTCTGATGAGGAACCTAAACTCAATAGGGCCTCCGCCTTCAAAGATCCGATGGTATTAATATTAATAAATAGAGGAAAAGTTTGACATTGTTACTAAATAATATTATCCCTTAATAACTATAAAAAATTTTAATTGCATTTATCATCATGTATATTCTACATATTATACTACTTTGTTAAAAAAAACACTAAAGCAGAAAAACAAATATAAGTCAAGAATTTGACATAATGTTTCTTATTTTTATGATTAATTTATTATATATTACATACTTAAGATAAAGACCATCATAAAAAATCAAATAAAAACTATACCATATCTATCAATAACAATAAATCAATATATCTAAAAATACGATTATAGTTTTCTAAAGTTAATAATAATTTCAGACCTTTTCCTAGAACAAAAACAGACCTATTATGTTTTCAAATATAGGGAACTTATGAATATATAAATCATTCAATCTAACAGAATTCTTATACAATTTATTATCAGAAACCTTAGAAAATTTCCAAGTAAACAAAGTAAGTATTGTATCTTAAACTAGAATCTAAAATTGATTACTGTAGTCTTTTATATCAATTTGCCTCCATTATCGGTTTCAGTTCTTTCTTCAGACTAAACCCGACAAATAAATCTCAGCCTTTTGTTGAACAAGCTCATATATTTTCGCTGATCGTTAACGAAATAGTCTATAACCTAATATTAATAAATAAAAACTTCTTTTATATATATAGAATTACAATTATATCACTTCTAACAAGTACAAAACATGTAAGTTATGCGATATAGTGCTGTCAAGTTAAAAATCCCGTTTATTTATGGTATCATGGTTATAGAAGAAGTAGGTCTAAAAAGTGACATGACAAAAAATGACATTTTCTCTAGATCCCTTCATGACTGAAAACTTAACTTAGCTCGTGAAACTACTACTACACAGCTAAGTTTTCTTTGAATTATAAATATTATTAAGAAAGTTCTTAAAATCACATACGAATTTTAAAACACACAATATACATACTTGGAGCTTTTTTCATGTATATAGTCGTGAAAATTTACGATTTTTCGCCATTTTCAATTATATTGCCGCCATTTCTGTTCTAATAATCTCAGGCTGATGAGAATAAAACAGTTTATAAAGAATCTTACTTTACTCTTAGTTTCTAAAAAAGAGTATCTATATGACATTCTCTCTAGATCCCATCATGACTGAAACCCTAACTTAGCTCGTGAAACTACTACTACACAGCTAAGTTTTTTTTGAATTATAAATTTTATTAAGAAAGTTCTTAAAATCACTTACGAATTTTAAAACACTCAATATACATACTTGGACCTTTTTCCATGTATATAGTCGTGAAAATTTACGAATTTTCGCCATTCTCGATTATATTGCCGCCATTTGTGTTCTAATAATCTCAGGTTGATGAGAGTAATACAACTTATAAAGAATCTTACTTTAGTCTTAGTTTCTAAAAAAAAAGTATCTATATGACATTCTCTCTAGATCCCATCATGATTGAAACCTTAACTTATCTCGTGAAACTACTACTACACAGCTAAGTTTTCTTTGAATTATAAATTTTATTAAGAAAGTTCTTAAAATCACCTACGAATTTTAAAACACCCAATATACATACTTGGACCTTTTTCCATGCATATAGTCGTGAAAATTTACGAATTTTCGTCATTTTCGATTATATTGCCGCTATTTCTGTTCTAATAATCTCAGGTTGATGAGAGTAATACAATTTATAAAGAATCTTACTTTAGTTTTAGTTTCTAAAAAAAGTATCTATATGATATTCTCTCTAGATAACATCATGACTGAAAACTTAACTTAGCTCATGAAACTACTACTACACAGCTAAGTTTTCCTTGAATTATAAATTTTATTAAGAAAGTTCTTAAAATCACTTACGAATTTTAGAACACCCAATATACATACCGTCAAAAATTTTCCATTCATTTTAACATAAAATGGATATATTTTCAATCTTTTTATCGCTGAAATAGTAGATATCGATGGGAGTATACCTGTTTTCACTTTACACACATTTAGAAGCTTTTAATTCTGATGTGAATTTAAGAAAAGCTGTTTTTCAGACACAAATAAATAAATGGATATCACTTGTCAATATTTCCCTCGGTTTGGTTTGAATACCCTGTCAAAAGCATCGAAAGGCCTGGAAATATACGGCAGCATCAATTGTTGTTAAGGGAGCTATGGACGGCACTGCAAGCCATATTCTATAATAAAATCAGAATTTATAATTCTACGATGGAAAACGTTTTGGCATTCCGTCACTTATTTGCATCAGTTTCTTATTATCTAAAGTAAATGTTCGTCATTATCTTTAATTGCAAAGAATACGCTTCTTAAATCTTTATTTTATGAATTTGAAATCCTATCCCATAATAAAAACATAATTTATAGTTTCTCAATAGAAACCAGAATGATAATCCCTTTCTTATTTGCATCAGCTCCTTCTTTTAACTGATTATGATTATCTTTTATAACAAAAGAGTACACTTTTAGAAACCATATTTCAACAATTACACAGTCTACCATAAAAATATAATTTATAGCTTCACAATGGAAATAATTATTTTTACAGCACCTTTCTTTTTTTTAATTTTAACAGACTATAATTAATTTTTGTGAAAATAATTATATTATATATTTATAGTTTTTTTGCGAAAAATAATTACAGCTTTTAGACAAAATATATTACGCTTTTTCTATATTTCATTAAACACTGACTATAAAACTACATTTTATAATAAAAATGTAATTTAAACATAATTGCATCAATTTTTGTTCTATCGAATTATTTGCTGTTGACGATCTTAAAGAAGTTACGTCGATATATAATTTTTGGATAGTTTATTAATTTATTCAGACAAAAATACAATACTTTCGTGATTGATGTAAAAATTATACGACACTGAAAATAAGAACAGCAAAAAGTTAGATATTAACGAACCTTGAGCTTTCGAAAAACATCATTGTCTCCTCCAAACCAAAGCCTTATTAAAATTCGAACCCTTCTTTTATTGTCAACAGTTTCCATTTTTTATTATATATATATGAACCTTATTCATATTTATGGAAAGTTTCTTTTATATAACATTCTTAGCACAAACTACTCAGCCTCAAACTGATAGGAAGGGGTAATGGCTTTTTCTAAATAAGTTATTTAAATAAAGAATTACTTTTATTTTTCTTCGATGTAGACATAAAACTATATTATCCTGGAATCCCTAGAAAATGGAACTTTTGAAGTAAAACCACACAACTCAAGCCTATAAGGGATGCTTGAAACCTCTCAAGATATCAGTAAGCTTCCAACAGAGAAAAGAGTAAAATCCTGCGTTACTTGATAAGCTTTTTTCCCTATGATGTTAAGAGAGTATGAAATAGTTTCGAATATATTTAAATATTCCAGATATTTAAAAATTAATGGGTATTTGATGAATTCGAATTCAATGAATTTTAATAAAGATGAACATTCTAAAGTGAAACTGGACAGATTACCCAAGAATGACCTTAAAGTATGAACTTACAGTCTATATAGCGTAAGGATATTGGCTTGAATGTTTTCTAATTATTGTTCTAATATTGATAATATATTGTAACAAGTTGAATCTGTCAAGTTTATTTTTTATATTCAGAACTTACTTATCACAACTTTACTACCCGTAAAAATATTGTGGATATTTTTTCCTCTCTCTCTCCTCTGAATCCATTTTCAAATATTTTACCACAAATTTTGTTAAAGATAGATAAAACGCCGAAAATATTAACATTTAAGATTTCTATAAACATCAGTTTGCCGAAAAAGTTGTTTCAGTTTTTATATTTTCTAAAGCGAATTTATCTATATAAATTTCATTAACAAATGTTATATGTGTTTTTTCGCTAGATAAACTTTAGCGACAATTCTGGTAAAGCTTTTATTATATATCTGTAAAACTTATGAAATTTCTGTTAGAAAAATTGAATCAAAAGATTTATTTAAGTGTATTTACTTTCATTCACTTCTCATAATTTAAATATTCCAGAAAGAAAAAAAATTAATAGACATTTGATGAATTCGAGTTGAATGAATTTAAATAAAAAATTAACATTCTAAAGTGAAAATGGGTAGATAACCCAAGAATGACCTTAAAATATGAATCTACAGTCTATACAGCGAAAGGGTATTGGCTTGAATATTTCCTGCAGACAAAAGTAAATCGTGTTGCTATAGCAACGCGTACTAAATTTTAATGGGTGAGGAAAGGTTGGGTCATCAGAGTAACAAAAACTTTTAACAAAATGATGATTAAAACACTTTGAATGGGATTTATGTTAAAAGAATCAAATGTTACGTCGCGCCAAAGCTATTAATACTGATTAATGTTTGATTATGGAGCATATACTCGAAAAAACTGGTGATAAAAAATACATTACATTTACATCGCCCTCCCTTAAGCATCAGTAGGTGTTAAATTCCAAGACTAGCAACATAAGGTTCATTTTAAGAAACCACCCACATAATGGAAGCACACACTTGGAAATGCGTGATTAATCTTGTCTCCTGCGACCCATTCTCCCCTAAATGCTTTAAAACAGGGGAAGTTTTATGCTATAAAGTATATTGGAAAATAACCATCTACTAAAAATACTATTAATTTTATTTTTTTTATGCACAACAATATATTATAAAGTTCCTAACAATGCTGTTCAAAATATATCAACCAGGTTTATTCAAAGACACATCGCCAAGCCATAGAAAGTATTTTAGAATGAAACAATAAAAAAAGCTACAGTAAAAAGTATATATAATAACATTATCATTATTTGTATATAAGGTTGGGTAAAAGGGTATTCATAGGGCCTTAAAAGCGCAAATATCTAGTTGATTCAATGAAGTTCGTTTAAACGGTAGCAATTTATACAATAGAAAATATTTTGATTGATTCCAGAGGATGATTTTCATTCTGTTTTGCTTTTTTGCTCCCAAAAAGGAAAAAAATACAGTGCAAGTTCACTGAAAATTATGCAAAGCAGTAGGTGGGACATATTGTCCCTTTGCTTACTGCGCTACCATGTCACCTTATCATTATTTTAATTCAAATCAAAACATAACTTGTCATACTCAAAAACTATATGTTATTATTTTAAAATTACTGTTATTATTTTTTCCTGTTGAGCCACGTACATATATTGATTTGTGAGCTTCTAACTTATGCTACATCGTCCCAAAATAGAAAACTAACGATTGATAAATGATTTAGTGATGAAAAATGGATTTATTACAGAACCGTTCAATGCAATAGATTATGCAACAAAGGTGATAAGTCAGTTCAAATGACATCGAAATCTCATTTCAAAGGAAAATAATAAACAAGAGATTGATGACTGCGTTAAAATATTACTGCCCTATGCAAAAAAAAACTACGATTTATTAGAGATGACCTAAATAAACTCGTGCTTAAAAAAACATACAACTTTTTTGCGTGTTTTCAATTTATATGCAAAAGTTATATATCTTCTAAAGTCAGCTTTTATTTCTTTAAAAAAAATCGAATACAAGGCATTCTGAAAATGTGTATATTTATTTTTTAGCATGAGAATAAAGAGTCAATCAACTGTAAAGTGTAACAGATATTGGCAAATTATGAAACACGATTACTCGAGATTGAATATTCGATGTTTTCATCACTTAAATTATCCTAAAATCTAAAAAAACACTGTATAACACTATGAGAACCCAAAATTCAATTTAAAAGAGCACCAATACTAGAATAGTTGGATAGTGCTTTGATTGTGCATGGATCATCATACACATTATTTTTTCACGAATATCTACAGCAGTATGTATAAATACAGTTAATGTATAAATTAAAGCAACAGGAGAGGCTTGTCTTAGTAAACCAGACAACGCTGCAATTTTCAACATTTACCAACACCCTGTTTTCAGATGAAGCACATTTTCATCTTCACAAATACGAAATATAAACATCAGAAACACTTTCACTAACATAGTGTAATAAGTGTATGGGAAGGGATGTGCTATTACAGAGATATTAACTCACTTCTTGGGATTAAATTGTGCAAAGAAGAACTGCAAATGGACATTTTTCAATCCAACCTATGTTAATGTTCTTTGCTTCAACAGTCATCTTGTATTGGCCTATGAATTCGTTTTAAAGGATTTTTTTTGAATTTCAAGTTTTATTGCGAAAAATATTATATATCGATAGGTCCGACTTTTCCCATTTTTCAGGCAATTTACGGATTCCGTCTCGAAACAACCGCGTATCTTTGAGGCTATTCACGAATGGATCCATTTTTTAGTATCTTCATAAGAAATGACGCGCTGCTCAGACATATCACGACTCATATGTTAGAATAAGTAATCAGAAGGAGCAAGGTATGGAGAATAGGACAAGTTGGGTAGCACATCCCATTTTGATGTTTCCAAATATACTTTAGCCGGTATGTAGTAATCCCCATTGATGGCTCAATTTGATTTTATAAGCTCGTAGTATATCACTCGAAGTTAATCCCATCAAATACAGAGAATGAGCTTTGAGACATGGATATTCGGCTTTGCCGTTGATGTTGATGCATGACCAGATGGTCCTCATGTCTTTCGTTTGCTTTAGATTATCGTAGGGGGCCTGCTTTCCATCACCAATAACAATACGGCCAAACACTTTTCAATGTATCTTAGCTTTTTGTATCAACCCCATGTTCGAATCATTATCGAGTAATCCTTTCAAATCCTTGTCTATTTTTGTCTTTCGTTGTAAAAACCGCCACTTTTAAAACGTGCAAACTGACATGTTAAAGTGGATGGAGCATGGTTTCCAAGTTTAACATAACATTTAATGACCTTTAGCCGCCTTTGTACTCCTATTCTTTTTTAATTAATTATATCTTACATTCGATATGCTTATTCTAGTGGATTAATACATTAGTATGTATTTCGCAAATTAAAATAAAACTAAACTATTTAAACTGAAGTTAAGAATACAACTACACGCTAAACAATCATGTGATTTGGTTCGCTTCAATCTTCTGGTTTCCTGCGTGTTGTCCAGTAGCTGTATTGCTTCCACGTTGCTGTAATTTAGCAACCTTGTTTCATGTTTTAAGGTTAGACCTTGGATTACTTCGCGTATTCATTTGATTTCGAGGTCATCGTGCTGTTTGGTTACCCAGCGTTACATATTGGTAATCAATCGTAGAACTTTGTTTTGGATATACGCTGGGTTACTAGTCGATTTGATTTCTTAGCATTAGCCCATATTTGCACCCCATTGGTCCAAATTCGCTTTAAGATCGACTGATAAACCAATCTCTTTGATTTTAGGTCAAGTTGAGAGAATAATCCGACTAACCGGTACAGTTGCTTGACTTTGAGCCTAATCTGATTTGCTCTTATCTAACATGATGTTTCCAGTTTAACCTACCATCGATATATATTCCAATGTATTTAGCTGATTATTATGAATCGGGCATCCGTCAAGTGATATAATTAGGTTCTTATCACTACACCGCAACGCAAAATTACACAGGCAGATTTGGAGCTATTAAACTGTATATTCCCCTCTGTAGCCTTTTTGTACCTCCTATTTATTAGCCTCTACTTGTATTTTTCTACAGCATTAGATAGATATACATCTTTTACCATGATAACTATGTCGTTGGCAAATGTTCCAATTACTGTTTCTTTTGTTGTTGGGATATCAGCTGTATAGAACAGATATAAAAGTGGTCCCAAGACACTACCTTGTGGAATTGTAGTCAAAATAAATTTAAGTGTTGAGAATGCCCCTGAATGAGAGACTGTTCCGAAAAGATATGATATATTTAAATTAAAGTAAAAAAGTAAAACTTCCCGCAAATGCGATTTACTCGATACAAATTCATACATTTCCGCACCGAAAAAATGTTTTGTTCACACCTCGAAGAAATTGCACTTAAGTAAGGCTTCAACATCAAGCCGATTACAAAATATACCCAATACACACTAACACTATCTGTTAAATCCTTGAAAATTAATTTATAGGCTTAATATAATATAAACCGGTTGAAAAAAACTAGTATTTATTAATTTAAAAGACGTACTTTAAACAAAAAAAATTAACCGTAAACAAATAACAATTTAATACTCCCCATTTCAGTGAAATATAAAACTTTAACTTCGAGGGAAAAGTGATTTTTCTCGACATTAAAAGTTTAAGAATTCGAGACAAGACAAAATATTTGCTAGATCCACCGATATTTCTCAAGAAACCGTAAGAAATCACATTTTAACAAAAATTATCTTTTTGCGGAAAGGCAAGAGCTCCAATTCAAATTGTTAAATGGAATTAAATTCTGCACGGAGCATTTTCATTTCACATTAAATACGAAACATAGTAATTTTCTTAAAAGGTGATAAAAATTTATACGGTTTTTGTTCATAGAAATTTTAAATATAAAATATTTGCGGTAAATGTAATTACATTTATTCTCTCACATTTTTTTTTGAGTGAGAGGGAGGTTGTTAAAGTTACAGACAGGACAAATAAATGCGGTATTATAATTTTAGCACAATATAAAAAATTATAATTGATTAGATGGAGATTTAAAAAATTACTGTGTTGCTTTCATTTAGGAAATATCCGAAAAAAATTGTGTCACATTTTCTGCTTTAAAAGTAATCCTTAAATCGTCATTATAATATATACACATTAACGACACTAGTGATTTCATTTAACTAGATTAGAAACATTATTTATAAAAAGCTTCAGCCATCAGGCTACATCAACCGTAATATTCTTCTTTAATAACCGAATTACACGATCGAAAATTAGAATGTGTTTTCGAAAAATAAATCAACTGCCTAAGATATTTTATTCGACGCTAAATCAGAAGGTAATTTTCCGTGAATGGTGCCGAAATTAGGACATGTATTCAATGAAGCTTCAAGAATAAAATATTTATAGAGACGTAATTATATTTATTTCCCTTTTTTGTTCCTTCTCCATGGTACAAGCAGACTAAATAAACTCGACAGAAAACAGAAAATGATTGGATAAACCCGTAAAAAATTCAAATTATAAATGTTTCTTAGTTACTCAGACGTTAAAAAAGTCCTTGATTTCCTTTTATATGTTTGTTCCTGTATATAATCAAGAAAATTTGCCATTTTGAAGATCAATCTGGTAAAACAATAAAATAGCTGTCAAAACTAGTGATTTTCTAGTGTTGTTCTAATATTGATCATATATTATGATAAGTTCAATCTGTCAAGTCTTTTTTTATATTCTGATATGATTTAACACAACTCTGTTACCAACAAAAATATTGTAGATCTTTTTTTCCACTTTGTCCTCGGAAACCATTTTCAAATATTTCACCAGATATTTTGGCTTTAAGGCAGATAAAATTCTGAAAATACTAAAATTTAATGCTTCTATAATGCTTCGTAAATGTCATTAACCAATAATATATGTGCCGTTTTGTTCTATGACCTTTTGCCACAATTATGATAAAGTTTTCATTCCAACTTTTTTTAAAATTTTTTAAAATTTTGGTGGAAAAATTGAATCAAAACATTTGTATAAGTACAACGTGGGGCTAAAGCCTGCTCTCATTTTGATTGTCTATAACTCTGCTCAAAGAAAAGATAAGTAAGTTTGGTTTTCATAAAAAGTTTATTTGGTCTTTACGTTTTTTTTTGTTATGAGTGAAAAATTATATTGGTTAAATGGTGACCGCGATTCGCTATGCAACTTTCGGCTATTTTTAAGCCATTTTTCATGACATCCTGCAGCATTTGAGGATGAATTTCTTCAATTTCGTGACGAATATTGTCTTTAAAATGTTGAAATGTTTGGGGCTTATTCACGTACACTTTTGATATTAAAGAACCCCATAATAAAAAGTCTGGTGCTGTTAAATCCGGAGATTTAGCTGGTCATGCTAAATCGCCACTTCGCGAAATTAGTCTTCGTGGAAAAACGTCATTCAAAAATTGAATTATTGAACGAGCTAAATTCACATTCACACAAATCACTAAATTCCATTTCAGGCACAAGAAAAATGAAGAAATCAGTGTCGTCAGCGTAAAACGCGACGTGAATGTGCTCTTTTTTCGGCAGATCTGAAATAAAGAGGTTAAATAAGGCTGGGGCCAGCGGGGAACCTTGAGGTACGCCAGCATCGATTTGCTTACGACTGGAAAGTGATCCCCTGATCTTGACCTGGAAAGAAGTCACATAACTAAGATGGCGCGCAATCAAAATGGTAGCAGGACTTTTCCCGACCTGTTACCTTTGCTTTTATTCGCTGTCACAAAGCCAACTCTGCACCAATAAGAAACTTTTCCAGAGTGACCGAAGCCGTTTTTTAAAATTTTAAATCACTTTATTCACATTACTTTTTGGCACAAAAGAACCGTTTAACAAAGCTTTGA
This sequence comes from Rhynchophorus ferrugineus, assembly GCF_030347505.1. Taxonomy (NCBI): domain Eukaryota; kingdom Metazoa; phylum Arthropoda; class Insecta; order Coleoptera; family Curculionidae; genus Rhynchophorus; species Rhynchophorus ferrugineus. The sequence goes on along the minus strand of NW_027472584.1, from coordinate 21,867,292 downwards.
AAAGAAAAAAATTACGTCAAGGTTTTTCATGCTTCAGCCTCGATATTTCCTGCAAATTAATCCTGTACATATCCATCCACACTCACAAGAAATTGGCGAACACAATAAAAAAATTGTTAAATATAGGAAACAATATACATTAGTAATTAATTATATTAAAACCCAATATCTATTAAAAAGTTAATGTTGTTATTGATGGATCTATCGATAATTTATCATACGAAAAATTTGATAAATAATGTGTTTTCTGTTTATATAAACATTTCATTTAATCAAAAAGTCTGTAAATCTCTGGAGATTTGAATGGCTTTAGGGGTGCTGCAAATAGAATTGGCTCACGGTAAAGGTTTAATTGTCAGGAGCTTGTAAAGATTTTAATTAATGTTTAAAAGCATTTTGATAATTAATCCTTCTAATCCCTCTCCTAGTCTTCCTGTTTTTAAATTGATACCGGCTACATCTTAATTTTTATACTCTTTATTTCGACCGATATCTCAAAAATAATTAGTTAAGGCTCTAAAATGGAGTTTTTATAGTTTTTCTTTTATTAATCTTGAGTAAAATATGAGAGTATGAATTTATTTATGGATCAACAAAATTTTTCCTTTTTTTTAACACACATATAATCAATAAAATTCTCGATTTTTTATCGTTTTGAAATATAACATTATAGCACTGACTCAACAAAAGATATATTGCTGAAAATATCAAGATATACGTAAAATGATATACCGAATACGACGATGATGTTTGTTTTCGAGAAATACTTGTATTTTAGGAGATTTTTAAATTAGATACACTATATTTTTACCCACGTCTTAAAAAAAATTGTAACAAAGCGTTTGTACTTTATTCTTAATGCTTTTTGGCCAAAATATAAAAGTATTAATTAATTTAAATATCAAAAATAGGTTCTACTTTGGTACAGGAATAGATACATTGATGAAGATATCAACATATACGTAAAATTTGTTACCAATACTATGACAATGCTGTAAGGTATCTCATATATATATATATATATATATATATATATATATATATATATATATATATATATATATATATATATATATATATATATATATATATATATATATTATATCTATTAAAATATCGCATAATATTGACCAAAGGTAAAAATAATAAGTTACCATTAAAAGATCAATCAAGATTTTTGCCAGATTTGAAACTTAGATTCTATAGGATCTTCGAATGATAGTACTTGATTTTAATAAATATCAAAAACATATCGAAAAATATTTTTAAGGAAAAAATTGAACCGACTTAAAAATATAAATAAGGAACTCGCTAAAATGTAAAATATAATCAATCTTAGATTTCCAATACAAATGGACAACATTTTAAAACCAAATATGTGCATCATAAGCGTTGTCATAGATAAATAAACAAACCTTATTTCACCTATCTACTACAAGTATTTTATATTCTACTATATACACCAAATTTTGCTTAATACTGCTAATAACTACTACCAACTGATCACTCATCATCATATGGATGCCCAGCAATGTCACAAATTTATATTATTATTTTTTATATTTAAAGGCGGTTTAAATTTTTTGTTAAAAATATTTTATTTTTCTCTTTTAGTGTTGTCTGCATGTTAGCTGAACGCTCTACCCATTACACCACAGAAGCAGTTACCTGCGATATTTCTACGCCTTTTCATATGATTTGGCTAGTTATTTGGCGCGGTTTTATTTGGATTATTTAACTTATATTTCACAATTAAAATGTCGGTTTTGTTATACCAACAGTGAAAAAAGATAAACAAAAATATATACTAGGCATTTATCACGTTTATTTTAACAATAACTTTAAATATTTATAAAAGCATTCACCTGCAATGCTTCATCAAGTACTTTACAAAATATATGTTTAGATATGTTTTAAAACATTAAATTCTGCTATACGTTTTTAACTCGACCTGTGCTCAGTTCCTTTTACTTTACTTAGTTTCAATGACACCATTTGAGTAATCTAAAATCTTAGCTTAATACTTACCAAAACCTATATATCTGTTTGCAATATTATTTTAACTACTACCAACTGATCACTCATCATCATGTGGATGCCCAGCAATGTCACAAATTTATATTATTATTTTTTATTTTTAAAGTGGGTTTTTAGTGCATGTGAGCTGAACGCTCTACCCATTACACCATAGAAGCAGTTACCTGCGGTATTTCTACGCCTTTTCATATGATATAGCTAGTGTTTAGAAAGCAAACTTACGTACACTGAACTACTTCCTATATTCCGTCACATCTATTCAGCAGTAACATTATACGCAAATGTCTGATTATTTTAGACAAAAAATATGTGAGAACTTTATACATGCCTTGAAAATTTGAGGTTTTCCCTTGATTTTCTCCTCCCCCAACCTCACCTGATTCTGACTTGCTTCCAATGGAACCACCTCCAAAGTGCATTCTTTCAAATAAAAAAAGAATTTTGAAAACTGGTGCTTAATCAATACATTTAAGAAAAATATGCAGCCGAACATAGAATCTCCTAGAATAATTTGTCTTTTTTAAATGTATTTCAAGCCCTATTCGATTTTCCAATAACCTAGAGAAAATATCTCAACGTATGAAAAATATCGCATTTTCGTCATTATCAGTTATTGGGTTTCGGTATATTTCCATTCTTGATTTTTCCTTTCCGGTATGTGATTTAGATAAAACAGTATCGACTCGCCACAGAAATACAATGGCAATATTATTTTATTGAACGCTTCGTTTGCAAAGTAAAATATCGGCGGGTTTCGATTTAAATAGGTTTACTTCAGCTATCGTTATTAAGATTGGAAAAATAATTTCACCTAATTCCCCTTAATTTTATTTTTCATGATTACATATATGTTTTGATTACTTTGAACTCGAAAGCAATCGATTATCTACAATTTATAATTAATTTTATCCTAAGTACCTTCGAATATATAAAAAGTAACTAAACTATTTCAAAGATTTGGCATATTTTAGCTGAACAAATCACGTAATCCCTAAACAACTATGTAGGTTAATTGAGGAATCGTTGAATTCAGGTCTAATCTACGTGTGATTAAAGAAACTTTAATTTAAAGCAAAGTACCGAATATATATTCTTACCATGTTCAATGAAGATGTATAAAATGGAATAGCTGCCAATTAGCAATATGTCTGCCCTAAATAATGTTACGAAAATTGTTATATAAACTAAAACGTCGGTAAATTTTCGAATAACTTGTCTCTAACTAGAGAAGATATTAAATTGCGAAAAAAAACTCAATTTTAATAATAAGAAAATATTTCTTTATTCTTTAATATATTTCTGAAGTTTGTAGTAGAACAATTTGTCTTTTTTTAACAAAATGCCAATTTTAGACGGGTAAATTCAGAATAGCAGCTAATGATGACGTAATAATAAATACTAATAGGCCATAATATTTACATAAATATTAAATAGTTGGAATATGATACTAATAACATACAGGACGATAATTAATAATAGAAAAGTGAAATTAATGATGATAGGAGAACTAGAAGTAATACATATCCAAATTGTACATAAGTAATTAGATGTAGAAATCGAAAGCAATGGAAACCAGCAGCTGGAAATAAATGTCTGAATTGGAAAAACCAAGAAGCAGTAAAAATAAAATATCAAGCAAAACTAAAATAGAAGTATGAGATTATGAGTTCTGTCAAGTAGAGATAAAGTAAGATACAATCAGCAGAAATAAAATAGCTCAGAAAAGTCAAGGATATAACAAAAATGGGCAAAATGAGAACGAATATCAATCTTGAATGAGTGAAAGAGTAGGATGAAAAACAGGTAAAGACAATATAGGAAGCAAGGACGGAAAAGAGAAATTCAGAGACCTGGCATAAATGTATCGGAGAAATACTTCAAAAGAATGGAAGAAGCAAGGCGACTCAGCAGAGATAGAAACAAACGGAATAATCAGTCGATAATAGTTGATTTTCCAGATATATAAGCTTTATAATACTTATGGAGCCACTGTTTGTTCTCAACAGTATTTGTTCTTATGTTCAATAAATACACCAAACTATTTTTTATAAATGGGTCTAAAAAAAAGAAAAGTTACTTTTTTAAGACTAATTTAACTTGAGACCTTTACGGCATTTAAATGTTGGGACTCAAAACGTTGATTTCTCTTTAACTATATGAAAATCGCTAGCATACCAAATAAGAAAAGTTTGTTAAAATAGAACTAGAAGTAAAACGACATAGTTTATTCGATATAGAGAAAATTGAGTTTTCCGCGAGTATATAAAACCGTTTTCGACTTAACGAGTTTCAACATCTAAATTTACGAAAGGTTAAAAGTATTGGAAAATAACTCGATTTTATGCGACTAGTAAATACACTTGTGAGGTTAATTCAGCGTCGTATAGCTCAAAAAGCAACGACAGATTTTAATCAAATTTACATCGATTCTAGGTTAGCTGAATGCCCCGAATTGATTAGAATTTGTACAACATGGGCGGAGATGAAAACATCGAATTTTAGTTGGAGACTACAAATGCCAGGTCCCAATAGTAAATATTATTTGTTGGCAAAGCGAAACACATTAATCTGTATAATTATTGACACTCTTGTCCTCCATTATTAACTGTGTTAACATATACATGTGACATAGATTCTAAAAAAAACGTAGTTCATAATAAAATTAATTGTATACTAATAAATTTACATTTAACAACTTTATCAGTATACTTCATAACCAAAAATTGAGAATTGTTTTATATCTTCCACTTATTTTAAAAAATCCATCAATCGTATATGGTGTATGGTGATATTCCAGCATTGTTTTCGAATAAAATGTAATTCTGTATGATTGTTTGTTCAATATTGTTAAACATTATATAATTCACGTAAAACTAGTAGATTAAATTTGAACACTATTTGTGAGATTGTAAATATTCTTGTAACAAAAATGCGCTAATTCTTATTAGTAGACATAATAACAGTAATATAAAATCACAAAAACGTTTATCAGCATACAATTTAAAATCTTGCCATATTAAGTAAAGCACCGATCACAAGCGTTACGATATATTGACGTTATTAAAATTTTTCTAACCATCATTTTCGCATTCAACGTTTGATTTTTTATTTGTTTTGATTATTTAACTTATGTTTGTTTGGATTATTTAACTTATATTTCACAATTGAAATGTCAGTTTTGTGTTACTAATAGTGAAAAAAGATAAACAAAAATATATAATAGGGATTTATCAAGTTTATTTAAACAATAATTTTAAATATTTATAAAAGCACATTCAACTGCAATGCTTCGTCAAGTACTTTTACAAAGTATGTGTTTAAATATGTTTTAAGACATTAAATTCTGCTATGAATTTTTAAACTTGAACTCTGCTCAGTTTCTTTTACTTTAGTTTGTTTCAATGACAACATTTGAGTAATCTAAAATCAAATTTGGACCTATAGGGTGCAAATAAGGAATCGCACTAAAACATTAAACCAACTGGTAATCCATTGCCCCCTAAACAAAGTTCTACGATTAATTATCAATGCTTATCGCTGCGTAACCAACGAAGAGCTGCACGATGACCTCCAAATCAAATGCATATAGGAAGTAATCCAAAATTTGACACTAAAACTTGAAATAAGGTTGCTAAATCGCCGCAACGTGCAAGCAAAGCAGCTACTAGACAACAGGCAGGGAACCATAAGATAGAAGCGAACCAAACCACACGAACTTGCTTAATGTAAAAGTATATTCTTAACTTTAGCCTAAGTAGTGTAGTTTTATTTTAATTTTGGAAATGCATACTGATGTATTAGTCCCGGACGCACCTCGCTTGTGTATTAATGCAAATAAAACAGCACAGTAGTACTAAATTAATTTGTAGCCGGCTTGAAGGCGCAGTGGTAAAGACAATAGGACGGTTCTCCTATTGTTGCGATATCCGCGGGTTCGAATCCTGCTGGGGCATAGTCGTAAATTTATGATTCTTTAAAATTTGTGATTATCCTAGGCAAGAGTGCAAAATCCGACAAGTAAAATGATCCCAGTCACGCCAGCAACCAAGCTGGGTAAGACCGGATGTCTTCTGAGATGATCTCTAAAGTTGGACATTTGCCAGTCGGTAGGCTTAATGCTGAGGACCGTGGTTCGGATACCACGTTAAACTGTAGGTCCAGTTCAGATAAACCCATAGTTGGTAAAAGGAGATTTTAAAATTTATTTTAATAAAATTGTAAATTAAAATTGTACTAAACATACATGTAAGATGTGATTTTAAAAAAATTCAATAAAAATAAACTTAATATTTTTTATTATAAGTGAATATTTACTTAAGGTACATACCTAATATATAATTAATAACTTGTTTAAAAGGGTTTAACACTATAAGAAAAACCACTAACAAAATAGATAATCATCAACAAACTGTTTAATTTCTAAAATATAAGATTTTACAGATCAGCCCTCGCAAATAAATGGAGAACAAAGAATTTATTTGTTCCTTTTTGTATCACTCCTTATTTACTTATATAAAACTAGCATTGTTTCCGTGATTTTAGAAACAAAAATTCAATTTAAATATATTTTGGTTATTATTTTTATTACACAATTACCTCGCGAAACAAAAACAAAAACTGTTTTTGTTCGAAATGAAGTTTTTAATTTAGATAAGTTCGAAAACATTTTTACCCCGGGAAAAAGTTGATTTCCCTTTTCGCGGAAATAGAAATTGGCAACGTATCCATTGTGTGTTTGCTTTTATAGACTCCAGACTAAAATACAGTACTCACATCTCGTAGCGTAAGAAAATTGGGTCTAAGAATTCAGAATCCTTTTCGGTATAACAGTGGGAGTCACGTCTTCTAACTAATCTTTAACAAAGACCGTGATAATCTCGGTGAAACCGGGAGAAATATTGAGAGTTACGAAGAAAAAAAAATGATAAAAAACAGGTAATAATATATCGATTTGAAAGGGGGGGCTACATTTCAGAAATTTATTATACGGTGTTTTTAGTGTTATATATAACCTTAAGACTAAAAATCCACGGTAAAATAGTAAATGTTAGTAATATTATATTGATTGGAAATCGACAAACTGAACAAACGTAGTCAAATGCTGAGTTGAAGTAATCTAACATGGTGTAGATTTACACCTTAGTACCCCTAAAGCTCAGTGCCATTGTGAGTCGGGAAGCAGTTGAATCTGTCGTGTTTTAAAGTTTTGAAGCATATTATCACAAAAGTCCGGAAAAAATGAACAACATTCACTACAGACATAGACCAATTAGACGAAGAAATCGCTGGATTGTAGCCCGAGTGCAGTTTCCACCAGAGCAACGCCTGTGTCGTAGAGTCTGCGTGCATTTGCTGGTGATTTTCATCATCATTGTCGCCATAATTTATTTCATAATCAAGAGAAAGGACCAAAGATCCGGATTTTTTAAGTAATATTCCATCAGCATTATTACATCTTAGTGTTTACATTAGTGTTTTTCCAATCAAGTTAGTTCATGTTTTTCCTTTATTTTAATGTATTAACATTATTATAAACATTGATACAAAATAATTTCGAAAATTATTATAAAAAACGATATATATAACTTCAAGGACACCTTTAAGTCCATTTTAGAATATCATACGTAGTTGTGGGGGAAGTGGTGGGGAACCAAACGACATCCGTTGCCATGCAGAGTCAGTCCAGCTTTAGCCTTCTTACCTTTCAAAGTGTACGACAGTTTTTAAAATTTACCATGATGTTGAACCTGATACATAGAATTCCACCACATCAGCCTAGATTTTACCATCCACTGGCGCTAAGAAACGAAATCAACCATAGAGACCGAGATTTTGAAATACTACTAACTTATGGATTGATCTACGTCACGCCATTTGTGGTACTATTGTTAACAAGTACCATCGCCGTCTTCGTATACAGTCTCTTCAAGGGAATATAGAGTCTGCACCCACCCATCGCAGCTCAACAATAACTTGCAAGTTAATATGATAACTCTTTTATCACTCTGTTATTAAAAATATCACAACAATGTTTATACAATCAGTAGTGCTCCAATAAATGTTTAAAATATATAAAACTGTTTTATTAAAATCTAAAAATCCAAAATAAGTTGACACAGAAATATTTGCATACATACAAATTATATTAACAATAAAGATATATTAGATTTCAGTTTTATTCAAAGATACATTTACAAAGAATTAGTTTTAAAGTTTTATATTAAAAAAAATGTTAATCAAGATATATAAATTCAATATCAGTTCCATTTTTCATTCGACTTTTATCCCTAAATAACTTTTAGTAGAATACGATATCGTAGCTTAAAAATCATTCGAATCTGTAATATGTTATCTTTGCTTTAAAAATATGTATAAAACATTCAGTGTTTCAGAAAATTAATTTGTTAAATTCAATCATTAACATTAATTTGCTTAAAATACAAAAAGATTAATGATTAAAAAAATATATGAATCATATATATAGAACCTAAATCATACATCATAAAATCATATATATTTTATTTGGATTTGGTGGGGGACAAGTTACGTCATATATTTGGTGGGGATCCTGTCTATGTTAAACTTTCAACGCCCTATTTCTATGCTCACTTTTCTTCAAGCAAGCGTATCTAAGTACTGTTTATAAAAGTGTATTGTTTGTGCAAAAAAAAATTGTGCAAGATGTCCAAAGTTGTTAGCACATGTCGCCTGGTACATCAACGTAGACGGTGGGTTGTTCGAAAAATCAAAATTTCACTAGCAGCAAGGAGAGGACGATCTGGAGGACGCTGCGGCCCATCTGGACTGCTATTGCTTTCGATCCTGCTAATCATCGCTTTCTTCATCTTCGCCGCTATCAGTGGGGTATTTCAGATGGAATTTACGAAGGCATATTCCCCTTTTCTACGTTCTCAATTGCAACGAATCGGACAAAGACTATAATTTCATTATTACAATACTATATTTTTACCATATACCATATATTATATAGTTATGATATAACACATATTTTTGAATAAATAACTTTATACCAGTACTCTATTTTTTTAAACCTTAACCTTACCTTCAGTAATTAGTTCATTAATTTAAATTAATAAGTTTTACATCAGTAATAACGTTATAAATGTCATTCAATTTTAAACGAATCTGCATATTCTTCTTTTCGTACTTCACTAAACCAGATTCCTATAAAATGAGTCAGCATCTCATAAAATATATCACGTTAAATTGATTTTATGTATGTATAATGTAGTTTTTTAACAGATAAAATTAGAGCTATATCTTATTTGTTCCTTTTTATGATCCAACATCTAACAATTCCATAAAAAGTGCGGGGTTTACATGTAAAAAATAACACCTTACGTTATAACACAGATAATTCGGTTTGAATTGTCTAATCATATCCAGTCAAAGTGTAAAAAGATATAGAAAATTTCCAAAAAATCGATTTTTCACTTCAATGTCAGATGGACTATTTCATCGGATGCACGTATTCCTGCTATTGTACCTAAGTCCTGCTTATATCAGTTATATTGGTTGCAGTTCTTGTGGTTGTATACGTCATTGCTACCACCAGTGATGTATCTGAAGTGTTAAGTATAACCCTTACATACACAGAATTTAGTGTCTAAATACATTGTAGGTATAACTATTTGTTAATTAAAACATATTATTGTACGTCCAGTTTTGTATTTTATTTGATGGTATACTTCTGATGAGTCTAATTATTTATAGACAAAAAAGAAAAAATCTGAAATAAAGGTCCTAATTCCTGTTTCCTAATTAATACTAAAGCAATTATATTGATTAAGCCATTAAATATAGGAATTGAAATATATTATTAATAATATTAATTTTGGCCATATATGATTTGCTAAGAAATATAATTACACAAAATATTAACTCCAATCAATTAAGAAATTAATAAAGAATATATTTCCCTGTTTATATCATATGGTTAACTGTTATTTTGTTTGTATTTCCTCTCTAAACAACTATTTTAAGTAACATTTTTTGTAGCCAATCACTTAAAAGTGAGTTTTAAAAATCATTTAGAGTATATTTCTTCATAAAAGCGTCCAAAAAAGAAATTCAGACAAGATGAACCCTACTTATCGAAACTATCGAAGCCTTCGCCTTCTCTCTGACAACATCGATGAAGATGAGTCCGATAGCGATTATATTGACCACATCAATTTTGCCAGTGAATGGGGCAAACCATTTGTCAATTATATCCTGACGACAAGATGTAGCTTGCCTTTGTATGAATGTTTTTATGATGTTGACATATTTATCCATAAAACACTCTCACTATGTTGTAAACAAGAAAACTCATTGTGTTATTATAACTATATTTATAATATTATTTTAAGTAAATATATTTGTGCTTTTTAGATAAAGTTTCATAGTTCTTATTTTATTAATTTGACAAATATTTAAAAAACAAAATATTAGAACTCCCTTTTTATAGTTTTTTTTTTCTATTGTTAAAAGCATTGTCTATTGATATGGTTGTCCAACACGTCATGTTCCTTAGCAATAGTATGAATACTCTTACGCTTCTTAAAAGCTGTATTACATAAAATTTATAATAAAAATAAATAAATATGAATTAAAATTTTCATGCTGTCTTTATTTATTCATTGTACTTTAATTTATGAAAACTTTAAAATGGTACGTGTTATAAAAAATCCGTTTAAGTTTTTGTGCCCAGCAGGTACAATTTGACAAAAAATCCGTTTTATTTAATGTTATAGAACAAAACCAAAAAATTAATACACTGTGTAATTACACAATCAAACTTATAAAACAATTTTCAGTTAGTTTGTGATATGTTATGTATACGTAAAAAATAAAACTAATAATGTAAAATAAACAAAAACAAAATGATCGCGAGATTATAACAGAGGAAATATAATCAAAATAAATTGGGGTGAATTTTATATATCTGGATGTTTGTGAGGGGGTAAAATCACCAGTAAGAATGGTGGAGGATTTATATTGAAGCGATGGCACCCCATATAACGCAGCTAGGCTTGATTTAAATAATTGCATCATATGTAATGTGAAAAAACTGTTCGGAAAAAACTGTCAACCCCAGAAAACGTACCACGACGGACAACGTTAATCCTATAAATCATCCAATTATACGTTATAATCGGCTATCTGCCAGCCAAATGGACTTTCCACTTGAATACAACAACCCCTGTTGTTTGCTTTATCTGTTTCTAACAGTTATACTTGCTGTTATCGTTGTTCATCTATAAAATAACATTCCTTAAATTATACCACGGATGTTGTAACACTCCCACTATATATAACGCAAATCCAGTTTATCAGTGTTATATTAAGTGCTTACATATATTTAAATCAGCGATATTTTTAAGAAAAAAATTACATGCAGTTTATTGTCCTAACCTTGCTCCCTCTGATTTCTTATTCTTCAAAACTCACAAATTTGATTCATGAAAAATACTTTTCGTGAAGTGGGAAGGTATCAGACTATTGCATGTATTTAGATCATGCAAACAACTGCTAAAAAATCTAACCTGACTGTTAAATTCGATGGTTTTAATATTCCATTCAGTATTTTGTTTATAGACAAAAAAGACTTGGTTATGTGTAATTTAGAGATGAAAAATGGGTATACTACGAATATCCTAACTTTAAACAAGGGCAGCCAAAAATTGAACAAAATTTCTAGTAGGATACAAAAAGGATTCGACTAACAAAATACGAATTCAACAATGTTGGGAAGATTTTAGATAAGATGAGAATATAATAAAAAGTCTAGAAATGTGCAAGAGTTATGAGACAAAGCGTATCATCAGGTCTTTTTTAAAATGTAAAACGATTAATTATAATTCGGATTGCTATTTTAACATGTTAGACCATTTAGATGTTAGAATAGTGGGAAAAAGCCAATTTACATACAAGAAATTTTTCCTCACTCACAGATCAAAAAAAAATCACAAAAGTAAGTAAAATATAGCAGGAATATATTGAATAATAAAATCTATTTCAAACCGCGTGATATCCTGCTTGTCTTATTAAATAAGAAAACTTGTTATCCAAACAACAAAAATAGATTTAAACAAAATTTTAGACTGAACTCTGTATAGTTAACAGTCTTAGTAATGCTTCGAAACCTTTGAAGTTAGTTATTTAATGGATTTACTTCCCTTTCTTATATTTCCAAATATAATTCAACTGCTAATAAATAATTAAATAATACGACTAAATATCTTACAAATTATCTAATTTTTAACGTCTCCTTTACAAGAATAAAATTTTTTAATTAAATAAGCTATAGTTGGAAGGTACAATGTTTAGTGAATACAAGAAGTGGTGTAAAACATCTTAGCAAAACTCTTGAGTGCATTTTTAACTAAATTAATTGCTACTGTAATCATTTCACCAAATTTATATTATTTATTTTAGAAAAGATCAATGAAACAAATAGCTTGCCATAAGGTTTTTGAAAATATTAAAGGATTAATTATTATTCAGTTAAAATAGCATAACTTATTAGACCAGCAAAACCTAAAAAGCAACCAATTTACATGAGAAAAATATGTTTTAACACCCACGACTTAAAAAACATTTCGAAAACTAGTAAAATAAGCTGTTTCTTTTATCTATTAACAAAACTTTGTATCCCAACGAAACAAAAACATTTAATCAATATTCTAGACTCTATAAACTCTTAAATATTAAAAACTAGATGACTCAAATTGGAATAATAAAAATGTCGCATTCGTTTTGTTGTTTTACGGGGTATAGAGCTTCATGTTTCGAGTGCATTTTGTCTGCTTTATTTAGGATCATCGAAAAATAACGGTCCCTTGTTGCAAATGACTAAATTCAATTGACCACACTCACAAACCGCGCTAGTGTTGCTTCCACAAATCAGAACGCTTTAGTATTCCCTCTAGTAATTTTTCAGTGCGGCTTTTTCAAATTTGGATTCCGTCTATTCAATTTCAAATTGATTTACAATAATACTGTCGAAAAATGTCAACTATTATAATCTAATATAGTTTTATATTAATTAAAATAAAAGTTTTGACGAATAAATTAACTAAACTGATATAATGAATCACTTTTTATATTCATATTACATTTTTTATTTCTTTATATAGACACGCGTGACATGGATGATAAAATTATAACCAAAAAAAATACGAAAATATCCTTTCCTCTGGTATTTTTGACTGTAGGTAATTTTTGGCCTTAGAGGATGTTAAATTATCCCGAGGTACTTGCGTTTTATATTAGCCCTGGTTATCTCGGGGGTTTATTTGGGCTTTAAAATATCCTTTCAGAGTGTTGTGTAGTAAAAGTACGTCGGTTTAAATCCTTTGACATTTTTTTCCGCTTCTGCCTCTTTCTCTCTGTCTCTGAATTTTAATGAAATATAATATTTTTTTATAATTTATTAACATATCGGTACTTGTTGTTGCCGACTAACTTACAATTTGTCTTTACGGTGACTTAAAATTAGGTACTTATCTAGGAAAAACTATTGGGCCTTACTTAGTCTATAATAAATAAAAGTTAGTTTAGTGTTTTTGTCATTTAGTAGACTTCGCTACACAATATCACAGGGTTTTATTCTCTCGAGCGTGTGTCATAGATCTATAGAGGTTTTAGTATTTGCTTGCACTATAACAAACTCATTGTTACACTTCATCCAAATAACCAATACATTCTTTTGTATTTTAGTTTATTTTCTTTGAAGTTTTTCCAATGAAGTTTTGTATCAAGATTCATCTCAAGGTACTCTATGGGAAAATAACATATTATTCATATTATTAGTATATGAAGAGTTTAATTGTAGGTGAGTTGAATTTGTAATGACTTACTTTCGTTGAGTTTTATTCGTAATATTTGGGTACTTATTTATACTATTACTTGCGTATTACAAATATTTCGTCAATTGTTGAATGTTGAATGATTTATATTATTATTATTTATAGATCTACAGGCTCCAAACCACGGTCCTAGGCTTTAAGATGACCGACTGGCGAGTGACCAACTTTGGTAATCATCCCAGAAGACATCCGGTCTTACCCAGCCTGGTTACTGGCGTGAGATTTTGCACTCTTGCCTAAGGACAATCATAAATGTTAAACAATAACAAACATAAATTTACGACCATGACCCTATCCCCCCTATAGACTATCTCAACAGTGGGATGACCGTCCTGTCGCCTTTACCACTGCGCCAACCAAGTCGGCTATTAGATTCTTATTATTGCTTTAAACGTTTGTAGCAGAAGGTTTCAAATACTTTAGATATTACTGTGAAATTGATCGATAAGTTTTACATCATTTTGGTGGATTTTCAGGTTTCGGAATTATAATAACTGCAGTTATTTTCCAAACATCCTAGATATGATCCAATCTTAATGCTCCATTAACAAAATTGTTGTGTTTTGTGATTATCTTTCTTGGTAGTTTTTTCAGCACTTGTGTATCGTTGTATTTTTGGATTGATGTCACATTTTATAATATTGGGGACCCTTTTTTGGTGTAACAAGATTAATCGCAAGCAAAGTATTATTTGTTTTGTGTAAAAGTATTTATTGTCATTATACATTTCTAGTTATATATGTTACCTGGAATTGTACGTACTACTATAGTTTTGACTCCTTTATATAGATAAGCTTTATTTATTAATGTTATTATTGAATTATATATACTACAAAACTATCCCAAATGTCCAAGAGTCTGAGGGGTCTTAAATGAGTAAATAAGAAAATAAAATATTCGTAAGATTCGCACTTGCTGATTAGTAAATTGTGTTCAAACTCAGTTTCAGATGATTTGTTCTAAATAATCGGTAAATGCATCAGCTTTTTGTTGTTTGTATTGCTAATTTCTCCCTTCCCCACAGGACGGTCCTCCTAATGTTGCGATAGTCGCAGGTTCGAATCCTGCTGGGGCATTGTAATTCCAAAAGTCGTTATAGGCGACAGTGGAAAATTCGACAAGCAAAAATCATTCTAGCCACGCCAGTAACCAGGCCGGGTAAGACCGGATGTTTTCTGGAATGGTCTCTAAGTTGGTCACTGGCCAGTCGGTAGGCTTAATGCCAAGGACCGTGGTTTGGGGCCCACTTTAAACAGTAGTTCCAGTCCAGAAAAACCCTCGTTAGTAAAAAAAGACTTTAAAATATATATTATAAATATATTATAAATACAGTATGTTTACAAAATAAATAATTAAATACACTGTAAAGAAATCGTTAAAGCGATTTGTCACATGCCTTGGTGTCTCATTAATATTGGAATTTTACTGTTTGAAAAATGGGTAAAAATCAGAAAACCATTTCCCGGTAGCACGCCCGATAGTTACCAGGAAAATGGCTCTAAATCGTGAGAAGGAAAAAATAAGACAAGCAAAACGTATTAGCGGCACACAAAGAGATGAAAAACAGGCACCAGAGATAAAGATGGCGGGCTGCTATTAGAGGCTCGCAACAAGAGTGCTTGATGTTTTTGTTGCGTTTCAAGGGAAAACTTATCTGAAAAATAAAAACACCAACAGAAAATACAAATAAATTAATGTTGACTCGCGAGGTAATGACACTTTACGTGCTATATCATTTGCATTTCATATTTATTAAAATACACCATCAAACATCACTATAAACTAAGTAAACACTTAAAAGATATATTCGTTTATCAAGCAAAGTATATTTCACGGTTATTCTCTTGAAAATCTCGTTATAATGGATAATTAAAATTAAGTGCAAATAATTATTACAATCTACTATCGCGTAATATAACTGTTTATAATTTACGAGAAAAATAGAGAATATTCAATTAACAAACGAATAAACAAGCGAAAATGTTACTTTGTTTATCTTTGTCATAATTTTATTGCGTTTAATCCAAATCTTTATAGTCAGTAGTTTTGGTAAAACTTCAAAAACTATTAGGTTAGATATTTAAAGGATATTATTTTGTTTAAAGGATATTTGTATAATTACAAAAGGAATTTTGTTTCTAATTCAATATATGCCTAAATTTATTAGAAACAATCTAATTTTTAACTTCTCTTTCACAGAATTAATAGTTTTGTAGAGATTAAGTATTGATTGAGTACTGATTAAATGGCCTGAACTAAAAAAGGTATAGTTGAAAGGTACAATGTATAGTGAATACAGGTGGTGTAAAACATCTTACCAAAGCTCCTTATTTTTAACTTAAACAGGTAACGAACAGGGCAAAAGTTCCGTTAACATATTGATTGAAGGCCATCTTGATTATGTGACGTTTAGTTCAATTTTGCTTTAACCATTGTGTTGTGTAGACGTCCAAATTTTATTGTGGATAAGTATACACCAAAAGAACGAGAAAAAATAGTGACAATTGTTATTAAAAATAATCGTTCCATTATTGCCACTCAGAGGAAATTGAGTCAAAAATATAGAATCGTCCGGTGCCTCACAAAACCACAATTTATCGTTTAAATGCAAATGTATGACTGCAGACAGGCCTCGCTCTGAAGTACAACGCATGTCTCGTAATGATGAAAATGTGGCTCTGGTGCACGGTAGTGTTGCAGAGTCTCCAAAAACATCAATTCGGAGACGTGGTTCCCAGTTAGACAATTCCAGGTGAAATTGAAGTTTTTTGTCTAATGAGCGATGAAGCCCATTATCACCATGATTTTCTTCTCAGTGGTCCCGTCAATAAACAGAACAATCGGTTTTGGGGAACAAAGAATCCTCCATTAACTCATGCATCATTGCATCCAATAAAAACAACTGTATGGTGTGGTATTCATGCTGGAAACATCATTTGTCTCTTTTTTTTTAAATGACCAAGGTGTTGCAGTTACTGTTGCTGCTGAATGGTACCAAGACATGATTCGAAATTTTCTTATGCCTGAAATGCAAGAGCAAGGACTAGAGGACATATGGTTTCAGCAAGATACAGCTCATTCAACAATTAAATTATTGAACGACCTATAAGCAGACTTTTTCTTATGGGTTTCTTTAAACTAAAAATGTATGTAATTAAGCGCCAAACGATCTTAAAGACAATATTCATCAAGAAATTCAGATGTTGCAGGATGTCAAGAAAAATGCCTTTAAAAGAGCCGAATGTTGCATAACCAATCGCGGTCACCATTTAGCCGATATAATTTTTCATTCATAAAGAAAAATAGACGTAAAAGTCAAATAAACTTTCTATGAAAACCAGACTTACGTGTCTTTTCTTTGAACAAAGTTATAGGCAATCAAAATGGTAGCAAGACGTTTGCCCCACGTTGTAGTTTAATTGCTGTGATATTAACATATTGCCCATGGCTGAAACCTATCAAACAATTTTTGAAACTTATAGTTTATACTGCTGCCACAGATCCCAATTGTCAATGATTTAAAAATTCATTTCAAAATAATTTGAAGACATTGAATTGCAATATTTGTTGAATGGCAACCGATCTCATACCCAAAGAACTTCCTGACAGTTTAGCAATTGATAAATGAACTGTTACCAGACATTTGCATGCAATGAAAAAGTTTGCAAAGAAAGACATGTATATGACATTTCCAACAGTTTCATTGCTTGTAAGACAGAAAAAAGAACAATTTTCTGTGACCTATTATGACAGACGATAAAAATTGAATCTTCCACGATAATTCTAACTAAAAATCATAGGTTAGTCCGGCATAATCCACCAAAGGGGCCATAAAGATTTTCTCTGCATATGATGGGAAAGCATTAAACTATTACTGTAGATATCTACCAAGTAAAATAAACAAATTTAACTACGTATTATTGCCAAAAAAAGAACAGAAATATATATCCTCTGGCGTTCTACCACATGATGGAAAGACAGAGAGTTGTGACAGTTCGAATGGAAAATTCTGTCGCATGTACTCACCAGACATAAAACCCCCTGGTTACTACTAATTCAAATCATTTTGATGTTAAAAATGATTTAATATAAATAATTATTTATAATTATAAATTTAAAATGATTTATATAAATAATTGATACAAAAAGAGACAAAATATTACAAGAAATCCCACAGAGAGAAAATGCTTGGAAACTGTATATTTGGGTATATGATAACCTCCCTTATGTTGAAACTAACCTCCGTTATTAGTCCTCAGATGAACTTAAGCCATTTTTATATTTAATTTATACAGAAAGAAAGGAAAATATGTCACACGAAAATTTAATTTATTTTAAAATGGAAATTGTCTTCGGATAGATGATACGTAAAAGATATCCCCAATGAATTCTTATGGGTTATTCATATTCATGCGATAAAAGTATAGATCAAATTTAGTTTAAGGGAGATGATTTTAGCTGGAGGTCTCCAATTTTTCTTGCATAACCCATAGATTAAATTATGTCTAGAGGATGATTATACGAAAACTAAACTCGACATGGTTCGAATTAAATTTTCATTAGGGCGTTCAAATTACAGTTGGTGCTTTTTTCGTATTATTTGTTATTTTCGCGTAAGTATTTTCGCAATAATAATTTCGGCCGTCGTATTTTAATGGTTCTCGTAAAACTAAACAAACTAAATTTTAAAAAAAATGAAACGGAAGTAAGGTTTTATCTATAATTAAATAGCATATTTTATCTATTCATAAAACTTTTGCTTAAGCGCAGTACTTTTTACAGTCTGTCCCTTACAAAAGATCGGTTTTTGTCATGATTTATCATGCATGAGTCCTGAAATCCTGGAGAATAAATGACCCACCATATTTATCTTTTTCATTTGCATTACATAATCTTTATACATTTTTAATTTTTTTTATCGATGTCATTTCCTACGTACATATTCATGATAATACATCTATTAATGTAATTTTAATATAATAGAATTAATCAATTTCGACATATCATCAATCGAAAATTCCTAAGTTTATTTTAATAATTATTTATATTTGATACAGACAACTATAAATAATATATATTCTGATCTAATCTGATTCTGACTTTTTACAAAATTATATAATAATAAATAAATTACCACAGCTTACCATTAAACCATTTAAAATATCAATTGAATATTTAGGCATAAAAATTTATTTTAATCAAAAAACTATTAATTATGTCAACAATTTTGTTTTATAAATTTTATAAACATATTTTTAGAAAATAAATATTTTCCTCTAAAATATTTTCTCATGGCCTTCTACAAAATTATATAATGATAAGTAAATTATATAAAGAAAAATTAAACCACAAAAATATCAATTGAATATTTAGACATAAAAATAAATTTTAATTAAAAAACCATTAATTGTGTCAACAATTTCTGGTAATTTTTAAATATATTTGTAGAATTTTTAAATTTTCTTATAATATAAATCACCTTTTTCCTTAAAATATGTCTTTTATTTTATCATTTTTCCAGTTTTTACAGTATTATACTTACAAAGTACCCAAAAAATAAACCAATAAAAATATTAATTCATTTTAACTGATTTGCAATAGATTAAATCAATTTAACCAATATAAACATTAATTTACTAATATATACAGTTTACAACAATCCATTCAACACATTCTGAGCATTTATTAAACATATTTTTAAAATACAAATCTTTTTCTGTGAAATATTTTCTCCTAGATTTTTACAACAATATTTTTTTCATAAAATAAACTTTAATTATGTTAACACTTTCTGGGACTTTTTAAAACTTTAGTAGAATATTTAAATTTCTTTGTGATGTAATGCAACTTTTTCCCTAAAATATGTCTTTTAGTTATCATTTTTCTATTTGTCACATAATTATTCCTACAAAGTACACAAAAAAAACCAATAGAAATATGAACCCATTTCAACGAACTTATAATAGATTAAATCAAATGGGCTAATATAAGCGTTAAATACGACTGCTTCTGTAAAAAAGCTTTTTAATTGATATCTTTTTCTACTTTTCACTGAACCATAAAATAATATATAATAGTTTAATTAAAATAATAATTAATATGCACAAATCAATCGAAAAATGCCTAGTAATTTGTCATATTTCAACAATTCCCAGGCATTTTTTAAAATACGTTTATTTGGAAATGATTTTCATATACAAATAATGTATATTCTTTTCTTGAAGTAAAAACACACAATAAATATGAACCAATAGAAATATGAACTAATTTTAACTAATTGATAATAGATTAAATCAAATTAACCAATATAAACATTAATTTACTAATACATATAGTTTGCAAAAAACATTTACATTATTTAAATATATTTCCAGCACACCTCTTCACATATATGATGTAGATATAAATGAATTTAATATTTTTTCTTCGAAACGTTATCATCATAGTATAAAAATACTCGCCAATACAAAGACTAGCATTCAAATATATTTACCATTACTTGCATTATAAACTGGCATAACAACAATACAATGGTTCGCTGTCAGACATGTTTCTGATAACCAACGTACAAATAACCAAAGTTCGTGATTGAATATTTTATTTTTGATTGCCTGATTATATTAAAACACGTTATCATTTACTATATAATAGATACGTAGATTTTGTATTAATATACAAAGACATTGTTTACCAACAATTTTGCAATTGAATGCAAAAGGAAGTGAACACTATCTGCTATTCGACTAGCAAACATTTTGTTTGGACGTTCTCATACTGGTTAACTCCAAAATACATATTTGTTTAAAACATAACAAACTTCGAGAATACGAACAATCGCTTTTGATTAATTAGTAATGCTCGAAACTACAAAAACATATTGTTATACCACACTGTTTAAGTTCTAGAAAAACAAATAACAATAACAATAAATATCGTAACTTAAGGATAATTTTTTCATTATTGTTAAATAATATCTCAGTAATTAACAGCAATTCTCAATATGGTCTTCAGAAATAGCTGAATGATGTCCAGATTGCTATACATTCCTCCAAATAGCCAATATACTCTTCTAAATTTAGTTTTTCGTAGTTAAGGGCATCCGTGTGCATATATACCGTACAAATTAATATTTACGTAAGTCATAATATTAAAAAGTGACTATTGGCCATATCAACCATGGTACAGTCCACAGTTATTATCTCCTATTTGACCCAGAGATTTATATCGATTCCAATTCGAGTTTTACCATTCCTCAACTTCGCATCAGTGCAAAACTAGGGGTTATCGAAGTTGGGATGAATTTATCAATGAAAGACCCAATGATTTATAAAAGTGGAAATTAAATTAAATGGATTTTTATTAGAGACTTTTCTTTTGTAGGAGATATTCAGTCGTTTCATTAAATAACGATATTTTCGGAGCCTGCCTACTTAACGCGTTTTATAATTTCATTTCAAAAGGTTACTGGCATGGCATTATTGGAACTTTTTATTAAGAAAGTTCAAAAATTAGGTAATCTAATGGAAATTCTCACGGCTTAGCCAATATATACAAGGCGGGACATTTTAATGTTTTCAAAAGGTTACTGGCATGGCATTATTGGAACTTTTTATTAAGAAAGTTCAAAAATTAGGTAATCTAATGGAAACTCTCAGGGCTTAACCTATATATACAAGGCGGGACATTTCAATTTTATCTTAACAGGTGCGAACATCATGCAGTGATATATGAGATATTATAACAACAAATACATGTACATAAGTTACGAAATGTAAAAAAATAAAACTTCTATGTCTAGACGTCTCACTCATCACACATATCACCTTAACATAAACATACCCTTTTGTTAACCAATACCATGTCACAGAAATCTCATCACACAAAAATTAATAAGATTCATTTATCCATCTACAAGTGAAAATAAAAAACACTGTGTGACTATTTTTTTGTTCTATAACATTAAATAAAACGGCTTTTTTTGTCATATTTACGGCGATTTTTGTGGTGGAACAGGTGTCATTTGAAAGTTATAATAAATTAAATTACAATAAACAAATAAAGACAGTATGAGTAAGTTTTAATTTTAAAATGAAAATAGCTCAGGTTTAAGTGGTAAACTAAAAAAAATAGCCATACTTTCTGAACGAAAATAACGAAATATTCTCTTTTCGTCTAATGAACAGTAGAATCCACTTTCATTACAAACCAGCAGTAATCTACTAGCATTTTAGCGTTCCATCTTCCTTGATAACATTCTATCTGTGTTCTGTGTATACTGGTGAAAGCGTTCACCTTGTTCGTCACACACCCATTCCAAGATTAAGAGAGAAAAATGGAAATGGAACAAATAAGAAATTTATTTGTAAAGACACTGCACCGGCTCGTTCTAAATTTTTGTAACAAGGTAATCACTAAAATTCGGCATTTTCACTTTTTAAAATTGTCTAAAAATCCATGAATTAGTTTCTTTAGACATAACCAAGACGCTAACTCTTTCGCGGTAAGATTTTCCCCGAATTAATTGTTTTTATAACTTTTCTTATATATAGGCCAACAAAAACGCCTTACTTTAATTTAGCTCCACTTCATTCAAAGAAAGCAGTTTTAAAAAGCAAAAATCGTTTACCATTTTTATCCATGGCCTTGATCAAATGTTTCATTAAACCAAGTTTTATATGTAAGGATGGAATAGTCACATTTCCTTATGGAATAAGAGGTTTATATTTAACGATTGATTTATCACAAAGAACGTGAGTTATTTTGGGTCAATTTTTAACTTCCTAGTTGTTTTAGGTGTCTCTACAGTCCTACAAATAGAGAAAACAACAATATTTCGCCGTTGTCGAGTAATACAGTTTTTAAGCCCAAAATAGTATTCACACTATTACTAAGAAATACGACATGTTAGATAAACATATCAATATACGTATATATATGTTTTTTAACAATGGAATAAGATATTCAAAATACATAATCTTATTGATGTTACAAAAATGTGCCACACAGTATAATTATCAATTATATATTGACAAATACAGGAAGGAGAGCTGAAATATTTCTTTAATATCGGGAAGGTAAATTTAAGCGCTTTTACTTGAAAACGGTAAAGATCCTTCCGTTAATTTTTTCCCCGGCAAATTTCATTTATTTACAACACAAAAACTTCGGCAATTATAAAAAGTTTCATGTCTGCCAAAAGTTTGACTTTTTATTGCATCAATCAGAAAATTCATTAGATTTATTTGGAAATTAACCAGTAAATTTCAGAGGAGGTACAAGAAGTTTCTGCCTTTAAATAATATTGGGATTTTGAATGAGTTTTCCTTATTTTTTGATAAATAACATTATTGAGACATACCTGTAGTTTATAACGCATATATAAGTATGACTGAAAGTATCATCAATGTCAATAATTTCGCCAAATTATAAAAAACTGTTTTGCAGTTTGAGAAATATCAAATGTTCATGATATGAAAAAAGTGCCAAAAATGTTATCTTACGAATGAAGTTAAAGCTCTTAAAATAAATGTATTTTGTAGTGCAAGAGACGAAAATCCATGTTAAATTACTGTTCAATTTATCACTTTGACGATATGTGACATGAACATATATTCAATTTTTTTGAAAATTCACTTTCCATTGTATAACTTAAAAACTGAAAGCTGAACAAAAATTATTATAATACCATTCGCTTCAGCGTCAAATTCTTTATAATATCTGTATGTTTCATTGACTTGGGATAACATAAATGAAAATGGCATCAAAAAAATTGAAAATGACAAAAATCGCCATTTTTCACGACTATATATATGGAAAAAGTGGCAAAATTTCTTACCTCTGCGATAAAGATAAAACTCTTCAAATATATGTATTTTGAGTTGAAATAAACGAAAATCTATGTTAAATTGCTGTTGAATTAATAGTTTTTAAGATTTTTTACATAAACGGAAATACCATATTTTCTTTCAAATTACACTTTTCAGCGTATAAGATAAAAACTAAATTAAAAAAAAATATTATACTACCATTCGATTCAACATAGAATTCTTTATAATCTATGTATATTTCATTCACCTTTGACTAACGGCAACGGCAACGGCAGCAAAAAAAAATATAAAAATGGCAAAAAATCACAATTTCTCATGACTATATATATGGAAAAAGTGGCAAATTTTTTTACCTCTCCGATAAAGAAATGTATGTATTTTGAGTTGAAATAAACGAAAATCTATGTTAAATTGCTGTGGATTCAATAGTTTCTAAGATATGTGATATAATCGGAAGTCCACAATTTTTTTCTAAATACACTTTCATTTTATAACATAAAAACTAAAGTTTATATAAAAATTACGTTAATTCCATTCGATTTAGCGTAGAATTCCTTATAGTCTGTGTAATTTTCACTGACCTGCGATTATTTAAACGAAAATGGCAGCAAACATATTAAAAATGGCAAAAATCGCAATTTTTCACGACACGATATATGGAAAAGTGGCTAATTTTTTTACCTCTCAGATAAAGATAAAACTCTTCAGATATCTGTATTTTGGGTTAAAATAAACGAAAATATATGTAAAAGTGCTGTGGATTTATAAAACTATAAAAAAACTGTTTTGTAGTTTGACAAAGTTCAAGTGCCAATGACATGAAAAAAGTGCCAAAATTGTTATCTTACGAATGAAGTTATTACTCTTAAAAAATATATATTTGGAGTGCAAGAAATGAAAATCCATGTTAAATTACTGTACAATTGATGATTTTGAAGATACGTGACATAAACATATATTCACTCATTTTTGGAAAATACACCTTTATTGTAAAAACTGAAGGATAAATAAAAATTATTGCACTACCATTCGATTCAACGTAAAATTCCTTAAAATTCCTGTGATTTTCATTAAACTGTGGTTATTTGAATAGAAATGGTATAGAAAATCATCGCTCAATAATGATTTCAACAGTAGAAAAATATAGTATTTTTATGATGCCCTAATTGGCAGTAACATGATAATCACGATATTTTCAAGCATACAGTATCTTCAAAAAATTAGCTGGGTTTAATTTGTTAACATTTTTATAGAGATTAACTCAATCTTATTAAAAATATTGAACAATCATGTCAGATAATTTATATATAATCATATTTTATTGATTTTCTGATATTAAAAGTGCGGAAAGGTATAAAATACGTTCACCTTTAAGTAGTATATGTGGATATACGTCCGATCACCTATATTGAAACAAGGGATAATATAAACTGACTGTTTTTAACATAAAACTGAAACGTAGAAGGATTTTGGTCAGCATCAAAGTATTACTGCAAAATTGTTTCTATGGTGATATAGGTTTTTAAATTTAATGTCAGGAAAAAATAGCCTTAAATGGTCTCCGAAGGCAAGAAGATGAAACCTTATTTGTTTTTTTTTGTGCGAGTTTGGATCCTCTTGTTCTCTCGTAGACCCGAAAAGGCTTTAAAGAAAAATTGACTATACAGCAACAAGCCTAATCGGGGTTCAGTAAAAAAACAAGGGGATAAGCCTCAACATTCCGCGTTCAGGTATTTGCAAATTGTTTCGTCTGATGCTAATGGCCTCTGTCATTAAAATATCCCTTAACAGAGAAAGAAAATATATTGACCTACTCTAACATAAAGCGTGATTTCAACAAGCTCCCAAATTAGTGAATTAGATCCTCTCGGCTTAATACAGTAAAAATTAACTAATTATATACATTTATTTTCCATTATAATAAGTATATTATATATTATAATAAGTTCTATTTTTAATTAATTTCTTTTATAACATCTTTATTAGATACGCTTAGTACAATCTTAATTTACAATTAATTTATTACTACTTTTCCTATGTACTTGGATTAATTAACAAGCAAGACGAGTGCGAGAAAATATGTATCAGTATGTATTCCTCAATTATATAATTATAATTATTTATTAATTATTAACTTATAGCTGTAGTTTACATCAAACGTATACACTTTAAATAAGTTCCTCAATCTTCTGACATCCTGCGCGCTGTCCAGCAGTTGTATTGCTTCCACGTTAGTATGATTTAGTAATCTTTCGTGTTTCAAGGCGAAATCTTGGATAACTTCGTAAATCCATTTGATTTCCAGGTCATCGGGCAGTTCTTCGTTAGTTACATAGCGATTGGCATTGATAATCAATCGAAGAACCTTGTTTTGACAGCGTATATTTAATTAATAGTCACATTTATTGTATCGTTATATCGAACAATTCGAAAAATTGTATGTTTAATTTTGAAAAAATTGCATAATTTAAGCAAAAATAAAATTTGACCCTATTATATGTTCTGTAAATATAGTATGATGATCGATAATTAAAAAATACATTTTTACTTAACTTATTTTAATTTATGTATTAATTGATTCGATATACAGTCAATCCAAAGTAGCAGTAAACTTACGTCATCTCATTTTATGACGCCAAAACGTTGCAATGTTGCCTCAAATAATGTTGACATTTTACCCATTGTAGTTCACAGAGATAGTAGATAAAATAATGGAACAAAAATTTCGTAAAATATAATATATTACGTTATAGTACATCTAATGCTTATTTATCGAAGGACTTAAACTGCAGTTAATTAAACAGCCACTAGTTTTTAGGTTAGAGTTATTTTATTGTATTTACATTGAACTCTTTGCTGATGTATTTTATTTTCATTAGAGAACATATTTACCTTTTATGTTTGGTTTTTGTTTCCTTCGTTGCTGAGATTTCTTGTCAAATTATTCAGATATCACTGTATATCTCTTTAGGGTATCACTACCTGTGTACAACTTTCTTGATAAAATTAGATTTAATCACTGCATTCTCCTTAATGAATCCAATCGATTCCAATACGATTTTCTACAGTTATGCTTTATTGAAACTGTGATCAGGGTGATACACTGATTATAGCGACCCTCCAAATTTTCGATACCATTTTTTTGTACGATTTGTCCTTTGCTTCAAAATACGCCTCAGTTTCGGCGATCACCTCTTCATTCGACGAAAATTTCTTCCCAGCGGGCATTCATTTGAGATCTGAGAACAGGAAATAGTCAAGCAATTCCAAGCCCAATTCGTGGATTTTTGTCATCGTTTTCACTGACTTGTGACACAGCGCATTGTCTTGGTGAAGTAGCACCTTCTGTTTCTTCCAACGCTCCAATCACCCTATGTAAGAGTCGCTGTTAATGGTCCTTCCTTTTTCAAGGTAGTCAATGAAAATTATTCCATGAGCATCTCAAAATACAGACACCATAAACTTGCCAGCTGACTGTTGCGTTTTCCCACGCTTTGGAGCGGGTTCATCGTGTGCAGTCCACTCAGATGACTGTCGTTTGGACTTTGAAGTGAAATGATGGAACCATGTTTCATCCATTGTCACGTATCGATGCAAAACTTGGATTTATTACCCTTGATTATCTTCAGACACTGCTCCGAATCATCGAGTTGTTGTTTTTGGTCAATAGTGAGCTCGCGCGGCACCCAAGCACAAAGCTTTCTCCTACCCAAATATTCGTAAATAATATAATGTACACGTTCAGTTGATATCTTTAGAGTATCTGCGATTTCATTCAATTTCAGTTTACGGTTTTTTTAAATTTTTTCGTCAGGAACAACCTCTTTTGGGCGTTCACTGCGTTCACCGTCTTCGGCGCTTATTTCGCCACGTCTGAACTTAGCATATCAATCCTTGATGTTTAGTTTTCCTGGGGCAGTGTCCGGAAACTCAGCACCTAAGTTTTTGCTTCAACTGTATTTTATCCCTTCAAAAAGCAATATTTTATCAACACGCTGAATTCTTTTAATCCATTTTTTTTTCACAATAACAAAAGTTACTTCACTCAAAATGCTATAATTCATAAACTAATCATCCGACAACTGTCAAATGTATACACGCATCTTTTGAGGGTCAGGGCTAACTAAAACACATATGGATTTAATTCTAGTAGCGCCATATATGTGTCAGGCGGGGGACTTTCCAATTGACCTGTTATATAGGCTATTTTTAATTTAATCATTTGATGTTTCTATAATATTTTTTGTTCTCCTTCCCTATGAATCAAATCAAAAAATATCAAATATCTCGTGTCCAAATCTGCTTTCCGTCCTGCTGTTAAGTTTTTCATCAATAAGATCGCCATTATTGGGGAGACCAGCAAACCCATAACTACTCATTCAGTTTGTTTGTACCTGTCCACCTTTAATAGTAAAAGTGATATAATGTCAATGATCAAACTATAACTGTTACATATTGGTAGTTCGATTATATTTGGTATTATAAGTATTGGCAAGTGTATATATTTTAAGATTTCGTTTAGATTAAAATATAAAGAGATCTCCAAAATTGTTGGGACTTTGTGGGATCCAACATGCTACCACTTCTTATTCTTGAAACAAAATTGTTGTAGTAAACAATAAATAAGTACGTTTTCATCACTATATAAATCAAAACTTAAATATATAATCATTTAGGTGTGTATTATTACGAAATAGGGCGAGCTATTTCCATAAATCCCTCCAAATAATCCTCAAAAGGGAAATATTTTGTGTGTTTGAACAAATCTCAGCATTTTACATTTCAGACATTGTTATGGTTAACAGTAGAATTCGGGAGCGCGACTAGATTTGCATTTAGGCATGCCTGTGTGATTGGGGCACCTTGTTTTCCACAGCAACGTTAACAGTCTCCAAGTTACTGCGGTTATTATCAAAATATCCCGGCATCTACATTGTTAGATAATTTCAAGTTTATTTAAGACCCAGTTTCTGTACCTCCTGATTAAGTTCAGTATATATCTATCCAATGTATTTAATGGGTACTTTAAGCGCTGTTTTTAACTTTTATCGTGTTCACTTTTCCGTCATTATCATTTGTGTCCTTTCGTTGATTTAAAAGTACAATTTCCTGATAATTTTTTTAAACTAAATATACATAATCAACACTGTTATTGTACAAAACATAATTTTTTATAATTAAACATAGAAAAACCAATTTTTGTACAAATACTAATAAATAATTATAGCCATTCAAATGTTTTAGTAATTTCATTAAGATCAGATTGCAACTAAAAATACAGAATGAATAAATCGAGCAAATGACCCAATACAAATTCAGAATCTATAAAATTTCGAAGACGAGACTAATACAAATGTGTCTATTTGGCAGAAAATTTCCAGTATTTATCAAAAGGTAGTATTTCCAATTAAAGAAACGTGACTTACTCGTATTTAGTATGCTAATCAAGTAAGCTGCTTTCGTTATAAATGGATTAATTTAAAGGAAAAACAAAAATGAGCATCAGCAAGAATACTGGCGATTAATAATTAAAAATTTGCATGTTTTATTTCAAGGAATATATATTTACTGCATCTGTTTTAAGTTAATATTATCGTTTTTATTTATATATTAATTAAATAACTAATATTTTTAACCACAAATAATGTGCCGAAAATGTCAATTTTGTTTGAAATTCAGTTTAAAATAGAAACTATATTACCTATTAATTATAACCATGTTGTAATTAATGAGATATTGATTTCTGAATATTGTGCTAGACAATAGATAACATTACCGTTTTAACACGTTAATTTAACTAGAAATATTTTTGTAATAAACAATATATAAAAAGTTTTCCTCAGTACGTATTCAAGTTTTCCAATTTGTTTACTAACATATCCATTCATTAAATAATTAATAGAGTCACCAAACATATTTTGTTTAATATTTGCCACCTCTAACTTCACTAATATAGCAGCTACAATATGTCCAATGTTCATCATTGTATTTATACAAAAAAACTCTATGAAGGAAAACCTAAAACCCGACGGGGACAATAAATGTTTGCTGTTGTTTAGTTGGAACATTTGTTAAATCACCTAGGCTAATTAGCAGACCACGGACCTAAAGAGCTTCTTATTTTCAATAATTGTTTATATATTCCTATTTTTCGTCATGCGTACTGCACCTTTATTTGGCCTACCTATCGCAATATTAACTTCAACAAAGACTTCATTGAAATAAATAAGAAATTGAAATAAATAAGGAACTCACTAAAAATTAAATAATGATCAAACTTAGAACTTTAACGTAAAAAAACATTTTAGAATAAAATATTTACATAATAATCGTTGCAAGAACTAAATAAATAAATTAAAGAAAAAGTAATCAAAAACTTTATTTAACCTATTTACTACACATATTTTATATTCAACTATACATATACAATTTAGCTTAATACCTACCTAAACCTATTTATACAATATTATTTTAACTACCAACTGACTACAACTGAGATGTGTTTAAAAATAGGATACAAAAAATTTCACACAATTTAAACAAGGTAAGAAAATCAGCCAAACTTCTCCAAAGAAAAAGTTTCTTACATAAAGTTAACCGCTTAACACTGTCAGAAATGTTATTCAGGAAAACAATCACGAAAATGAAATAAATCATCCAATAGGATATCGGGCTTTCCACCAGTTTGCCAACTATATGTGATCAATTTAAATAAAAAGTTTTCAATACGTGGCGTTTAACCTAAATGCTTATAAAAATGTTCCAAGTAACACCTATTTCCTTATAGACGTCCGTATTCATTTAAAACTTTCAAAATATATGGGTTAATGTATAACCTTTTTGTGTTTTAACTTTTAAAAGCTGTTTAACGCTCTCGAACTTTAATAGAATAACAATTTAATGGTAAATCACGAGCTTAAATCGATTTTGCCAAAAAATTCATTTGCCCCAGGGGAAAAAGTTTTAATAGCGAACTACTACATTCACAGTCTTATTACACATTTTTTTGAAACGTGTTAAATATCATTATAAGGATATTATTTAGGGAGGAAGGTATTCTTGAATGAAATATTTAACTTGTTTGAATGATCCGAATAGTAAAATATATTTTAATATAAAGTGTTAAATTAAACATTATTATAAGCATTTTCTCAAAAAAGATATACCCCCTTAATAAATTATTAAATATTTGACTTGTTTAAATGATATAAATAGTAAAATATATTTCAATATAATATTTACCTTGATATGGTCTTAAAATTTGGCTTGATAACCTTTCTAGAATATTTTTTAGATATATACAAAAACGTATTGCTGTAAAACACCCTGTAGGGGAGATATCTTTGTATGGATATCAGTAGCATTTTCTTCAGATGAAACACGAAGTGCGTGAAAATCTAATATTCCCTTTTGCTGTTCCCATCCTGAACATAACAGCAGGAAAGGAAGTGAAACCGTGATGCCACATAAGATTTTAAAAGGCCAAATGTCAACGCTCTAATAACACCGAGATTGAAATAAATATGAAATATGTTAAATATTAAATCTATTCGCCTTTCGTTTTTCTATTTGATTTTACCAGAATTAAATATTGTATTAAGTTCGATATTCATTATCGCTCTGACAATTGATCTAACTCGATAAATCGAATGTCTTAAATTATGGAGATTGTTTTAATCGTTCCAGTATTCATCTAAATAATTCACAGCTAATTTCTTATCGAATTCCATGGAAACAAATCTTCCGGGGATAAAATGTACGGGGTATAATTTATTAGGAAGGAAACCAAGTCACAAAAAATTCATACCGTTAACCCTCTTGTTTTATTATGTCCCCTTATTCTTTTTCGGAAAACATTAATTTTATAAAGACCTACAAATTATTTTCCAAAGCCAAGTATACTATCAAGTTGATTATCTTAAAAAAGTCATCTAATCCTAAATTTAAAAACGAAAATTACAGGCAAATTTCATTAAATCTTCCAGATTTTCTCACTTTTTTATTCCTTTTTAGCAATTAAACTAAAGACTCGTGGCACTTCTAATAGTATTTCTTTTAAATTACTTTGGCTTAAAATGAAACAAATACATTAAAATGCTTTCCAGTCAGATTTAAGATGGATTTTTATTCTTCAAACTCAAAGTTATATTGATCGTTTTCCGCTATTACACATTTCTGTTTTAAACTTTAAACTCTTCAATTTTTTATCTTTAGTTTTTATCTCAAAACGTCGCGCACTACGCCTTGGTGATGATCCCCTACGGGTTATAATTTTGTTCATGAGTATTGGACAATTATCGTATAATAACTCTAAATTGCATTGCTTTCAATAAAGCAAAATTTATTAAATGCTCATTAAATGTTTTTTCAATTATATTTTAATAACCTATGTTAAATTTACAACACTGTTATTGTATAAAACAAATATAATTTTTTAATCAAATATAGAAAAACCAATTTAATACAAATACTAATAAATAATTATAGCCATTAAAATGTTTCAGTAATTTCATTAAGAACAGATAGCAACTAAAAATACAGAATGAATAAATCGAGCAAATCACCCAATATAAATTCAGAATCTATAAAATTTGGAAGACGAGACTAATGCAAATGTGTCTATTTGCAGAAAATATCCAGTATTTATCAAAAGGTAGTATTTCCAATTAAAGAAACCTAACTTACTCGTATTTAGTATGCTAATCAAGTAAGCTGCTTTTGTTATAAAGGGATTAATTTAAAGGAAAAACAAAAATGAGCATCAGCAAGAATACTGGCGATTAATAATTAAAAATTTGCGTGTTTCATTTCAAGGAATACATATTTACTGCATCTGTTTCAAGTTAATTTTATCGTTTTTATTTATATATTAATTAAGTAAATTGCATTGCTTTCAATGCAACAAAATGTAATTTATGAAATTCTCATTAAATGTCCTTGAATTTTATTTTAATAACCTATGTTAATTTTTTTGTGATATATTTTAAAGTTTCCTTTAACCAACTATGGGTTTATCTGGACTGGGCCTAAAGTTTAACGTGGGCTCCGAACCACGGTCCTCAGCATTAAGCCTACCGACTGGCGAGTGACCAACTTGGGATGATTTCTAATCCCAGAATGCATCCGGTCTTACCCAGTATAGTTACTGGCGTGACTAGGATCATTTTCCTTGTCGGATGTTACACTCTTGCCTAGAACATTCACAAATTTTAAACAATCACAAACATAAATTTACGACCATGCCTCAAGAGGATTCGAACCCGCGACTATCCCAACAATCGTCCTGATCGTCATTTGTGTGTGTGTGTGTGAATATCGCTTATATGTCAAAGAGTCGAAAATATCAAACTTTACGACAAAACTGGTTATTTGCCACATGGAGATACTATTTAATTACAATCCCGGAATTTAAAAAACAACCCCTGTTATTATTGAATTAAAATAGACCATAAACAAATAAATAAGGATTACATTTCGATGTAAATCTCCTTTAAACGTGAAGCTAGATGCCTCGTATGAACATATCCGTTTCGTGTTGACAATTAAAAGATAAATTATTTTCTGAACATAACGTAAAGAAGTTTATTGTGAAACGGAATTGTCACCAGCAGAAACAAAACGAACGCATAGAAAACTACCCGTTATAAAACTGAAAAGTTTGCTGCTGCGCGTTACATTTGAATACAATGGAATATTAAATGGAACTTACTTGGCAGACATATCGGATCACTGGGTATTAATGGAACATTGATTTAATTTTTCCAATGAGACGTAAAACCGATATGATACGTAAACTAACGTTAACAACGTGTGAACTATTCTAGACTAGATTTAATTTCTTTACAAATCTACATCAAATAAATTATAATTTAATATTAAATATATGACTAAGAATTGTATGTTCTATTGTAATTACACTGTCACAGTAGTATTCTAATGTTTGAGATAATAAAAGATGTTTTGGTTATGTCTCCAGAATATTATTTATCTTCAGCATACAACATTAAATACTTAAATTTTAAATAAAATTGTCTTTGTATTTCCTCATGTGCAGCTAAGACTGGAATTATAATCATCATCACTTCTAAGCCCGCGAAATTTTTGATGCTCAACGGTTGTTGAGTCAAGGTATCATAAAACTCCTCCCTCTTCTCTCTTGGCATCTCCATTTGTCTGTAGATAGCTTGTGATATATCCTACATTAATTTGTTTTAGATATATATTAGATTAACCCAAAATAAACTTCAAATATCATTGTTTTTGATCAAAAAATTTGATCTACATTGCAAACTTGCACAATTTGTTTCAAGAATCATATCTACAATACTAGAATACTATTTATAACATATTTCAACAATATTAAATATATAATGATCAGTTATTTTAAAATAAATTGAAAATGTATAAATATTTACACCGTATTTCCTTTGTCATATTTCCCTATAAGTTACAGTGTTACAGTATCAATTATAAACCAGGTGCAGTAATCTTCTAGTTTTTGAGATAGTAAAAGATGTTTTGGTTATGTCTCCAGAATGTTTTTTATCTTCAGCATACAACATTAAATACTTAAATTTTAAATAAAATTGTCTTTGTATTTCCTCATGTGCAGCTAAGACTGGAATTATAATAATCATTTCTAAGCCCGCGAAATTTTTGATGCTCAACGGTTGTTGAGTCAAGGTATCATAAAGCTCCTCCCTCTTCTCTCTTGGCATCTCCATTTGTCTGTAGATAGCTTGTGATATATCCTACATCAATTTGTTTTAGATATATATTAGATTAACCCAAAATAAACTTCAAATATCATTGTTTTTGATCAAAAAATTTGATCTACATTGCAAACTTGCACAATTTGTTTCAAGAATCATATCTACAATACTATAATACTATTTATAACATATTTCAACAATATTAAATATATAATGATCAGTTATTTTAAAATAAATTGAAAATGTATAAATATTTACACCGTATTTCCTTTGTCATATTTCCCTATAAATTACAGTGTTACAGTATCAATTATAAACCAGGTGCAGTAATCTTCTAGTTTTTGAGATAGTAAAAGATGTTTTGGTTATGTCTCCAGAATGTTTTTTATCTTCAGCATACAACATTAAATACTTAAATTTTAAATAAAATTGTCGTTGTATTTCCTCATGTGCAGCTAAGACTTGAATTATAATCATCACTTCTAAGCCCGCGAAATTTTTGATGCTCAACGATTGTTGAGTCAAGGTATCATAAAGCTCCTCCCTCTTCTTTCTTGGCATCTCCATTTGTCTGTGGATAGCTTGTAATATATCCTACATCAATTTGTTTTAGATATATATTAGATTAACCCAAAATAAACTTCAAATATCATTGTTTTTGATCAAATAATTTCGATAGTCTATATTACAAACATACATAATTTGCTTCAAGAACTAAATCTACAATCCGATGACACTATTTATAACATAACTCAATAATATTAAATACATAATGGTGAGTCGTTTTGTTTGAGAAAAATAAATTGAAAATATATAAATATTTACAGCGTATTTCCTTTGTCATATTCACCCTCTAAATTACACTATTGCAGTGTCAGTTATAAACCAGGTGCAGTAAGTAGTCTTCTAGTGTTTGAGATAGTAAAAGATGTTTTAGTTATGTCTCCAGAATGTTATTTATCTTCAGCATACAACATTAAATACTTAAATTTTAAATAAAGTTGTCTTTGAATTTCCTCATATGCAGCTAAGACTTGAATTATAATCATCATCACTTCTAAGACCGCGAAATTTTTGATTTCCAACAGTTGTTGAGTCAAGGTATTATAATTCTCCACCCTTTTCTTTCTTGACATCTCTATTTATCTGCACATAGCATCTAATATGTCTTACATCAATTTGTTTTAGATATATATTATATTAATCCAAAAAAACTTCAAATGTCATTGTTTTTGATCAAATAAGTTCGATAGTCTATATTACAAACATACATAATATGCTTCAAGAACTAAATCTACAATCCTATGACACTATTTATAACATAACTCAATAATATTAAATACGTAATGGTGAGTCGTTTTCTTTGAGAAAAATAAATTGAAAAAATATAAATATATACAGCGTATTTCCTTTGTCATATTCACCCTATAAATTACACTAATGCAGTGTCAGTTATAAACCAGGTGCAGTAAGTAGTCTTCTAGTGTTTGAAATAGTGAAAGATGTTTTAGTTATGTCTCCAGAATGTTATTTATCTTCAGCATACAATATTAAATACTTAAATTTTAAATAAAGTTGTCTTTGAATTTCCTCATGCGCAGCTAAGACTTGAATTATAATCATCATCACTTCTAAGACGGCGAAGTTTTTGATACCCAACAGTCGCTGAGACAAGATATTGAAACCTCCTCTTGAACCTACCTCTTCGTTCTTGGTGTCCCCATTCTTCTGTGTATAGCTTCAACACATGTAAGCTTTTTACCAGATTATCTGCACTCATATTTTGTTAATACTAATGTTTATGTCTTAATACTTTTCTTAAGACCACATGCATTAATTTGTTTTAAGTATATATAAGATTAACCCCAATAAAACTTCAAATATCATTGTTAATAATGAAGCAAGTTCGATAATCTATATTGTATACATACATAATTTGCTTCAAGAATCAAATCTACATTACTACGATGCTATTTGTAACATATTTCAACAATATTAAATACATAAATACATTAAAATTAGTGAATTTATTAAAAAAGCTTCTTATAAATACTACACAGTCCTGATGCTCCGTCAAAATGATGTGTTTAAATATGGTAACGTTCATTTAATTCCGGAGATCTTCATGTCAAACGTGATCTCCAGTTTGATTATATTTTAGCAGTATCCAAGCCTGCAAAAGGAATGGTAAAGTAAGCTTTCGGAAAAGCCTTATTTTAGTCTTGATTGTAATAAGCCCTGTCTTAAACGCCATCTTTCCTCTCCTGTTTCAAATGACTTTAATGATGAAGTGTTTGGACCGATTTTTTTTGAATTGACAAATCCGACTTTAATATCCTCAATATGAATGCAAAGACGAAGTTAAAGAATGGAAGAGACATTGATATCGTAAGATGAAATAATTTAGAGCGACTTATCATATTTTTCCAAATAAGGCTAACTTTTATTTATCTGACAATTTAAGAAATCCTATTAAAGTAAACATTAAGACTTCCCCCTTTTGAAGAATGTAAACAATAATGAAAAAATGGTCGAAAATTTATTTAAGTCCGTGACAGATTTGCTCTCTTAGCTGGCTGAGCATAATGGAAACTAATTGTGAAATTTATACGAAATTCCATTTTCCACCGTCCGTAATAATAATCCGAAAAGTCCTTGGGGCTCATGCCAAAAATCGTTTGTTTTCGCATCGAAAAGGAATTTCTAAATATTTTATATTTGAACGACTTAACATAGTCTCCTACGATAATGTAATTGATTTTTTAGAAGTTCCTCATATATTTTTAATACTAACTTCGCTTCTAAACTTTAGTATTATTTGACGTTACCCGAATTCCAAAACTGTTTTATACCAATAAACATCAAAATTTCAACCTAGGGGTTATAAGATATTCGTTTCTTTATAATTCAATAAATTATTCCTTTATAGTCTACATTTATTTACAGCGTATTTTCTTTATCATAATCCCCTATCTAATAATAAATTTTATTAAAAAACTTCTACCATAATAAATTTATCACATTTTTGAACAAAATGCCATGTGATAGATATTGTAGATGCCATTAGTACTCAACCAAATTTATCTTAAATATATTCAGCGAGCGATACCACCTATGAATAGCTCTATTGATGAAAGTTATCAACACTTAAATAATTAAATACTAAAACTATTGCCTTAAACATACAAAAATTAAAAGAAAATGCTCATTACACAAGCAGAATCACAACAATGTGCTAAAACATTGCAACAAGTAGTCTTACCAAACTTTCGACAACACATTACTGATCCAGAGTGCTGATTGAAACTCCAGGATGTCCTACATCATAAAATGATTATATATGAAACATGAAAATATTTAAACCTTAATTAAAAACATCAAGAACTGAATGGATGTAAATTGGTAGAAAATGTAGAGAAACATCTGAAATGGTCGATAAAGGGTATAAAAATGAACAAAATCGAATTATTGGAACCGGAAACTTATTGAATAATATGTTATCTAATTTATCTAAAGTTTACTTGGTATAAATTTCAAATAAATTAATTCACGTTTTATATTAAAAGTAGGTCTATGGATTCTTGCTTAAATATATTTATATCGAAAACGTTCACAACTTTCCAGACAATTTAATATTAATCTTAAATCTAACGTTTAATAGGGGGCCATTAATGCTATTAAAGACGCGGTAAGGCATCTTAAATATCAGATAAAAGATATAGCAGTGAAAAGCTCTTCGAACTTTTGAAGATTTTTGATAAAATTTAACTTGTGTCGTATATAACATTTGTGGAAACTAAAACAGTAGGTATTTTCTACTGAACTATTTTGAAAAATCAATATACCGGTGAAAGGCATTTCTAACCAAAAGAAATATTATTTGGTGCGAACTTAATTTTCTGTAGGTAAGTTTCATATTTCATCTCGTTTTATATTACAGTTACAAATGGAACGTCAAAAATTTACTTCCAAATATTCAATGACCATATAGAAGGCGTACGGGCCCAACTCGTAAGTTAATACATTTTGGATTTGTGGTTTCTTTCTTAAGTTAAACAACTTGACATGTTAAAACATTAATCTTTCCAAGAAATGAAGCGTGAGTATTGTGGCACCGAAAAATAATAAGAAAAGTTTTTGTTAAAAGAATGGTAATGATATATTACAAACCAAATCCATATCTACCCTTACACTCAATACATTATTTATTTTATCCATGATATCAGGTGTGAAATTTGAAAATGGTGATTTTGATACTGAAAGTATTTTACTAATACTCTGTATCTGCGAAAATAAAAGATATCACAAAGAACGATGTTTGGTGAATATGACGATAAGGCTACGTTTGTGTACCCTTCCTGTAGTTTAATGACCAATTTCAATATAAGTAATTATTATTTAGAAAAATTGCGTCTAATAACACTGTGTGACATTTTTTTTATTCTATAATTTCAAATAAAAAGAATTACCATACCATTTTAAAGTTATGATAAATTAAAGTACTATAAATACAGACGCCATAATCTTGCCAGCCGACTGTTGCGTTTCCCACGTTTTGGAGCGGGTTCATCGTGTGCTGTCCACTCGAATGACTGTCGATTGGACTTTGGAGCGAAATGATGGAGCCATGTTTCATTCATTGTCACATATCGAAGCAAAAACTCGGGTTTATTGCGCTTGATCGCGTCGTTGTTTTTGGTCAAAAGAGAACTCACGCGGCGCCCACTTTGCACAGAACTTTCTCATACCGAAATATTCGTGAATGATATGATGTACACGTTCACTTGATATCTTTAGAGAATCTGCTTTTTATTCAATTTCAATTTAGGGTCATTCAAAATCAATTTGTGGATCTTTTAAATGTTTTCGTCGGTAACAATCTCTTTTGGGCATCCACTGCATTCATCGTCTTCGGTGCTCATTTTACCACGTCTAAACTTAGCATACCAATCCTTGATGGTTGATTTTCCTAAAGCAGTGTCCGGAAACTCGCCATTATGTCAAGTTTTTGCTTCAACTGTATGTTTTTCCTTTAAAAAGCAATATTTTATCAATACGCGAATTTCCTTTTTATCCATTTTTTTCACAATAACAAAGTTGCTTCACTCAAAATGTTATAATTCACAAACTAATGATCCGACAGCTGTCAAATATATACACGCATCTATTGAGGGCTAGGGCTAACTAAAAAACATATGGATTTTTCTATTAACCTGTTATTAGTGTTTGACAACCATATCATATACGATGTTTTTAACAATAGAATATACGTAATCTTATTTACTTTAGAAAAATCAACCAACAACTAATAATGTTCAAGATGTGTTTAAACGTATTTTTATTAACTCTTGAAAAAAGTGTTACTTTGTGAAACATAATTAAATGTATTAAAGATATTGCTGTTCAAAATAATTAATCACAAATTAAAACTTATAACAGACACCTGCATTCCATCGACCAAAGTTTAAATCAATAAAATCATTTCTAAAAAACTATATATTATGTAACTTATCACAGACAACTAAAAAACCAATATCGTATAAATAAAATAGTAATTTATCTTCATCTAATGCCTGTTCAATTTACTTAATGCTTTTAATTGATAAATTGGGTACTGTAAAATATATTAGCATGTACTAGATAGTCTAGCACGTCTAACAATATTTTAGAGGGGAATGATGATATATTATCATCGTGTAGATGCTGCATTTTACTATTTACTTTACATCGGATATTCAGCTTTAGTATATTTCCCTCAACTAATATCAGCCATGTTTTATAATACACCGACTAATTATTTCATACAAACACAGTTTTAGACGGATAAGGCCCATAACGTCGATATTGTAATTTAATGCTTTATGATTTTCAGGTTTACTTCGGAAACATTTCAGATTTATTGGGTTTACTTTGTACAGATAATGTAGATTATAAGAAAGGTTTGATTCAATAGATGCTCAGAACAAAAGATTTTGGCATTTTAAACTATATAGAAGCCCATATATTTATTTGTTAACCGACATCAAAAAGGAGGAGGTTCTATGTTCCACTGTATGTATATATTTTCATGTATGTTCACCGATTTCTTGGCCAATTGTGGACCAATTTTCAAAATTCTTTTTTTATTCGAACAAGTGCACTACCGAAGTGGCCTCATTAGAACCAAGTCAGGATCTGATGGTGGGAAAGGGGGCAAAGGGTAATTGTTTTGATAATGGTAACACTATCATGATTGACGTTGATAAATATCTCAATGTCAAACATCTAAACCTTCAGATTTTATTTCTTGCATTTAAATAACATAATTGTATTATTCAGTTATATATTAGTCCGATAAAAATTAAGTTGAATATAATAATAATAAAGTAATATTTAGAAATAATTGTTATGGTAGTATATAAACAGTAATTTAATTATATCTGGTATAAAATGTAATGTAGTTTTCTAACTACATTTTAAACTAAACGAAACCGTTAGATAATTCCCAAATAACATTATTAAGTTCACCGATAAGCGATATCTTGCCCAATAGAGTTTGCAAACTTACGCTGTTCTTTTCGTTAAGATCTTAGTAGAACTTTTCTGTCCACGTAATAATATTTTAGTTATATTACCAAAACGAAGATTCCGTGTGGTACTAAACAAAAAAAACTCATGATATAACTGATTATTACTATCCCTCTTTTATGTTGTTCAGATAGGGATGTTCTTTTCTGTAATATAGAACTTGATATTAATTTTATTAATAAATATACAAATGTTTTATAATACAGGACTCCTTTTCTAATAAATAGCTGATCTGGCAGTATTAAAAATGTCTATTTTTTTTCTTGAGAAGATGTATTTGGAAGCAATTTTACTCCATCGAACAAAAGTTCAAAAATGTCCAATTCTACAGTAACCACATATAAAGGCACTATTGGATAAGTAGTTTTGTCAAATACAAAATGAATCTCTATAAATATTAGAGAATTTCT
Organism: Rhynchophorus ferrugineus; assembly: GCF_030347505.1. NCBI lineage: Eukaryota > Metazoa > Arthropoda > Insecta > Coleoptera > Curculionidae > Rhynchophorus > Rhynchophorus ferrugineus. The sequence goes on along the minus strand of NW_027472584.1, from coordinate 21,825,866 downwards.
ACTCCACTCACCTTATAACCCAGAACTGGTATCTTCTGGCTACTGGTTACTGGTTTCAATCGATGTAAAATGAATCAGGCTTATTAGATTGAAAAAATTAAAATTTGCCCGGATAATTTCTAGGCTGGAATAAATGTAAAGAACATAAATATTTATTCTTGATATTGGAATAAAGCCACATTTTTTATTTAAAAAAGTAGGGGGCATTTTGATAGGCATCATATATTACGATAACAAAAAAACTGTTCATATGACGTTATAAATTAATTTTTAACTGTAATGTAAAAAGAAAATGCTTTATTAATTTATGTCAATCCTATAATTGAATATCAAGTGCGTTTTTCCTCGACTTATTCTCTTATAAAGTTACAACGCTATATTAATATTTAGCCTTTTGTTTCTTGCAGATAAAATTACTTACATGCCTGCAAACGATAGGATCCATAATTGGTTCTCTTTGTGCCATTCCATCCGAGTTTAATTTCGCAGTATATTATCCAAAAATATTATTAATTAATTAGAAATTGTTTATGTAACTTTTATTTAAATTAATAACGGAATGAAGCGAAATATCTAGTAAACAACCGCTACAAAAACAAAAGAAACTACTAATTATCAAGCAAATTTAATACAGAAATAAGTTTGTTATTAACTTATTATACTGTGTGACACAATTTTTCTAAAATAAGTATAAGATTACTTGTTTTGAATTCCTTATTCCACTGTTGCAAACATCGTCTATTGATATGGTTGTCTAACACGTCAGGTTCCTCAGAAATAATGTGAATACTATTTACGTTTAAAAGCTGTATTACTTCCATACCTATTACATATACAATGATTTTAAAAGATGCAAATGAAAACATGAAATTAATTTTAGACTTAATTAAGTACAAAGAACACAACTTGATAGTTTTCGCTGATTTAAAAGTTGTTGATATATTGTTTGGACTACAGAGAGATAAATTAGGGTAAATGATGTCGCTCGGTGAACGGAGGTAAAACGGATGGCAGCGGTGTTACCTGGAGACGAGGCTTGGGCAGTCGATGGTGGCACGTCTAAACCAAACGACAGGTGAGCACTGAATGAATCGAAATACCCTTCAATAACATCCCAGATAAACGTCTCGGAGTTGTCGCCATTTCTGGGTATTTTGTAGACCGTTATTCCACGATATAAAATTCGAGGTTCGGTAGAAATTTCGCCTCAAGGTCGCTACACTATATATATATATATATATATATATATATATATATATATATATATATATATATATATATATATATATATATATTACTATCCCTCTTTTATTTTGTTCAGACAGGGATGTTCTTTTCTGTAACATAGATCTTGATATTAATTTTATTAATAAATATACAAATGTTTTATAATACAGGACTCTTTTTCTAATAAATAGCTCATCTGGAAGTATTAAAAATGTCTATTTTTTCTCGAGAAAATGTATTTGGAAGCAATTTTACTCCATCGAACAAAAGTTCAAAAAAGTCCAATTCTACAGTAAGCACATATAAAGGCACTATTGGATAAGTAGTTATGCCAAATACAAAATGAATCTCTATAAATTAGAGAATTTCTACTCCACTCACCTTATCACCCAGAACTGGTATCTTCTGGCTACTGGTTACTGGTTTCAATCGATGTAAAATGCATCAGGCTTACTAGATTGAAAAAATTAAAATTTGCCCGGATAATTTCTAGGCTGGAATAAATGTAAAGAACATAAATATTTATTCTTGATATTGGAATAAAGCCACATTTTTTATTTAAAAAAGTAGGGGGCATTTTGATAGGCATCATATATTACGATAACAAAAAAACTGTTCATATGACGTTATAAATTAATTTTTAACTGTAATGTAAAAAGAAAATGCTTTATTAATTTATGTCAATCCTATAATTGAATATCAAATGCGTTTTTCCTCGACTTATTCTCTTATAAAGTTACAACGCTATATTAATATTTAGCCTTTTGTTTCTTGCAGATAAAATTACTTACATGCCTGCAAACGATAGGATCCATAATTGGTTCTCTTTGTGCCATTCCATCCGAGTTTAATTTCGCAGTATATTATCCAAAAATATTATTAATTAATTAGAAATTGTTTATGTAACTTTTATTTAAATTAAAAACGTAATGAAGCGAATTATCTAGTAAACAACCGCTACAAAAACAAAAGAAACTACTAATTATCAAGCAAATGCAATACAGAAATAAGTTTGTTATTAATATATTATACTGTGTGATAAAATTTTTCTAAAATAAATATAAGATTACTTGTTTTGAATTCCTTATTCCACTGTTGCAAACATCGTCTATTGATATGGTTGTCTAACACGTCAGGTTCCTCAGAAATAATGTGAATACTATTTACGTTTAAAAACTGTATTACTTCCATACCTATTACATATACAGTGATTTTAAAAGATGCAAATGAAAACATGAAATTAATTTTAGACTTAATTAAGTACAAAGAATACAACTTGATAGTTTTCGCTGATTTAAAAGTTGTTGATATATTGTTTGGACTACAGAGAGATAAATTAGGGTAAATGATGTCGCTCGGTGAACGGAGGTAAAACGGATGGCAGCGGTGTTACCTGGAGACGAGGCTTGGGCAGTCGATGGTGGCACGTCTAAACCAAACGATAGGTGAGCTCTGAATGAATCGAAATACCCTTCAATAACATCCCAGATAAACGTCTCGGGGTTGTCGCCATTTCTGGGTATTTTGTAGACCGTTATTCCACGATATAAAATTCGAGCGTCGGTAGAAATTTCGCCTCAAGGTCGCTACACTATATATATATATATATATATATATATATATATATATATATATATATATAGTCGGGGTCACCACTTTAGGGTAAATGATGTGGCTCGGTGAATGGAGGTAAAACGCAATGAAACAGTGGTGTTTACATTATGTGACCGTTACTTAATGGCAATATAAAACAAATGTGGAAATTACAAATAATAAAACGGATGGCAGCGGTGTTACCTGGAGACGAGGCTTGGGCAGTCGATGGTGGGACGCTAAACCAAACGATGGTTGAGCACTGAATGAATCGAAATATCCTTCAATAACGTCCCAGATAAACGTCTCGGGATTCTTGTTGGCGCTGCTGGCACCCCGCCCGTGTTCAACATCTGTAATCATCAACATCGTGTAAACATTTAATAATGTCTGTATTTATCTATAGTACTTTAATTTATTATAACTTTAAAATGTTACGTATATAGAAAATCCGTTCCATAAGTTCTTGAGTTCATCTGATAAAATAAGACAAAAAATATATATTGTATATAAATATAATAATATATTGTATATTAAAGAACAAAAAAAATTGTCACACAGTATTATTACTTACAAGTATTACATCAACAAGAAAATCATTCATAATTAATTCACAGTCCTTATAAAATATTGATAATTAAAAAGTTAATGAAGACGTTCTGACCACATAATTATTCACAGAGATGAAAACGAGAAAACTACCTTTAAATTAACAGACAAATCGAGTTAAGCGTTACAGAAGAAGAATTAAAACTATTCCCAACACTTGCGGAAGAGATGTAGATTTGAGATGAGAACTAAATCAGAAAAGATCATTTTCGTTTAAAAAACTTTCGGAATTCCATCTTGAATCGGAGGTTCAAGCAAATAAAAAGATCCGATCACTTTTAAGTAGTTCAAAATTTAAGGTAACGACAACTATGCTGATTGGCACTAAAATAAACGAGATGTGAATACAAAATCATGGGGCTTGTGCTGCAAAACTTTATAACTTAGTTATTGTCCTCTATAATATATATATATATATATATATATATATATATATATATATATATATATATATATTATAGAGTTGCTTTTTCTTTCACAGCTTTTAAAATTATCAAAGTTATGGGACACCAAGTAAGGAAAATAGGGCAGTCTTATGTTATATTTGACCAGATGTGATTATTTTAAAATGGTTATATCAAATTAGATAACATAACACAACATTTTGTACAAAGCAAAATTTCGACTCCTTTGGAGCATCCTGGAAACACTTAAACTACCCAAAAACCCAATGCACGTGATAAACATTCATTGCCACATATTTCTATAAATATTAAATTTCGTTAGCCGCTTATTCAAGTTCCATATAAAATTTCACGGCAATTCGGTGCTTTATTATCACTTTTCCAGACAAGACAAAAAATAGGCACCAGACTAATACGTCTACACTCGCACAAAGGGAACAACTGAAATAAAAATCAACAACTTTTTATTCGAAACGAAAAATATATATTTTGTAAATTATTAATAATAGTTTATTTGATTGTTTTATGTGTCTATTATTATGAATTCATTTGTTGATATTGATATAGATAGACAATGTTCCATATACGAAATATTGACTGTGTATTTTTAATCAAAATATAAATGAAAATTTAAATTATTTAGTAGCAAATACAAATAACTTTTATATGGATATTTATATAGAAAAATATGAACAACATGAATTTATTCACAGAATCTAAAATTGAACTGATTTATTTACATTATTAAAAACATACCTTTGTCCAATGGAGGCATATATATATATATATATATATATATATATATATATATATATATATATATAAATTTATTAATACCATAGTAATTAATTAACCCCAATAATATTAAATAAATTAACTAATAAAACACTTATATTAATTAGAATAACTGAGAACTGAATGATTTGCTATATATAACGAGTTTCCATGATGACATTGTCTATTTTGAAGAGCTCACAGTAAACAACAAAAAACTGACTTCACAAAAATCGTTCTTGTCACCAGTATCAAAGCTATATGTATTTTTCTATCTCATAATTTACTCTAATTCAAAGCTTATATATTAAATTTGTGAATATATTCTCTTATTTCCATATTTCTTTTATAATTGCTTCTATATTTTTTACAAATTGTTTTAAGTAAAGTGATTCAAACACCTTTTACTAGTAAAGGAAATGACAGATACAGAAATTTTTATATTTTTATATTATTTGTTAATGGCTGGGTTTTAATCTACTGGGAAACGATATAGACTCTTCAAAGTACTAAAATTATTTGGAAATTCATCATCCTACCGAATAGAACTTATGCGAAAATAAGGTAACTCAATCATGACCAAAAAAGTACGTCAAACTAGAACCTATATTTAAAAAAATCGAATTATGAATGATATAATTGATAATGAATGATAATGCTCTATAAATCAATAAACTTACGTTTATATTATAGATAATACGTCAATTATGATTCGAAATGTAATGAATAGCACCTAAAACACAGACGAAAGCACTATTTCCATAATTTCATGTACGCTTTAGAGGTATTAACGCTACATAATTAAATCATCCATGATTATATGTAACTAGAACAGTTCCATTGCAAAATCAATAATTTACATCGAAATAAAAACGAAATTCGCATAATTTCTAGTCAGGTATTTACGATTATGTAACCCGCAACACCCGCAAAACCGTAAATGGAATCTACCAAATAAATTCAAGACTGTCCAGGTCAATAATCTACCCGAAAACCTAAGCTTTGTTTAACAACCATTTTATATATATATATCCTTAATTAAATAATGGTCTTGATTAGTTTGACTTTGATCAAGCGATTAGATATTAACTCGAGAGCACAGACTAATTTTCCGTTATAAGATTAATATTAGGATAACTGTTGAAATATTTGTTATCAACATTTAGCGTAGTAATTAATTGTGATCAATAATTGTAATATTAATGGGACATATCAATCGATAAACATTAGATCTAACTTTAAGTTAAATCAGTAATTAGTTAAAACTGTTTGAAATTCTTAATTGATAAAATCCTTCCAAAGAGCGAAACTACCGATTGATTTAAGTCAAACCAAACAGATATAAGCTTCCTCCTGAGACACCTTATATGCTCATCCATTCTATTGAAGTTAATAATTTTTTTTCAAAAGATCATATACCATAAGTTTGTCAACAGTGTGCTATCTGTGTTACAACGGAGTAATATTGAATGATGTATTATTTTAAATGATGCTATCACTGTCAGAATATAAATATAATTGCGTATTTCACCATTTCACGATTCTGTAACAAAAAATCCATTTTGTTCCCCTGCGTGGGTATTCATTCATTCTTAATTGATAAAATCCTTCCAAAGAGCCAAACTACCGATTGATATAAGTCAAACCAAACAGATATAAGCTTCCTTCTGAGACACCTTATATGTTTGTCCATTCTATTGAAGTTAATAATTTTTTTTCAAAAGATTATATACCATAAGTTTGTTAACAGTGTGCTATCTGTGTTACAATGGAGTAATATTGAATGATGTGTTATTTTAAATGATGCTATCACTGTCAGAATATAAATATAATTGCGTATTTCACCATTTCACGATTCTGTAACAAAAAATCCATTTTGTTCCCCTGCGTGGGTATTCATTCATTCTTAATTGATAAAATCCTTCCAAGGAGCCAAACTACCGATTGATATAAGTCAAACCAAACAGATATAAGCTTCCTTCTGAGACACCTTATATGTTTGTCCATTCTATTGAAGTTAATAATTTTTTTTCAAAAGATTATATACCATAAGTTTGTTAACAGTGTGCTATCTGTGTTACAATGGAGTAATATTGAATGATGTGTTATTTTAAATGATGCTATCACTGTCAGAATATAAATGTAATTACATATTTCACCATTTCACGATTCTGTAACAAAAAATCCATTTTGTTCCCCTGCGTGGGTATTCATTCATTCTTAATTGATAAAATCCTTCCAAGGAGCCAAACTACCGATTGATATAAGTGAAACCAAACAGATATAAGCTTCCTCTTGAGACACCTTATATGCTTATCCATTCTATTGAAGTTAATAATTTTTTTTCAAAAGATCATATACCATAAGTTTGTCAACAGTGTGCTATCTGTGTTACAACGGAGTAATATTGTATGATGTATTGTATTAAATGATGCTATGACTGTCAGACTATAAATATAATTACGTATTTTAGCATTTTACAATTCTGTAACAGAAAAACCATTTTGTTCCTCTGCGTGGGTATTTATTCATTCATTCCCAAGCTGTAATTTGTTTTTGAAGTAACTTACTTCTGTAAAATTTATACGCACACGCGCTTACGTCGAAAAATAACAAATGGACACTTTTTATTATAGCGAGGACGCAATATAATGTTATGATGAATAATGCCTAGCTAGCATATTAATTTTATTAAAGTCGGCTATAATGGATGAAAAGTATCAACTGCCAAACATATTTTATGACTATCTGGAAAGTATTTTCATGTATTAAAATGCTTTAGTCTGTTTTTATTTATACGAGCTATTAACTGTAACTTTCGATGATAAAACTCGTAAAAATATTAATTATTTAAATGGATAAAATATTTTTATTTCATAACATTAATTATTAAATTCAATAATGTTGACATGCTTTTATATAAAATTACAGTTTTCGGTTTATTATTATGGAGTATATGGTGATGCCTCTCTGTCAATCTTAATTTCCATTTTGGTTTCACCGATTTCACTACTGATTTTGAAAAGAAGTTACAAGACAATGAATTGCAAGTCCCATTAGATGAAATCCTAGCTCAAACACTCATAGCCCACAAAATATATGGCTTAATAGTTCAATTAACTACATTTCCAGATGGTATACATATATACCATGGGAAAAAAATTTTTACAAGGCCAACAACTATTTGTTCTACACAAAAATAGCGATATATATGTTTCTCTCGTCATAATATTCATAAAATATAAATATTTCTGCTGGCTTGGACTTTTGGAATTTTTTGGCATATTTTTCATATAAACATACTCAGGAAAATTCAACATTCTTAGACATTTTTCCTTCAACTCCAATGTAAACCAGGATATATTAATGAAAATTAGATTGCTCAATAATATGGTCATGTTATGTTTGATGTATTTTTGAAATTTTAGTTGAAAGAAGTACGATTTAAAATTGTTTTTAGCTGAATTTAGCTGAATGAAATTGTTCATATCGCATTTTTAATCATATCTCAAAATGTATTTGACCTACACAAAAAATAACGGTTTCTATATTTTTCTCATCACAATATCCATAAAACATGAAAATTTCAGTCCATTTTGAGATCTGTAAATTCAGGAAAAATCGCAATTTTTAATCATTTTCCGACTTTTCATTATAACTCTGGTTTATATGAAGATTTATTAATGAAATTATCAAGACTTATGTAAAATAATATGCTGAATAAGGTGGTGTTATTTTTGTGGTAACTTTGAAAATTTTAGGAAATACGGCTTAAATGGCTTTTTTGTTGAAAATTGTTTAAAACGGATTTTCAGTCGCATCTTAAATCCTACTTACCCTACACAAAAAATAACGGTTTCTATGTTTTCCTCACCACAATATTCATAAAATATGACGATGTCAATCCATTTGGAGATCTGAAAATTTTCGATATTTTTTCTTTATATATACGCAGGAAAAATCGCGATTTTTGACCATTTTCAGACTTTTCATTATAACTCTGGTTTATATGAAGATTTATTACCACCCTAGAGGAAACAAAATTGTATTTGATTTCGTAGTGATATTGGACTCTCTCGGACTACTACTAGGTCTATACTCAGATTCATGCCTTACTTTTTCCTCATTTTCCTTTCTCTTATGTTTCACAAAGTTAATTAAAAAATATTATTTTAATACCGTCTTCCATTAAAAGTATTCGATAAATAAAAAAGTAATTTGCAGTTTTAAAATTTGTGTTTTTTTGAAATAATTTGTTTAAAATATATTTAGAGGGCATTTTTCTCAGAAAAAAAGTAGTAATAAACTGCAAAGTATCAATGTTGTGAAAACTATGCAATATTGCAGCATTTAACGTTGACATTTTACATATTTTAGTTTATTTATAAATTCGATATATAACAACATTCTAATATAAATCAAATAAAGAAATAAAAATGTTATAAAATACAATTTATTTTAACATTTTTGTTCATCTAACGCATATATTATCCAAGGATATAAACTTCAGTCAATAAAAGATCCACAATACTTTATAGGTTTGCAGAAATTCAATACTAAATGCACTAATAAAATGGAAATGGCAAGAAAAACTAAAGTGGCAGTTACAAAAATCAGAGGGTAACCTATGAGAAGCTCGGATGTATTTATCACAGAAGTACTTCAGAATAGAGAAAACCCCCAAAGTAAAAAGACCAAGCAGAGACAGAAAAAAAAGAAAACTTTTATTCGTGGATAAACAGAGAATAGACAATAAAAATAACACACCTATACAACCTCTACTACACGGTGTTTTTCGTCTCACTGTTTTTTAACTACTGAAAAAATTTATAACTGATTTTAAAAAATAATAGTTATCGAAATGATTGCTACGTTTTTTTATTAAACTTGTTATGATATATTATTTATTTCACATAAATGCTTGTTTATTTGTGAAGAAAATGACATTAAAATAGAAATAAACGAATAAAAGGGTGTTATTACTTACATATTTTGAAAAGGACGAGAAAACATTCGTTTTGTCATATTTAGTAGTCAGAGGGAGCGGATTCCCGACAACATTTTTTTCTAGCGCCAAATCCCTAATATATTTCCGCAAAAGTCGTAATAAATTCCATGGCAATAATCTTGGGGTCTCGACAAAAAAAATCATACGCACTGTATATGGCAATGTTCTAGCTCAAATTGAATTATATTTTTTAGTGCGAATAGAATGGCAAAAAGCGCGTCACGCTTTGCTAGATATATTCCGGCGATATCGAATCGTTATCCCGGTTTTTGGCACAGGCTACAGCCGAACCGTAGTCTGACCGACGCCAACGTCCAATGCCGCTTTCAAAGACCCACAAAAATCTTCGACTCCCACCGGGCTTATTTGAAACTTTCCTACACCACCCTGGAGGAAACAAAATTGTATTTGATTTCGTAGTGATATTGGACTCTCTCGGACTACTACTACGTCTATACGCACATTCATACCTTGTTTTTTTTCATTTTCCTCTGTTTTATCTTTCACAAAGTTAATTAAAAAATATTATTTTAATATCGAATACTCAGGAAAAATAGCGATATTTGACCATTTTCAGAATTTTCATTACAAGTCTGGCTTATATGAAGATTTGTTAATTAAAACATCAAGACTTATGTAAAATTAGATGCTTAATAAGGTGGTGTTGTTATTTTTGTGGTAACTTTGAAAGTTTTAGGATATACGGCTTAAATGGCTTTTTTGCTGAAAATTGTTTAAAACGGATTTTTAGTCGTATCTCAAAACCTACTTGCCTTACACAAAAAATAATGGTTTCTATGTTTTTCTCACCACAATATTCATAAAATATGAGAATTTCAGTCCATTTGGAGATCTAAAAATTTTCGGTATTTTTTCCTTATATATATTCAGGAAAAATCGCGATTTTTGTCCATTCTCATACTTTTTATTATAACTCTGGTTTATATGAAGATTTATTAATTAAAACATCAAGACTTATGTAAAATTAGATGCTTAATAAGGTGGTGTGGTTCATTTTATGGTAACTTTGAAAGTTTTAGGATATACGGCTTAAATGGCTTTTTTGCTGAAAATTGTTTAAAACGGATTTTCAGTCGTATCTCAAAACCTACTTGCCTTACACAAAAAATAATAGTTTCTATGTTTTTCTCACCACAATATTCATAAAATATGAGGATTTCAGTCCATTTGGAAATTTAAAAAATTTCGGTATTTTTTCCTTATATATTTATATATTTCCTTATATTCAGGAAAAATGGCGATTTTTGTCCATTTTCAGGCTTTTTATTATAACTCTGGTTTATATGAAGATTTATTAATTAAAACATCAAGACTTATGTAAAATTAGATGCTTAATAAGGTGGTGTGGTTCATTTTATGGTAACTTTGAAAGTTTTAGGATATACGGCTTAAATGGCTTTTTTGCTGAAAATTGTTTAAAACGGATTTTCAGTCGTATCTCAAAACCTACTTGCCTTACACAAAAAATAATAGTTTCTATGTTTTTCTCACCACAATATTCATAAAATATGAGGATTTCCGTCCATTTGGAAATCTAAAAAATTTCGGTATTTTTTCCTTATATATATTCAGGAAAAATTGCGATTTTTGTCCATTTTCAGGCTTTTTATTATAACTCTGGTTTATATGAAGATTTATTAATTAAAACATCAAGACTTATGTAAAATTAGATGCTTAATAAGGTGGTGTGGTTCATTTTATGGTAACTTTGAAAGTTTTAGGAAATACGGTTTAAATGGCTTTTTTGCTGAAAATTGTTTAAAACGGATTTTCAGTCGTATCTCAAAACCTACTTGCCTTACACAAAAAATAATGGTTTCTATGTTTTTCTCACCACAATATTCATAAAATATGAGAATTTCAGTCCATTTGGAGATCTAAAAATTTTCGGTATTTTTTCCTTATATATATTCAGGAAAAATCGCGATTTTTGTCCATTTTCATACTTTTTATTATAACTCTGGTTTATATGAAGATTTATTAATTAAAACATCAAGACTTATGTAAAATTAGATGCTTAATAAGGTGGTGTTGTTATTTTTGTGGTAACTTTGAAAGTTTTAGGAAATACGGCTTAAATGGCTTTTTTGCTGAAAATTGTTTAAAACGGATTTTCAGTCGTATCTCAGAACCTACTTGCCTTACACAAAAAATAATGGTTTCTATGTTTTTCTCACCACAATATTCATAAAATATGAGAATTTCAGTCCATTTGGAGATCTAAAAATTTTCGGTATTTTTTCCTTATATATATTCAGGAAAAATCGCGATTTTTGTCCATTTTCATACTTTTTATTATAACTCTAGTTTATATGAAGATTAATCAATTAAAACATCAAGACTTATGTAAAATTAGATGCTTAATAAGGTAGTGTGGTTATTTTTGTGGTAACTTTGAAAGTTTTAGGAAATACGGCTTAAATGGCTTTTTTGCTGAAAATTGTTTAAAACAGATTTTCAGTCGTATCTCAAAACCTACTTGCCCTACACAAAAAATAACGGTTTTTATGTTTTTCTCGCCATAATATTCATAAACTATGAAGATGTCAGTTCATTTGGAGATCTAAAAATTTTCGGTATTTTTTCCTTATATACTCAGAAAAAATCGCGATTTTTGGCCATTTTCAGACTTTTCGAAAATCTTCGACTCCCACCGGGCTTATTTGAAACATTCCTATACCACCCTGGAGGAAACAAAATTGTATTTGACTTCATAGTGATATTGGATTCTCTCGGACTACTACTATGTCTATACGCACATTCATGCCTTGCATATTCCTCTCTTTTATCTTTCACCTAATAAAAGAGACACAATGGTTTGTAGGTTATTATAGGTTATTACATTTATATTGAATTCTTTTCTGAACCTCCTATTGTATACCATGATGGTTTAATCCATCTAATTAACAATTGTATACCCAAGTTATGTATTTTATTTTCATTAGAGAACAAATTTACCTGTGTATGTTAAGTTCTTGTTTCCTTCGTTACTCTGTTTTCTTGTCACATCATTCTGATATCGCTGTATTTCTTCTTAGTTTATTATTGCATCCTCATTAATGAATTTGCCATATCTGGAAATCATTTGGTAATAATTTTCTCCTCGTACATTTTAACCAAATGATCATATATATTTTGAATAATTACACACATGTGAATTGGTATATAAATCTTTCACACTCTAAAATAGGATTTTCTACAGTTATCCTATATTAATTATATACTCACCTTTAGTTATTTCCACTCTCGTCGCCCTCTCTTGGTATTATCAGCTTTGAATCATAATCCCACATCTAGAAAGTTCACTTCAGTATCACTTACTGTCACATTCTGAGCAAATATTCAATTCAATAACTAAGCTGTTAATTTCCAATCTAACACTAGTTCACAATTCCACCATTTGTCAATTTCTTCTTTTGTGGGTCTAGTTGAGTTCATGCAAAACGGAGGGTCTTATTGCAGAAAATCCTTTCCACATATCCAAACAGCTTTTGCTGGTATATTATTCACGAACTGCATATCCACTGTAGTAATTCTTTATCACATTCCATAACAACTCGATTTGATTGAAAATGCAGTGATAGAGAGGAAGACATTAATCTCTGTTGCCATGTTATTCATCTATCTGATCTAGTGTGTATCTTGTTTAGGTCTATTTCTAAAAAAGTAAATTACATAAAATACAATTAAATATTTGTTATATATTTACCAACTAACAATTTGAAATACCTCTTTCTTTAAGATAGTCTTTTCAAAGCATAATTTATGTTTTGTAAGTCAATGCTTAATTACAGCCTTATTAATTACATTTCATAAATTTAATATTGAATAGAGCTAACATCAAGGTTTGTAGATATTTTCTTTTCAGTGAATATAAAGTTATATTGTTTCTATTTAATTTGGTATATTTTAGTTATAGTAAATATAATAATATTAATTCAAGTTACAACACAATAAAAATAGTTCCAACAGAATCGCTAGCAATTTAATATTTAATATTATTAACACTTACGTCTAACGCATTTGATTGGTAGGAATGGGCCTCCTTTATAAAATCTGACAACTAATATTTTGAAGAATATTGCAGCCATTTACTCCCACGACTCTTTCTTATCAGACAACATCGGATCTCTTTTTAACTGGAATAAAATGAGAAGGAATATATTATCTGGTGTTAAAACGAATTTACAAACAGCAATAGGTCATACATTATATATTTTGATGACGTAAGTTCACTGCTACTTTGGATAGACCATGTTATTTTGTTTCAATGCTTATTAAAATTTTAAAAACAACAATATTTACTTGGAATGGCAGAAATTTCTATCGTTTATCGTTTGAAAATTATGTTGCATAACATATACTTATGACTCAAAATAAATAACAATTCAATTTAGTTTATTTTTGTTTTATGCTTTTATTATTGACATACTCGTATTTTGTTGAGAAGTAAATTTAGCTACGGATATTGCTTCTCTTTTTCTAAAATAATTCATCATAATGCGATTATAATTACCAATATTTTAGAAAAATTAATGAAACTAAAGTTGAAAGACTGAATTCTAAATAAAATCAGACTTGTATAGATAATTATTATATTGTTCAAATATACTTATTCTTCACTAAATAAATCACTAAAAAGTAGTTGATGTCAAATGGTACATTTCAGTATATAGTTAATGTCGAAACTTTGTTTTGCTTTTTTTTTCGTTTTCATTAATGTTTTCAATTTTTCAGTTAAAAACGTTTATTTATGTTATTTCAAGATATTTAGTAAAACATAAGTAAATTTTAACAACATAATTGGTATATACACAAATTTATTTTATTATACATATTATGAGTTTAGTTTTTCAATTTTCATTTCCAATAATTGTCATCTTTATAGCACTAATATATAGGATACTGACAGATTCTTAATGTAATTAATATATTATAATATACTAAACCGGGTCTGAAATGAAGCAAAACCTCAATTGATGTTTATTAGACCTAACTAAAACAGCCATTGTCCATTACCCGGTCACATGTATATGACATAGATTTAACTAGAGAATTTTATTAATAATTTTAAAATAAGAAAGAAAGGCTACTATAAAACAGTAAAAGGCGTTTCAATTCATCTGGAAATAATTATCAATTAGACGACAATAGCTCGGAACGGTATAAATGGCACAAAACGTCATTATTCTCAACAAATTAGGAAAGTTTATAAAAGAAATCTCGTGTTATTCATTCTCTGTTAACAGTTAACATTTATAGTGACAATATGGATCCTTGTTTCAACTAAAATCATTTCTCAATTTTTTTTACTCACCGGTCGTACTCACCAGACTTTGCACCATTCGATTATTATTTTTCCTATTGGTATTATAGCCTGACAGAATGATACCTCTTACTATCAATTAAATGAGAAAAAACTATATCATCATGTAGCTGAAAACAGTTTTTAATTAATACCGAAAACTAAAAAAAGAATATAATTAACTAGCGTAACATAATAAACGAGATGTAACATAATATCGATACACCGACGAGATCATTTTTTTTTCGACTCGCTTGAATCCGACGCTGCAGGATTTAAAAGCGAAAAAAAAACGACACTTTTCAAACCTGTCAGAATTAGAGTTCCAGTGTTCATTTTTCAGGAAGTCGAGTAAGAGATAATCGGCTTATTGTGTACGTAGGGATGAAAATAAAAGTAAAATAAACATATTTTCAAGCCGTGTACTACTATAAGCCTCAAAACGCGACAAGAAATATTGACTTCGAAATTGTATATATTTAGCATCGGCGCTTTTAATTCCTTCTTGTCGATATATTCGAAATAGTCACGAAAAAAAAAACATAGAATCATAAATTCGTTATTAACATTGTCAATATTCCAATTAAAAGCGCTGAACTTCTTCCATAGTTCATTGTTTAACGCACTGAAAATAAACAAAGCCCTCTTGATGGAAACACATATCTTTGAGGGTCGTATCTTTTTGCCGGTGACAGTTATGGTGACGCCAGCTTCGTTTTATAAAAAATACGAGCAAATTTGGCCCGTACTGAGGGTCAATTTAGCTGTGCACTGCAACTTCCCATGAATAATTGCTTCATAAAATGTCATATAACTAGTAGATTTGACAGCTGTAGTATCACCAATAGAGCCACTGTCATCTATTAAATCTAGAACTTTTTTATAGTTCTCATCATAAATAGTTCGCATCATTACAGTAGGCGAGATACAGTTATCAAAGAAACAAAAAATATTGATGTATAATAATAACATACTGAAGAGAGATTACACCATGTAATATGTCTTTTTGTTTTATAACATTAAATAAAACGGCTTTTCTGTCAAATTGTATCCGCTGAACATAAATTATGATAAATTAAATAAAGATAATATGAAAATATTAAAAATGTAATGAATCAAAATAGCTTAGATTTCATTAACAGAAAATAATAGAAAATAATTATAATAGAAAAACTTATATATTCTGAAAGAAAATGAAGAAAAATTAACTTTATACTCTTGTGAACAGTATAATACTCTTTCAATACAATCCAGCAGTAAACTGCTAACATTTTAGCATTCCATCTTCCTTGATAACGCTCTTCTATCTGTTTTATATCCTGATGAAAGCCTTCACCTTGTTCGTCACCTACTATTTTCAGATTAGAAGAGAAAATCGAAATGCGAATCTAAGAAATGTGGACTTTTAAAGACATTTTGCACCCCGTAGCTTTACATTTTTGTAACAAGTCATTTATGAAAAATTCGGCGATTTAGCTTTAAGATTGCCTAAAAATCCATGAATTACTTTCTTTGGAGATAATCAAGCCGCTAACTCTTTCGCGGTAAGATTTTTATCATCAAAATTCATAATTTTCTATAAGTTTTTAATTTAGCATCATTTAACTTGGAGAAAACAGTTTTTAAATACAAAAATCCTTTACCATTTTTATTCACAGGCTTGACAAAATTGTTCACAAAATCAAGATTTGTATGTAATGGTGGAAGAATCACATTTTCTTGTGAAATAAAAAGTTCATACTTAACGTTTGATTTACCACAAATAAAGTCAGTTCTTTTTGGCCAAACTTTAACTTCATAGTAGTTTTTGATACGGATTTTAATGATGTATAATTACATTAGGGGACCTGACACCATCAAAATATGTTAGAATGCCTAATTAATAAAAAAAATTATTAAAATAATGTACAAATAAGACCTGTGCGCATACAAATCGTTCATTTCGACCAAAACAACTACGTCACGCGTATATTCCGGGTGTTATATTATACCGATAATTCGTGGGTTTTTATCATTTTAAAATAGTTTGATTTCGAAAATATGTGCTTGAATGTATATTATGTTAAACATAGTTGTTTTAGACGTATTTCCAATATTATTTAAACATAAAATAATAAAAAGCGAGACATACGGAACACAATTTATGTATATATGACGCAATGATAAATCGAAAGATTTTTGCGAATAAAATCAAAGAGATGTAAAAATACAGAACGAAAACTTTTCGATGGCATACGCTTTCTGATTTAAACAAGTCGATTTCTATGCAGTTCAACCTCTTGTAAATACAAGCCTCACCACACTTTTATATTCCTGCAAATAAGAACTGCCCTTACAAGATTGATCATAAATCTAGCCAAAGAAAAACGACGAATAATTTAGATTGAGATGCCGACCAGTTATGAAGTATGTAGAAACTGGGAGAGGAGAGAGAGATAGAGGAGAAGGGGAAAAAATTAATACATTGAACTTTGTAACAAATGGGTTCAGTACAAAAGGTCTCTAACATATTATGAATGCTTATTTTTAGTTGCACATGCAAGATTAATAGTTGCAATTTGTAACAAAGTTACTTAATATTAATATAATATATGTTAATGTTAAAATTCCATCATTTAATGATTTTAATGTCTCAAATATCAATTTCAAAGTTGTTTTTTCATATATTCTCTGTTTTCATATACCAAGATGTATTAATTCATTTATTATTCCACATTTATTCTATAGTTTATAACATAAATAAGTAAAGAAAGATCGTGTATACTTATATTTGACGCTCTGAAGTTGTTACAGTTCTGAAAATAATCTTACTTATAGTATTTCATTATAATATTCAGTGGTGTGTAAATTATATATTTTCAAAACATATATTTATAAAGCAATGTATCAGTCACATGGTGATGTAAAATCCATAAAATATATTGAAAAATTTAATTATTACCATATATTAGAAAACTAATGTATGTAAAGAAAACATTCTGTGCCACGCACAATATTCACCAATATTATACCTTGTGATATTCGCATAGTCTGACGTTGTACATTATTGGTCTAGTTTATAATTGACTTCATAACTTCAGGTTTAAGGTCAGATTTACACCATTAAGAGAATTATTCAGAAACCACAACAAATGTCAGATAGGACAAGACCCGGGCTATACGGTGGACCATCATCATCATAACTGAAGCCCGAGTGGATTTTCAAAACATATATTTATAAAGAAATGTATCAGTAAACGAGATGGTGATGTAAAATCCATAGAATATTTTCGAAAATATAATGACCTATTATCAATATAAATTAGAAAAAAACGTGCCTAAAGACAATGTGCTACGCCACCCGCAATATTCACCAATTTACACATTACAGCTTGTGATATTCGCATATTCTGACGTTGTACATTATTGGTCTAGTTTATAATTGACTTCATAACTTCAGGTTTGAGGTCAGATTTACATCATTAAGAGAATTATTCAGAAACCACAACAAATGTCAGATAGGACAAGACCCGGGCTATACGGTGGACCATCATCATCATAACTGAAGCCCGACTGGATTTTCAAAACATATATTTATAAAGAAATGTATCAGTAAACCAGATGGTGATGTAAAATCCATAGAATATTTTAGAAAATATAATGACCTATTATCAATATAAATTAGAAAAAAATGTGTCTAAAGACAATGTGCTACGCCACCCGCAATATTCGCCAATTTGCACATTACAGCTTGTGATATTCGCATATTCTGACGTTGTACATTATTGGTCTAGTTTATAATTGACTTCATAACTTCAGGTTTGAGGTCAGATTTACACCAGTAAGAGAATTATTCAGAAACAACAACAAATGTCAGATAGGACAAGACCCGGGCTATACGGTGGATCATCATCATCAAAACTGAAGCCCGACTGGATTTTCAAAACATATATTTATAAAGAAATGTATCAGTAAACCAGATGAACCAAAATATGTTAGAATGCCTAATTAATAAACAAAATTATTAAAATAATGTACAAATAAGACCTGTGCGCATACAAATCGTTCATTTCGACCAAAACAACTACGTCACGTGTATATTCCGGGTGTTATAGCGCGCATTTAATATTTCAACATTTCAAACAAAAATATTTCTTTCGAATCGATTTTTTTGCAGAAATAACTTTTATTCCAGGTAAAGCAAATACGTAGAATTATCATTACTTACTATTTTCCAAAAATAGTCATCTAGCCTATTAATTATTATGTATATGAGTTGCGAGAAAACACTGCAAAAGTCAACGGGAGCTAAATCTGACGAATTTGGCTTTAGCTTTGAGATACATCAGGGGCATTATACCGATAATTCGTGGGTTTTTATCATTTTAAAATAGTTTGATTTCGAAAATATGTGCTTGAATGTATATTATGTTAAACATAGTTGTTTTAGACGTATTTCCAATATTATTTAAACATAAAATAATAAAAAGCGAGACATACGGAACACAATTTATGTATATATGACGCAATGATAAATCGAAAGATTTTTGCGAATAAAATCAAAGAGATGTAAAAATACAGAACGAAAACTTTTCGATGGCATACGCTTTCTGATTTAAACAAGTCGATTTCTATGCAGTTCAACCTCTTGTAAATACAAGCCTCACCACACTTTTATATTCCTGCAAATAAGAACTGCCCTTACAAGATTGATCATAAATCTAGCCAAAGAAAAACGACGAATAATTTAGATTGAGATGCCGACCAGTTATGAAGTATGTAGAAACTGGGAGAGGAGAGAGAGATAGAGGAGAAGGGGAAAAAATTAATACATTGAACTTTGTAACAAATGGGTTCAGTACAAAAGGTCTCTAACATATTATGAATGCTTATTTTTAGTTGCACATGCAAGATTAATAGTTGCAATTTGTAACAAAGTTACTTAATATTAATATACTATATGTCACTGTTTTAACGCAAAATTCCGACATTTAATGATTTTAATGTCTCAAATATCAATTTCAAAGTTGTTTTTTCATATATTCTCTGTTTTCATATACCAAGATGTATTAATTCATTTATTATTCCACATTTATTCTATAGTTTATAAAATAAATAAGTAAAGAAAGATCGTGTATACTTATATTTGACGCTCTGAAGTTGTTACAGTTCTGAAAATAATCTTACTTATAGTACTTCATTATAATATTCAGTGGTGTGTAAATTACATATTTTCAAAACATATATTTATAAAGCAATGTATCAGTCACATGGTGATGTAAAATCCATAAAATATATTGAAAAATTTAATTATTACCATATATTAGAAAACTAATGTATGTAAAGAAAACATTCTGTGCCACGCACAATATTCACCAATATTATACCTTGTGATATTCGCATAGTCTGACGTTGTACATTATTGGTCTAGTTTATAATTGACTTCATAACTTCAGGTTTAAGGTCAGATTTACACCATTAAGAGAATTATTCAGAAACCACAACAAATGTCAGATAGGACAAGACCCGGGCTATACGGTGGACCATCATCATCATAACTGAAGCCCGAGTGGATTTTCAAAACATATATTTATAAAGAAATGTATCAGTAAACCAGATGGTGATGTAAAATCCATAGAATATTTTAGAAAATATAATGACCTATTATCAATATAAATTAGAAAAAAATGTGTCTAAAGACAATGTGCTACGCCACCCGCAATATTCACCAATTTACACATTACAGCTTGTGATATTCGCATATTCTGACGTTGTACATTATTGGTCTAGTTTATAATTGACTTCATAACTTCAGGTTTGAGGTCAGATTTACATCATTAAGAGAATTATTCAGAAACCACAACAAATGTCAGATAGGACAAGACCCGGGCTATACGGTGGACCATCATCATCATAACTGAAGCCCGACTGGATTTTCAAAACATATATTTATAAAGAAATGTATCAGTAAACCAGATGGTGATGTAAAATCCATAGAATATTTTAGAAAATATAATGACCTATTATCAATATAAATTAGAAAAAAATGTGTCTAAAGACAATGTGCTACGCCACCCGCAATATTCGCCAATTTGCACATTACAGCTTGTGATATTCGCATATTCTGACGTTGTACATTATTGGTCTAGTTTATAATTGACTTCATAACTTCAGGTTTGAGGTCAGATTTACACCAGTAAGAGAATTATTCAGAAACAACAACAAATGTCAGATAGGACAAGACCCGGGCTATACGGTGGATCATCATCATCAAAACTGAAGCCCGACTGGATTTTCAAAACATATATTTATAAAGAAATGTATCAGTAAACCAGATGGTGATGTAAAATTCATATAATATTTTAGAAAATATAATGACCTATTAACAATATAAATTAGAAAAAAATGTGTCTAAAGACAATGTGCTACGCCACCCGCAATATTCACCAATTTGCACATTACAGCTTGTGATATTCGCATATTCTGACGTTGTACATTATTGGTCTAGTTTATAATTGACTTCATAACTTTAGGTTTGAAATTAGATTTACACCAGTAAGAGAATTATTCAGAAACAACAAGAAATGTCAGATCGGACAAGACCCGGGCTATACGGTGGACCATCATCATCATAACTGAAGCCCGACTGGATTTTCAAAATATATATTTTTAAAGAAATGTATAAGTAAACCAGATGGTGATGTAAAATCCATAGAATATTTTAGAAAATATAATGACCTATTAACAATATAAATTAGAAAAAAATGTGTCTAAAGATAATGTGCTACGCCACCCGCAATATTCGCCAATTTGTACATTACAGCTTGTGATATTCGCATATTCTGACGTTGTACATTATTGGTCTAGTTTATAATTGACTTCATAACTTCAGGTTCGAGGTCAGATTTACATCATTAAGAGAATTATTCAGAAACCACAACAAATGTCAGATAGGACAAGACCCGGGCTATACGGTGGATCATCATCATCATAACTGAAGTCCGACTGGATTTTCAAAACATATATTTATAAAGAAATGTATCAGTATACCAGATGGTGATGTAAAATCCATAGAATATTTTAGAAAATATAATGACCTATTATCAATATAAATTAGATAAAAATGTGTCTAAAGACAATGTGCTACGCCACCCGCAATATTCGCCAATTTGCACATTACAGCTTGTGATATTCGCATATTCTGACGTTGTACATTATTGGTCTAGTTTATAATTGACTTCATAACTTCAGGTTTGAGGTCAGATTTACACCATTAAGAGAATTATTCAGAAACCACAACAAATGTCAGATAAGACAAGACCCGGGCTATACGGTGGATCATCATCATCAAAACTGAAGCCCGACTGGATTTTCAAAACATATACTTATAAAGAAATGTATCAGTAAACCACATGGTGATGTAGAATCCATAGAATATTTTAAAAAATATAATGATCTATTATCAATATAAATTAGAAAAAAACGTGTCTAAAGACAATGTGCTACGCCACCCGCAATATTCACCAATTTGCACATTACAGCTTGTGATATTCACATGTTCTGACGTTGTACATTATTGATCTGGTTAATATTATAGACTTCATAACTTGATTAAAAAAATGTCCCAGATTTCTTCTATAAAAATATGATTTAAAGCTACAAATGGTTTGGAATTGATAAATTATAACTTACTGGCGACGATTAAGACAACTCCGAGGAAATATGCGACAACATTTCGCTTTCCATTTGTTTTTCAGAGCCATTGATTCGATGACACACATCAAGTAAATCGACTAGTGAGAGTCCGCCTTTACTATGTATTTTTAGAAAGAGTTTTTCTTTATAATTCTCCGGACACAACTAGTAAGTAATTCTGTTATCGATTTATACCATGGACATTAGACTAGACTCATACATTAGAACGTTTGGCTTCGAACAATATATATTATTCCGACAATATAATATAAAAACATACCACTTTTTACTGAAACTACAAATTGACAGTCTCATTTTTCAGTGATTGGGGAGCTTCTCACAAGCTGAGGTTGATATATCGGATAATCTTACAAGATGGAGAATCAATCAATAAACATTTTGACTTTAGTTCATTTATATTTAAATATATATCAAACAAAATTTTATGAATAATAAGTATCATTTATATTTTATATGGTGCTTTTTTTAGATTTTATTATACACAATATAGTACATTATATATTCTGGGATAATAGAGTTTATGGTACAAACTCATGTTTATACATTTATATGAGTATTGTAGATCAATATTTTTATTATTAATTTTTTTCCAGTTAAAAATTGAGATAGTAGGAGCCAATAAAGTTTATGATAGTGTTTTTGATTCTGTTTTGTCTATCAGAAAAATATATTTTAAGACACTACCCTAGCTTTTCCATCTCCGACCATAGGGCTTTGATATTCTCAGTATAAATATATTTGTCCTTCATTACAAAGCCCTTTTTTCATTTAGAGACATCGAAGATAAAATATTCCATATTCCATAGTACAGTTTAAATTAAGACACTTTTAAATTTGAGATTTCCCAATACACACACTGTATAACTAACTTACTAAAAATCTATGATTTCGATAAAAATCACTTATTGGGTGAATTTGAACTTTTAAAATAATAAACAGATATATATAAAAACTAACAAAAACAATTTTCATTTGTCCATCAGTTGTAAAACGTGTTCCATTTCTAATCTGTTATACACATTTCGAATTCCATCAGGGTATACCGAAATTTAGGTATTCGTAACGCCATGAGCCGAACGATTACTAAAACCCACTTGTCATGATTTATGTGCAAAAAGAAAAACGAATCTCAAAATGGAAAAAAAAGGTAATTTCTTGAACCCAATTAGTCATTTACTCAGAGGCAAAAATTACATGAAAATATATAGCCTAATTTACTAAACTTCAGGGAAAATTTATTTAATTTTCGAGAATGGTTTTCGCACTATTAAATCCGAACTCCACTGTAACTGATTATTTAATTATATGACAACGATATTGAAAGCAGATAATAATTCCAGTTTGCTACATATATAGACAAAAACATTTGTTTATTAATTACAGTTATTAAGTTTCTTGTAATAATAATTTGTACTTTCTTATAAAACAACTAAATTTATAAGAAATATATTCTATCTATCTACCAATTCGTGATGTATATCTCATATACAAAAGTAGTATCTATAAGTCACATGAAACTAAATCTGGTGAATATGACTTCCTTTTAACCAAGTTCATGTAGTTTTTATATATTTTGCAGCTTATGGTTTTATATCGTTATGATGAAACTACAAATTGGTAGTTCCTGACTTATATAATTACTTTTTATGACTTTATTAACTTAGTTACAGTTATTTCTTATGATAGTTGCATTCAATGTGATAATTTAAATACCAATGGCGTTGGAGATAATATGTAACAGCAACAAAATTGCATTAAATTGAATACTGTCAACTAATACTTGTTTTTAGCGCCACCTGTTAACAAAATCAAAAGTTATTAAACATCATGTCTAATAAATAATGAAAAAAATACCAGCATAAATTAAACAAATAAAAATATGTGTTATTTTATGTTTTAAACAAATAAAAATATAATATTTTATGTGTACTTATGTGTTTCGTTTATGTTAAATGTAAAATTTGACAAAATTTAATGATCAATCAGCCGTAAACGTATAATTACATATAACCAAATACAAATAAAACAGTTTTTAAGCATGCATGTGCTTTTTATGATAGTGGAAATAAAACGATGCTCAATGCAAACTCAAGCAAACGGTGGAGATTTATTACTGTTTAGTACTAACTCTAAGAAAAAACACACAGCGCGAAAAACTACTTTGCTACATATATAGACAAAAATATTTGTTTATTAATTACAGTTATTGGGTTTCTTGTAATAATAATTTGTAATTTCTTATAAAAAAAAACTTAATTTATAAGAAATATATTCTATCTATCTACCAATTATTCATGTATATCTCATATACAAAATTAGTATCAATAAGTCATATGAAACTAAATCTGGTGAATATGACTTCCTTTTAACCAAGTTTATGTAGTTTTTATGAATTTTGCAGCTTGTGGTTTTGTATCGTTATGATGAAACTACAAATTAGTAGTTCTTGACTTATATAATTACTTTTATGACATTATTAACTTAGTTATAGTTATTTCTTATGATAGTTGCATTCAATGTGATAATTTAAATACCAATGGCGTTGAAGATAATATGTAACAGCAACAAAATTGCATTAAATTGAATAGTGTCAACTAATACTTGTTTTTAGCGCCACATGTTAACAAAATCAAAAGTTATTAAACATCATGTCTAATAAATAATGAAAAAAATACCAGCATAAATTAAACAAATAAAAATATGTGTTATTTTACATTTTAAACAAATAAAAATATAATATTTTATGTGTACTTATGTGTTTCGTTTATGCAAAATGTAAAATTTGACAAAATTTAATGATCAATCGGCCGTAAACGTGTTATTACATATAAACCAAGACAAATAAAACGGTTTTTAAGCATGCATGTGCTTTTTATGACAGTGGAAATAAAACGATGCTCAATACAAACTCAAGCAAACGGTGGAGATTTATTACTGTTTAGTACTAACTCTAAAAAAAACACACAGCACGAAAAAATCGTGAAACTTTTATATTTAAAGGCGGAGGATTATTTTTTATTGTTGCACATATCGAAAGTCAGCAGCGCAAGATTTATATTTTCCAGAAAATGAAAAAGCCAGCAATACTGTTTACAGGTAGGATAGAAAAAAAATCCCTCTATCTCGAGGAAAAAAAATCCATCGAATTAGGTTTGAAACTTGGAATGTCCTTAAAAAACAAACTTTATTTCAAAAATAATAATGAAGAGCTTTACACTTTAACAACAACTGTTACGTTACAATACAAGGATTTAGCGAGACTAAAATCTAAGCATTCTGCGTTTACATTTATAGTAAAAATATGATGTGTGAGCTTTTTCTTAGGTCTAAAGGTTAGTAAAGCGTTTGAATGGACATAATTGATCATATAACTGTCGTGACAAATAATCCCATAAGTTTTACCAATTGCAAAGGCTTAAAAACTGTTCGGAAACTTCTTGTTTTTGTTAAAAAAAGTTCTCGAAAATAAAAGTGAGGCTGTAACTTGACCTGTCAGCCTAAACTGAAATAAAAAAGGAATATTGACAGCGAAATCATCTCCAACTATCTTTTCTTGTTTTGGTCGTTTTCCCGGATATAATGTAGATAAAAAACTATAGCACCATTAAAGAAATATAACCGCAAAATCGATACCCTTGTTGGGCCGACAAACTTGATTTTCTGCTGTTAAAGAGTGCCAAAGTTTTCCGGTTGAACTTTTAAATCTTTATCGTCAAATTATGTCTTATATATGATATTTATACACTTTAAAATAATTTGTTGATTGTAGTTGTTCTCAACTTTTATTTATGTATCACAAAATAATTACAAAATTATTTTAAGTAATCCTAGCTTTTTTTAAACTCGTAATCGTCGTGTGGTTAATATTCTACAACAATATATTAAGTTAATCATGTTTATAAAAAAATATAATATAAAGAGATAATTTAAAAATGATATATGTTCCTAAAACCTGATATATAACATTAATTAAAATAATAAATGTCTGTATTAACATATGCTAAACTTTAAATGACATTTTATTTTATCTAATATCCATTAAGTTTCAGTGATCGACAATAGAAGTATTGTTAAATTTAAATATATTAGACCACTGAACATTATAACAAAGTATCATAAGTAAGAATATTTTCAGAACTCTAACAACTTTGGAGCAATATATATATGGTCATTCTTTACTTTTATCTTATAAACGTAAATATGGAATATATTATAATATTTTTTAAATTATTTTTTATTATTTTAATATATTTTAAAACAACTAATATATGAATAAAACAATTTCAAAAATGATACTCGACTTTGGCATGTATATTAAAACAATAATGAATACAATTAGGTAATTTATTTGATACAATTTAGCAATTCTTATTAAAGGAATGTATTTATAATCATTGAGTTAAATAGTGATTTTGAAAACTTAGGTCTATAAAGTAAATAATCAAAATAATTGATAAAAAAGTTCAAATAATAAAATGTCATGTAGTCGCATATCGTATAATATAAATCGTAAAGTACCTTAATATTTATCAAAGTTTTAAAATATTTACAAATTTACCCTTAATAATTCATAATTTATTCTAGTTGTCCTATGTATGCAATCTATAGAAATTATGTACTTAGTTTCATTTTAACTCCTGCATATCTTCATACTTCATTTATATATTCACGTAATATTTATGATTTATCTAAATTTCTTACCTAAAATATATAGTGAAAAAGAACAAATACATCAAGCTGTTTAAAAAAGCAATTTATTTATATTCATTTTTAAATAAACTTACATTGTTCTTTGTTTATTTATAGCATTATTCGATTTCAAATTTGTAGATAGCATTTTCCTTCAAATTTGTAAATAAATATATAAATATATGTATTTTTTTTGTATATATATTAAAGTCTCCTTTTACCAACTATGGGTTTATCTGGACTGAACCAACAATATAACGTGGGCTCCGAACCACGGTCCTCAGCATTAAATCCTACCGACTGGCGAGTGACCAACTTTAGAAATCATCCAAGAAAACATCCGGTCTTACCCAGCCTGGTTACTGGCGTGACTGGGATCATTTTCCTTGTCGGATTTTACAATCTTGCCTAGGGCATTCACAAATTATAAACAATCACAAACATACATTTACGACCATGCCCCAGCAGGATTCGAACCCGCGGCTATCGCAACAGTAGGAGGACGGTCCTATCACCTTTACCACTGCGCCACCAAGGCGGCTAAATATAAGTATTTCATTTGATCTACAATAAAATCAGATACAAAGCATCCGATAAATTATAGGGTAGTCCATGCGTTGATTTTTAAAGCGTGATACCATCAGCACTAAATTCTACAAACATTTAAATTATTTTCACATATAATTTTGACTAATATTATCACAAAGTACTTATTATCAAAGATTACCTACCCTATATAATACAAGAAATTGGGAATAAAGCACGCCTGTGCAAGGGAATTAAAATCCAATTAAATATTAACACATGTACTATGTACATGTATTATGTACAGGTATGAATATTCCATATCAAAAACATGTTTTTATATATGGTTTGCGCAAAATAGAATCACTAATTATTTAACTTATATAACCATAAAACTTCCAAATTAAACAATTATTGTAACCTTGTCGAGCCCCACTATTAATCTACCTGTACACCCTCATTCAATGTGGACAGTGACAACATTTGTTTTCACTGAACAAATTGAGTTTAATTAAATTATGAACTTTCTAGGTCTAGGTTTCTGCCTGCTCAGTTGTTATACTAGAGATATTGAGTAATATCTTAAGTTATATGTTAGATATATGGCAGCCAGATGTATAAAAGTAAAACTGCATCGAGAAAAATATGTTTTTATATGTTAATATTAAACAAAGCAGTCAAATATGTCCATTAATGTTTTTTCAAATCGATCTAATGGTAATAAGTATGAAAATATTGTACTTTTAATATGACATTTTTAACGTAAAAACCTAATTAATAATTTCGATAAAATATAAATTAAAGAACACGGATTACTTTTTTACGCCTATAATATATATATATATATATATATATATATATATATATATATATATATATATATATTATAAGGACAATAAATATACTATTTAGTAATTTCTTTATATTATATATAACATCAGAGAGTATGTTGAATAAATAAGCAAAGAGCAATGCAATTTTATTTAAATATATACGTAAAGAAATTATTTTAGTCTGGTTTAGTTATTATTTTTTCAATATATATATAAATATATATATATATATATATATATATATATATATATATATATATAGCCGTCAAACAATGTACATAATTATTATCAACATAAACTGCTTATTAACAGCTTCACCTCAATATAATTAATTGCTTTTTGGGAGCCAATTAATTGTACTTAATTAATAAGCTTTTTAAAATTAATTGGTATTTATTTTAAGGCCTGTCTAATACCCGTTGATAAATTTTGCAAGCCTACAAAATGGAATTAAATTTATTTTAACAACCATCTCTGATATAGTATGATAATCCCTTTCCCTTTACACTGACATTATTTCAAAAGCAGATATGTTTAGCAGTGTATATTTTGAAACATTATTATTGGAGGGCCTTAAACCTTTTTGAATAACTTGCGCGGTTCATTCCATCTTTGCCCGTTCTCAATGACGTCCA
Source organism: Rhynchophorus ferrugineus (assembly GCF_030347505.1). Lineage (NCBI taxonomy): Eukaryota > Metazoa > Arthropoda > Insecta > Coleoptera > Curculionidae > Rhynchophorus > Rhynchophorus ferrugineus. The sequence continues at coordinate 21,796,548 of NW_027472584.1, read as the reverse complement.
ACTTAAATTGTAACTTTGTTCAAAGATAATTTATTATTGCTGAAGACCTCGTATTATACGTATCTCTATGAATATTAATCATTAGCAAATTCTGAAGCTGGATTTATCATTTTCTTGAATATTTGACGGCATTAAAGGTACATTTTTAGAAAACTTTTTTCTTTTTTTGCATTGATTTTGTTACGCAAAAAAAATTGCAGAAATATTTTGTTCACAAAAATTGTTTCCTTTTAATTATTATTTATTATAACAATCTAGTAAATTAACTCTAATAAGTTGTTTGTTTCTATCCTAATTTTCTACGGTATTAATATTACGAAGTACCTATTCTACGATAGATACTTTGGACTTAACATACATGTCATTGTTTTTAATGTAATAGTTTTACCTCAGTTAATCACTGAATTTTACTTATAACTGCACTGAATTAGATCAAATGGTTTTAATGTCTTTAATCTTCTGATTAAGCTATCATCCTCTAGAAGCTGGAGAACCTCAACATTGAAGTTCTGATTGAGCCTCTCTTCAGATCGTTATGCAGATTGTTGTTATTAATTAAGAATATTTGCGTGATATTTCTATTGATTTGGCTGCTAAACCTCAGACTTGACAATCTTAATTGTTTTCAAGACTTGTTGCTAACACAAAAGGTTTTTATATACTGGCATGACTGACTATCTACCCAATAACCAGTACATTTTTTGTATTTCGATTAAATTTAGCATCAGGGGTTATGCGAAGTCATTTGGCTGTATTTCAATAGGGAACTACTTGCTGGTTTACATATATTGACTTATACTTGATTTGTTGTTGGTGAAATCAATATACGTTTATTTATTTTGATTCATTTTGAAATGCCATTTTTCTCTCCAGCAATGTATTTCGACAATAGTTGTTTGTAACTTTGTGTTGATTGTTGATTCTATGTTGTTAATTTTCTTCTAGTGATGTTTTATGACTTTGGTGATTCTGTGAACCTGATCAATCCTGGAATGTTGTTTCCTGAAACCAAACTGGTAATCTGGCAAGATATCATTTTCCACAATGATTGGTTTTATCCTGTTCAAAAGAAGCTTTTCAAAGAATTTTGATATTGCCGGAATAGTGATATTGACTGATATGATGATTGAGTCTTTCATGAGCTTCATGATTTCCTGTTTAGGAATCATAATTAGTTCGGCCACCTTCCGCAGTTTTGGTACATATTCTAGTTTGAATGAAGCATTTATTAGGTTAGTTAGGTTATTAGTTGATTTTCTTTTAAGTTCGTTTATTATTTTCCTGATAATAAGGTCAAAACCAGGAGCGCGTTTCCCCGCAAATACTATTTTTTATTTCTTTCTTAACCTCGATCAAAGTGACAAATAGAATTTTCATATTTTCCTTCACAATGGTGTAAGGTAATGATTTAACGTCATCCACGGGATTAAAATATTTTCTCGAGGTGTTTTGTAAATCTTGTAGTACAGAAGAATTATAATAAACTATTTAGTAGTAATTGTTTGCACTAACTTAATTTGGCTTTCAGTTGATGGCCTTTATGACAATTAGACAATACATCACAAAAATTTGAGTTTCGAGTCTGACGTATAGATGACGAAACATTTTTACTTTCAAACGAAATCTGTCAAAATGTCATCTAACCTTTAGTTTAAAAATTGTAGTGGTAAAACCAAATTCGAATGAAACAAATGGTGTTACTTTCAAGACAATATATAAAAATGACAGTAAACTGATTAAACCTTCCTTTTTATGGAGAAACGATATTGTTAGAGTTTTATTCGAGCCCTTTTTCATTAAAAACAAAGATGAAGCTACTATAAGTTTAAAGCTACTATCTTGAAGTTCTACACATATTCTAAAAATCACCGAGAAAGCTCATTATGGATGCCAAACTGACTGAATGAAAAATGCTGGTCTGAATTTTGATTCATAGAGTTAAATTTGGCATACAGTTTGTTTAATAGCAATTTTTACAGAATATATAAATAGCAGCCATATATATAATTATATATAAAGTACCTGGAAAAAATACAATGTTAACTAATTAACTCTATTTTTTCAAATTTACATTGCGGCGAAATAATAAAAACTTAATTATATCACTCAATGGATGCCCAATTCCTCTAGCAAAATCAGCTAAATACCTTGGAATCCATCTTGACGGTAGATTAAATTGGAAACATCACGTTAAACAAAAACCAAAACACATTAGAGCCAAAATAAAACAACTATACTGGTTAGTTGGAAGATACTCTGAACTTGATCTAAAATCAAAGAGGTTGATCTATAATACAATTATAAAGCCAATTTGGACCTATGGGGTGCAATTATGGGATTGCACTAAAAATTCAAATCAACTAGTTATACAACGCTGTCAAAACAAGGTTCTTCGATTGATTACCAATGCCTATCGCTATGTAACCAACGAAGAACTGTACAATGACCTGGAAATCAAAGGGGTTTGTGAAGTTATACAAGATTTCGCCTTGAAACGCGAAAGAAGGTGACCAAATCATACTAACGTGGAAGCAATGAAACTGCTGGACAGCGCGCAGGATGTCAGGAGATTGAAGCGAACAAAACCATAGTGTAAAATATAGCTATAAGTTATTATAATATTATAATTGAGGAATACATATTGATGTATTTTCTCGCACTCGTCTTGCTTGTTAATTAATCCAAGTATATAGAAAAAGTAGTAATAAATTAATTGTAAATTAATATTGTACTAAGCGTATCTAATAAAGGTGTTATAAAAAAAATTAAATTGTCTGAATTTAAATGTCGAACCTCTACCGTATGAGTCCGTTATTTATTAAACTTGACATCAGCAAAAGGAAATAAGCTAAAATATCCGGCAACAGACCAGAAATTATGGTACAAAAATAAATATATTCAACGAAAATCAATTAAACCCGTTGAAACTGTGTTGCGATTCTGCGGTAACAGTATCTCTAGGCGAATGGATATAATTATGGATATCGTGCGATCAAAACAGCACATTTCAATTCAAACATAGCACCTGCAGATGCAACGATAACGTCGAAAGCAAGAAATACGATTGAACGATTCAACATGCTTATTAGTCTCAAACAGGTAGATGTTTAAACTCCACACCGATTTTCATTACTCAACAGGAATAATTATTACATATGCTCTATCTCTTTAAACTGTAACCTTGATTGGAATCATAACGAATAGGGCGTTGCCTATATCTCTTATTGATAAAACGCATCACATATATAACTCGATTGGTTTGCTTTTGATACAACCAAATAGACAGGAGAATCATAATTACTGGAATTATGGCTAACCATATTTAACCACGTAAACATATCGGTCTCTAAGTAAATTAGGAATAATCTATTACAGCAACTTTATGGGTTTAAAATAACCCAAGTGTTTTTATCAATATGGAAAATGGAATAAGGAAATATATATAAATACTTTTATCGAAAAAAATGCAACAAAAATCGAGGACACCGAACCGACTGACTTCTCTCGAAGAAAAAGGTCCTTTTAAAGGGTAATCAAGGCTCAATAAACCATCTCCACAGGCTCCTTAACCAAATATCACTTTCGAGACACAGACTCGCGGGAGTTTTATTAAAATTCGTGGAAACTATAAAACAGAAACGACTTCATAATAATCGATTTTTCTGATACGTTGATGAAACCGATAGTTAAAAATTATTACGTAAATTTTTCACGAGGAAACTCTAAGGCGCCATTTTAATTTAGGGACAAGATTCGAGCTGTTTAATATGACTGCCTCATAATTTATAATAAAATGAAGACAATCATGGTTTTAGTATTTTCATTTTTAATTTTTATTGTGTAGAGTTTCTTTTAAACTATTTTATAGATACTTAAGGAACAAAATAGTTTGGAACAATATATATATATATATATATATATATATATATATATATATATATATATATATATATATATATATATATATATATATATATATATATATATATATATATATATATATATATATATATATATATATTGCAGAGACAATAAATATACTATTTAGTAATATCTTTATCTACATTTTTAAATAAAATTGCATCGTTTTTATACCACCCTGCAATCTTACCTTTGCAGGTGGCTCATCTTTAATTTACCTTCTACGGCTTTCGTTTAATCTCTCATCTTATATCCCATGTGGGAACTAACAATTCACCAATAAATGAAGAATTAAAATTATATGAAGCTATTTTATAATTGATCATATTTTTGCAACATTCATTTTAACTCATCTAACAAAACTTTTAACTAAATACAGGACTACAAACACAATCATAACGAAGTAGAGGTTCTATCTAGACAGCACACATTAGCACCCATGGCCGAAGTGGATATTTCACTTTTGGTCTTTTGATTTGGTCAGTAGCACTTAACTTAGCATAGCCTATATTCTATGGAGAAAAATAGATTTTTAGTCGAAATCCGAGGAGTATGTCTGTATTTTCTCATGTTATGGTATTTCTAAAATTTTGCTCTAATCTGGGTGAGCCATGGACAGTCCTTCAGTATATAATTCAGAATGAAATACGGGAATGGGACAGTGAGAGAAACGACAGTGACCCAATCTCAGTCGATCCAAAGCTACGGCATGCTGAAGGAAACAAGGAACGCGAAGAGAGAAGAAAAAATCAACTTCAGTCTTAAAAAGTCTGTTGTGATTGGCCTCCTAGGCCCAACGACATTGTACCTCGTTCTTGGTGAAACAAGAAACGAATGGGATAAGGTCAGTATGGATATAAATATTTGTGATGGGGGGAGAGAGGGCATTTAGTCGCACTACCGCGCGTTCACTTCCAGATATACCAAGGGGGATCCACAGTAAACTTGTCCTGAAGCCCTTTAGATAGAGGGTACGGATGATTGACAGTGAGTCGGTAACGAGAGGATGGTTGAACTTCTGTTCCAGGAAACAATCGAGAGAATTCATTTTAACTCTTGATTCACAAATTAACATATTTGTTACTTGCTATATTTTGTTGGTCCTTTGTAAAAAAAACACTTGCTAAAGAAACCTGAAATTAATCAAAAGAAAACACTTTAGAATTATCTTTAGTACAATCAATAAACTGTTACTTTTTACTTTTACTTAGGTAAATTGGATCATTAAAAATATTGGAAACTATTCCGTTTTAAGATACAATATAACCAACTCATAACTATAAATGTAATTCACGAAATTTAACAAAGGAGTATTCGTATTGAAGTTAATGGGTAAACATAGAACCGAAATATACATATATAGCGTTTATTGGACATCATAGATTTAACATATAGTGAAACGATATAAAGGATCAACAAGAAAATAATCAGAAGGGGAATATATTGCAGAAAGATAAACATAAAAGGGGTAATCTAAGTAGAAAGGGTAGAGGGTAGCTCAGTGGAAGGAACAAGATATGATAGTAGCCGCAAAGATTATATCATTTGGCTGGAAAAAGGCACTAACCCCGAAAAGGCAAATACCGGAAATGACAGACCACAAAAAGGTTTCCCCAGTTAAACAATAATTTTTAAAAACGATCACTAAAAAAAAGAAGAGAAAATACGCAGGTGAATATTAATTTAATTTATTTTTCCGTATTTTTTAAGGAAATTAATACAAAATAAGTAAAGAACGAAATATTATTTATTTATTGTGCATGATCAAGCACTTGAACTATTTATTCACCTTATTATTGATTCGAATCCTCGATGAAATGTCGGCAGGACCAATTCTCGAACAATTTTCTAAAGTGGACGAACTTTTTATAAGGCCTATTCAATTTATAATTTTAAAAAAGGTATATCGGTGCAATCTTCAACGCTTTATCAGCTGTAAAAGCCTTTGTCTTATTTCGATCACTTTGAGTGGCAATTCCAGGAGACATTCTTTTTGTTTTGGGACATTTTCAATGATCGTCACAAAGTTGTTTCCATCATGATGACGTTATAGAATTTTATTTCGAACCAAATAAACTCATATGAAGTTATTTCAGAAATCTTTTATTCTTAGATCGAAATCTTATCTTTTGTTTCCTATCATATATATATATATATATATATATATATATATATATATATATATATATATATTTAAGAGTTTAGTTTACTAGGTGCTATAACTCATACACCAGACAAATTCGTAATTCGTATTTATATAATACATAAAAACTTTTCACAACTTTTTTTTACTAAGTTCATTTATCATAATTAATTATTATTTATTTAATATTATCATAATAAAACATTTAATTGTTCTTAATTTAATTGAAACTATAATATGAACTATAACATTTAATTGAAACTATAATATGATAAAGAATTATGAGGGGTACCAAATAGCTTATTTAAGAAGGCTTAGAGTAAAGCTTAATTTACCATGCCATATTAAAAGTCCCTTGACACTGTATATCAACAATTTGATCTTTTAAACTTTAAACTGAAAAAAATGTATGACCTGTCCAATTCACTTGTTTCAGTATATGTCATGTAAACTAACTGCTAAGAACTTAACTAATCTCAAAAAAGAGTATCTAACACTAACGTGGAATTCACAGTAATAACTCAATAAGTACGATTTGGCTGGATAATCTGTTATACTAGAGTTCACTAAATATATCTGTTTTAAAGTTTCTAATCATTAACAGCAAAAATATTTACTAAAAATAGTGGTGGAATAATTCACTATTTCAAATTAAGCGATCCAAACCCAATTTGTCAGTTATTGTGACTTGTAACTATTATAAAATTGATAAAATTACTTGAAAATTCATTTCATTTCATAAAACTATTTTCAGTTCGTAAAATATATTAAACAATAAAGTCAATAATTCAGTTATTATAAGTCATAAACTATATGTTTATAATAGGTCATTAACGTGTCATTTTATTACGTTCTTTGCTTTATATTGTTCTTAAAAATAATAATATAATGATTTACAATAAACTATATCCCACGGAACATTTTATTTATTTGTGAGATAAAAGAAAAATAAAAGTTGTTTCTCCAACAACCTCAAATGTGTCTATTTGCGTCGAGAACTAGATAGTGTAATATCATCACGAGGGAGACTGTTTTCTGTCGGTCATTGAAAACGTCCCTGAATAAAATGAATTTCCCCTAACATTGTCACTCGAAACAATCCAAATAAGACGAGAACCTTAAGACCGATAAAGCGTTGAGGATTGCAGTGACATATCTGTCTTAAATTATAAATTACCTGGATGTAAAAAATGTCGTCCACTTCGATAAAAGGTTAGAAGTTTGTTTCTGTTGTTTTTGCTCATTTTTGTAGGGATGTCGAGATGGAAAAGTGAAACTTATAATTAAAGTTACTTTTTAACATTAGTCTTATGTTACTAAATTACTATTTTATTATAGTATAATTTATTTTTAACATTATTTATAAAATCAGGTGAGTATGACAGTAGGTCATTTCAGAAAATTTTCCAAGGTATATTTAGCCAGTTCGGTAACACCAATTTAGTAATTGAATATGATCATTCAAAACATTTACCTTGACATATATTGAGGTATTCAGGCATTATCATATTATTAATTATTCTTTGAGGTGCCTTTTACAGTTTCATCTCCTTTTTATACACGGACTTGTAGAAAAAGAGACATTTTCGTCATAGATAAAAGATTAAAAATAGAACTTCAAGCAATATTCTATACTGCTACAAATATTTTGCTAGTTCCCAAATTACTTCCATCTAACTTACACATTTATATATATTTATATATATATATATGTATATATATATATATATATATATATATATATATATATATATATATATATATATGTATATATATATATATATATTTATATATATATGTATATATATATATATATATATATATATATATATATATATATTCATAATTCGTGACATGAAACTCTTTTTCTTTCCTTTAATTTTGAGTTAATTTTCAAATCTCCTAAAGACTATTCGGATATTGATAGTTACTGGATATTAAATTTGTTGATAATAAGTTTTGTCACGCAATTAATAAGATTTTGAATATTGTAGGATTTCTGTAATAGTCCGATTTTGAAAATTATTTACAGTTACGGAAAAATTATTCAAGGTATCAGTAATTTTAGAAACAAGTCTCATATATTCAATATATTTACTTAGATAATAGATATTGCTTTACGACAATAACATTATATTGAGTTTGTAATCATAATTATAACATAATACATCAGTAAAACCTCTCTAGTCTGATTAAATTGCAATATGATATAGGTAATGCTCATTTAGAGAATAACGAAGTACATATAAAACCAAACTTAATGTTTATTGGTGTTTTATTTATTATATTTTAAATATCACTGTTAAGTTATATAATACGATAATATTTTTAAACATATATTGTTATGTAACATTAATATGTCATATATAAACGTGTAATTCTGAAACTAAGTTATCCCCTAACAGAAATCGCGTACAACCATTAACAGTGCATTAAGGCTGCTTATAGTATACGCTCCAGAATAAGAGAAATGACTTTTTGTCGCCCCAATAAGCTACGACGTTAATAGCCTAACTGTGTAACAGGCTTTAGAAATTTTATAATGACATACATCAGAAGCGCGATTGAAACAAACTACCCAAACTTAAAGTTTATTAAGCGCAATATAAGTAACGAAACGTATAATTTAGCAACATGAAAGTTTCTGTAAATAATAATTTTTAAATTACGGAACACAATTACAGTAAAACATCTTTTAAAAGCATCGAGATAAAAGAAGCTTTTAACTAATAACTTCCTCGCTATCCTATTCAAAAACTGCGTTACGAGAGACTAGATTTTCATTAAAAATATACAGGATTTACGAACTTATCCTGATTTCTAGTTTAGTATTGTTTTCGTGTTGTAATTTAATCAATTTCTTGGATAGAATCAGAAATATATTTAACGTAACTTTTTGTAGATAACAGCTAATAGCTTTACGACATTTTTCAAAAGATCTTCTACGTTTAAATAGAACAATTAATTCTAAAGCACCCTAATTTGTAAGGAATATAAATTCACAACTCGTACTGTAATGCCGCGTATCCTAGTTAAAATATACCGCGTACCAAACACAATATTTCTTTCCTATTTTGTATTCCTTTTTTAACTAGGCTTTGCATTTATTTGAACAACTTCAAACATATTTCTTTTTCAACAAAATTAATGTCCAATGTTTTAAGTATATTTTCTCACAAGCTTATCTCCGTTTTCACTAAGAATATCACAAAAACATAGTTAAATAAAAACTTAATTAATAAATATCTGAAATAAAACGTAATGAAGGTGAAAAACCCTCTTGACTTTTAACTACCAGTATTTCTATTCAAATACCAGAGTCTATTAGGTAGATTTTAATTAAAAATACACGATTTATTCAAGGAATTTTAGCCCAGTTTAATTATTTTTCTCTTACAGAATATTCTCGTCTCGTTTTCTTAAAGAAGTAGATTTCTCATATATTTGTTTAGAAATATTTTGTTTTAAACTAAATTTTCTCATTTATCACGTCAATAATAACTGATTTGTGGTTACCAACTACATAAAAAATGTTTCATTTTTGGTTTATAGCTACAAAAAATCCAGATCTTTCTCCGGAATATAAATACAATTTTTTGTCGAAAGCGTTCAATTAGAATGGCTTGCGGAAATTCTACACGTGTCTTTTTATTATACCGTTTTTTTTGTCGAACTTGTAAATGAATATTTTATTTAAGCCCCAAAAAAATTCTTGGTAAACTGTTAAAAGAGCGAAACCATTTTAATTTTTTAAAATTTTTGTATATATTAATAATCCCTAATATAGATTTTTTGGCGCAAAATAAAATCATAAAAGTGTTTTATGTTTATTGGTTTAGCCATTGGTCCATTTTAAATCCTCACGATGCTTAGTTTGCATTATAATTTTATTACCAAAATGTGATGCTATGTAATTAGTGGTAACCTTATTCGGTATATTAGACCTAATTTTTTTCCTCGTTAAAAATAGCAGCATTAACCTGACTGTGCCCAGGTAATTGGGGTAATTTGCGTGGATTCTGTAACACAAAATTAATTAGTATGCTTTTTTACAGTCAAATTAAGACTTCAGTAGACCGTATATTTTATTCCTCTATTTTTATCTAATCTACTTGAGTTAATCAATTTCATTTCAATCGATCTTTCTCAAACATAACTAAGGCTCCTTCGCCATTAGTATCTTGGATCCTCCACCATTTCTCCAACATTAATAATTGGTGTTTATAATTAAATATTAATTAATTAGTCAGTGCATGATAGCACCCTTCCATTATATATTCATTAAGTAATACATATTTTGAATAATTAAGAAACAATCTAAATAGCTGAAACAATAAAAGTCTACTTGTTTTGTGTTTTCACTTAAATGAGCGCTGCGGTTCTACACGTGTCTCATTATTGTCTCTTTCATCTTGCAAATGAATATTTTATGTCCGAATAAATATTGTCAGCATCAAATAAGAACCATTATTCGGCGTTAAAATTTAATTACTTACATCAAACTAGCGACGCTTTATGTAGGATATCATAATTATTATTTTGACTAGATAATCGATATTACTTCATTATACTCTTATCAAGTAAAAATATTTAATTAAATGGCCCATTTATATGTTTCCACTGACAGCATTATTAATAAAATTGTCACCGAAAATTTAATTGAGAATCTAAATTGTATATAGATAATTGTAATGTAATTAGATAAAATACATATGATTGTCTTCATGGAGTTATAGGACATAACGGTTGTTTTTTATATTTCGGGATTGTATTAAAACATAGTAATGTTATCCATAATGCTGTAGGGTATGATTGCCACTTTCTTCTCAATAAGATAAATCCTTCCTAAAAAATATTATCTGAATAATTTTTATATTTAGGTAAACCTTGGTGTTGTTTAATGGTATGGAAAGGCATTTTCTCACCTTGAACTTAAATTAATATTTTAACTATTATAATTATTAATAATATATTAACCTGCTATGTCTGTTTCTGTACATATATATATGCAATAGAAACCAAAAAATTAACAAAGAATAAATAAAAATAAATTACAAATAAATAAATATATTCAACAATTTCAATAGCAATAATTCACAAACGCTGATATAACTATAATAATAATATATTAACTATATGATCTCTTGAGTTTCATTAATGGTCTTAAAATTAGAAGGAATTCATTATGAATTACGAGTAAAAAAATATTCTCATATCATTCAAAGTTATATTTTTACTTAATTTTCGTGTTAATATAGAACCAATCATCAATATTAGAAGATTCACCAACTTCAAAAAAAATTATTTACCGAAATTTTTGATTTATTATTTGAACTTTAACGAAGGCTAACAAATACGTTAATCCTGAATCTGTAATTATGTAATTAATAGCTTTCCAACAGCTTTTTCATAAGCTCTTATTTCACTTTTACCAAAAATCTGAGTTAAAACTTTGTTTGAAACAAATTTTCGGTCTGAAAATTCTAATTAGGTTGGCATTGGAAAGACACGAAAAAAAAACACTGTCACACCATTTGATAATTTTTTATTCTCTGTTTGCAGCTTTAGAAGTAACGGTTCACTCAGTTATTAACTTTAAATGCGGCTTATGTGTTTTGTGCCTTCAAGCAACTTTATATCAGGAAACAAAATCTGTAAGGAATTTACCGACAGTATTATTTTGTTTTCGACCCGAAATTTAATTTGATATATTTTTCTTATTATAATAATGTAATATTTTTATTTTGTTTATGTTGTAATACCAATTTGGGATAAACGGAAAATACTTCTCGGTAACATCGCGTAAAACAATGGAATAAATACATCGAAACCACAATAGAAGATTAATCTGGATTAAACCCTATGACATACTGGCTGGCACAAAGTAAATTCATTATCTGATTGCAAAAAATAAACGAAAATAGCCAATAAACTATCTGTTACCAAAATCGGCAAAATATATATAGGTATCAAACACGCATTCAACAAAATTAGTTAGACCGACACAAAGGCTGATACCATCAAAAAAACGCAAATGATTTTGTGCAAAATTCTAAAAGCGCTATCTATTTAATACTGTTATTGCAATTACAACTGAAATTCGAATTTAAACTTTTTCAATATCTACATATAAACTAATATTAAATTTACATTACCAAATATTAGATTATGTTAGTAAAATAATATTCACAATTAATACATAAGAAACAAAGACGTTGACGTCAAACCACATCAAACAATCAAGCATTTATGTTAATGATTACTGTCAAATATACTCACTATAACACTATATTTGATCGTAAAGAATAGCATCTAAAGACGAGAGTCTAGACATGTTCGAGCCTAACAACGTTAAATTAATATTCCAAAAAAGTGTAATACCATAACATACTATACTGAATATTATCGTAAATGTATAGTAATAAATTAGTCGTAACATATATGTATAAAAGAGTAAATTGTATCACAAAAACATTATTAATGACTGTAAATTACTTGACTGAAAATAATACAAAATGCATGAAATTAATAATATATAAGTTAAAACAATAAAACAAAATAATGGATTCAATAATGAACGATTATTTCATTAAAATCAATAAATGAATTGGCAATTTTCAGGAGTATATTGAAATTGTAAATATAATTCAATTCAAAAATAAAAAATCAAATTTATTACAGTAAAACTAGTAGTTATAAAATCTGTTAATTTTTTCTTCAGTATGTTGACTTATAACTCTATATGGTGGATCATCTTTTCAATTTTTAAATAATTATGCCCTTACTCAAAAGGATTAAACATTCTTCAACTAAAATTAATCTTCTCTAAAACTAAACCCACTAGGTATTTTTGTAGACTGTTTAAAAATACAAACCAGAGTTTATAACTCAATTAACGACAAAAAAATACAAAACAACGTTAAAAATACAAAACTTAATGTGAAGAAATAAATAAAAATAAAGAACAAACAAATATATTCAATATTTTCATAGAAAATAACCAATGCATCATATGATACAGAGTTATGAAATAGAACAAAAAGTATAATCAATTAAACATAATTTTAAAATGAGTTTTATGATTTTAATTAAATGTATACCAAATAATTCCTAAATGTATTTCTCCTAAATCAATTATGGAAAAGTATATCAATTTTTTGTGTCGCTATTTTACGAATAACTTAATTGTTTTTTTAAAGATATGTAAAAGTATAATTAACGACTGACGCGCTTTACATATTAGTTTCAAATTAAACAAAATATCTGATACACCTAAAGAAATAATATAAAGGTATTTTAAAAATATTATTATATAGTCAAAATTATAATTAAAATAAATAACAAGATGTATGTTCTTATTTAATCTTATAAAAGTTGAAAGATGCAATATTATCCTCATATCCAGTATACATACATTTTTCAACATTATTACGCCATATTTAACTTTCATAAATAATAAAAGAACGTTAGAATTGAGAAATAAATATATACCGACTTATATCAGAAGGAGAATTGAAAAGGCTTTGTGAATTTCTTAAAGGAACGCCAAAAGGAAAAGCACATTCTACATGGAATAATAATGTCCGTTTAAGATGTGCTTCTGGCTAACCTGAAACTTAAAATTCTTGGTTTATCAGCAGTAATTCGTATAAGGTGTCTTGGTGGCCCGATATATGTCACTATTCAGGATGCGCATTAATGTTCTGTATAAATTTCCTTTCTGAAACAAATGACGTCAAAAGAGGATTATAAATTTAATTAAACAGCTACTGTCACAAAAGACACCACTAACTGTATTATTAGTTATTACGTTTTGTCTTTCCACTACCGTTGTCATATATTAAGAAAATTTTAAGTAACAACTTGGAACTCCACAAGAAGGTTACGTAGTTACAATATGAAGTTACCAACCATCACGCATACTAATTAACAAAGTTTGAAAGACTAAATTTGTTGCGTCAAGAAAGCAATAATCCAATTTGAGGGAATAACGGAAAATATTAAATTTACCATAAATACGGCTTTCTTAAAATTCCCACTATATATCAATATAGAAACTGAACTAATTATATCACGCATAGAAGTATAGGAAAGTGTTAACATTGTCTATTATAAAACACCATCATATTATAGCAATTTGTCAACAGCATGGCCTTAGAATATTAGTGATTTTACAATTTTTACAATTACATCCAAAAGTATATATAGTCAATTCAAAATAGCAGTGACACGGGAGAACTGTCAAAACGTCGCAATGTTGCCGCAGCAACTCTGTGTTTTAGTACATTTTGGCTATGACATATAACAGAAACATAATTTTCTATTAAATATAATTTATTTTAACATTATAGTACATCAAATGCATTTATTATCGAAGAACTTTAAACTACAATTAATTTTACAGCCGCAATAATTTATAAGATAGAATTGTTTTATTATATATTTATTGATTCTTTTCCACACTAGTATTGGTAGGGTCCTAGGCACGTTTTTGTATGTAATGGTTTCCCCCGAAGGCTTAATCCACATAATTAACAATTGTGTATCTGAGTAATGTATTTCACTTTCATTAGAGAGCATATTTATGTTTTACCCTTAGTTCTTGTTTCTTTCGATGCAATGTATCTTTGTAAAGTCATTATGATATTACTATATTTCTCTTTAGTTTGTCCTATTACTATATGTATACATCTTTTTGATAAAACTACATTTAACCACTGCATTCTCCTTAATGCATTTGCCATATCTGCAAAACAGTTAGTGTTATTTCTCTCCTCGTACATGTTAACCAAACGATCATGTATATTCTGAACAATAACACACATGCTCATAAAGCTGTCACACTCTATAATACAATTCCCTGTAACTAAAGTATATTAATTGTATACTGACCTTTAGTGATCAAACTGTCTTGGTACTGGTCAGCATTGAATCATAAACCAAGATTCATAAGGTTTTATTCAATCACTGTCACTTTCAGAAACACTAATCAAGTGAATAACTAAGTTGTTTATTTCCAATCTATCAAAAATTTGATCAAAGTTCTACCATTTATCTATTTCTTCTTTAATGTGTCTGATCGAGCTCACACAAATTGAAGGTGCTATTTTCAACAATACCTCTTTCCATAAATCAAGACAGTTATGGTTTGAATATCCTCCTTGACCTGAATATCTATTGTAATAATTTTTTGCAATACCCCATATCAACTCAATTGGATTAAAAATGCATTGATAGGAAGGAAGATGTAATACTCTATAGCCATAACATTCAGTAATCTTCAAGCTTATTTCTAAACAAGCTAATTACAAAATATGCAATTAAATGCAATTAAATATTTCATTTATGTTTACCAATTAACCATTTAAATAGTTCATTCTTTCACATGATTTCCTCGAAACTTATTTTATGTACTTTAAGCCATTTCTTAATTGCAGCCTTTGTTGATGAACTTGTTGGTATTTTCTCCACCAGTGTACTATATATAAATATATATATATATATATATATATATATATATATGGTGCATTGTACATAACAATAACAATTTAAATATAATAATAATTTTAAAATTGTATTCTTTTAAAAGTATTATAGTGTTACAGAGATTGAAGTTACATTAAACCCCTTCAAAGGTAAATGTTTGAACGGATGTTCTATATCTCTCAAATAGCTGTATATATTTTGGATTTTTATTATTATAACAATTTTCTCTCAAATAATTGTATTAAGTTATGTTTCAATTGAAAAAAACTACTTATTGTTTTATACATTTCGTATATTTTATCTCTGAAATATCAAGCTGATCTTCTGAAACTTGTGAATCTTGTTTTTTATTTTTTGAGACATTTTAGTGACTGTGTCCGTATCGATATATAGTGCAACGGCAAGGCGCAAAAAAATATGTTCAATAAACACTGCCGCGATTTCAAATGTGTTAAAACAAAGAGTTAAAACAGCGTTTGTCGATTTATAACCCATAATTATAATATTTTGAAGAATTTTCAGACATTTGGCAAACGGACAACTTTTGCTGGTTCATTCTGTTACATGTTCGAACTTTTCTAACAGCATTCTATCTCTTTTTAAATAGAATGAAATGATAAGGATAATATTGTCTGAGTGTAAAATTAATTTACAACTTTATACAGACACATATTGACACTTGCGTCACTGCTGTTTTGAATTAACTATATCTTGTTATTTGGGATTATTATGTATTACTGGTAAATGCCTACTACTACTACTATAAATTCTTTAAAAAGCATCTCAAATTAGGTCAGTAAGAGAAAAATATACTCCTAAAATATAAAGAGAAGTAGTAGTAATATTTTGAGCAAGACATTATTTCCGTTATTTCCCAAATTTTATTTTATTCTAACTTAATAATTATTAGTAACATAAAATTATATATATCTTAAACTACATCATAAATTAAATAATAATAATATAAAATTAGTACTTGCAAATTTAAATAAGAGTGTACAAAACATGCATCTTCTATTATTCAAGCAAATATCTACCAACGTTAAAGAGCACATCGAACGAATTTTATTAGGACTTTTACAGATTTGACCTCTATAACTGAGACATTTGTTTCCTCAAAAACCGAGCTGTTGCTTTTTACTCCAGCAACCTCGAACTTCATGCAGTATCAAATATTTTCTTGTGCTTTATTTCTATTGACATATGGTGACTATTATCGTTTATGTATTACTGCGGTTTTGTGATATTTTACAGTGTTATTACCACAATTATTTTTCTTCGTGGGTTATTTTGAGGTTATGTTAATACGAACAAAAAAAGAAAACGTTAATAATAACATTTTATTAATGTAAAACATAACATTTTATTTAACTAAGGTTTGTTTCAAAATGTAATTATCTGGTTTTTTTCATATTATTTTTGTATATAGTTTGTTTTATTACCTATAAATGTGAAAGAGGTATGTTTGTGTAAAAAAGGAAAACTTGTGATCCATTCTTTGCATTTATTATTATTAACGCTAAAAAATATATTAGTTGTTGCTTTCATTTAAAATTACTAATCATAATTCGTTATACATGAAATAAACAAAATAAAATAAATAAAAATAACAAAAACAATATTCTAAAATATTCAGGTTTAATCCTATTTTAAAAACTTTCAGTGGAACATTCAAAATATTACGGTTTCAAATATTCAAAATCCCTCGAGATATAATGCATTCTAGTCATTTTCCTTTTTGATATCCCATTTAGTAATTAACCGAAGCTTTATTTTTATGCTTATTACAGTTTTCTGTTGAGTTTCTCTCCATTATATTGCAGACTGTTTTATGCCAGTAATGTGAAATAGTTTTGATGGGTTTACAATTGAAGGTATAACTGTTACAGCGTTAGATATTTCTCTAACAACATTAATCTCCATAAGTTTTACTACAGGTCATCATCATCATGAATCAATAACCGGGGCTAATAAAGTATGTCTAATTGTGATCCAAAAAGCCTGATACTGCAGGACCTTAACAATATAAATTGTATTGATATGTTTGGATTTTGTGTTAAATATTTGTCAAAACACTTCATTTTACACCAGAATGCAGTTTAAGATATATATTTTCATGCCCTCATAATATAATGGTACATTATATCCGTTTTATATTTATGTCTTCGATAAAATATGAAATGAGCATTCCTTGGTCTAAAAGTTCTACTATGTTTTCAAAAGTATTATGTTTTTCACAAAAATAGAAATAAAGGTAAAACACCTACATATAGGTCTTTATCAAGTAAATATTAATGAAATACATTTGAACAATTTTTTACAGTTTAATAAAAATAAACTGAAAGTGGTACAAGTTATAATTACTCTGTTGGAAATATTTGACATAATAATTTTTATTTTTGTTATAAGTACTTGTCAAATTAATTCATTTCACATTACAATATAATTAGAATGTATATTGTCATAATATATTGCTATATGAAGACCATTTTAAAATAGTAGTTTAAATAAACTAGTAGTTAAAATAACAGGATATAGGCAGGAATGTAAAATCCAACAAGACGAATGATCTCAGTCAGAGTCAGTAGAAACTGTACTAGGGCTAGTCCATTGCAATTGAGTTTGGGCTGAATACTGATCAAACCACACTCATTCACATTTATTATTATTAACGCTTAAAAAATATATTAGTTGTAGCTTCCATTTAAAATTACTAATCATAATTCGTTATACATGAAATAAACAAAATAAAATAAATAAAAATAACAAAAACAATATTCTAAAATATTCAGGTTTAATCCTATTTTAAAAACTTTCAGTGGAACATTCAAAATATTACGGTTTCAAATATTCAAAATCCCTCGAGATATAATGCATTCTAGTCATTTTCCTTTTTGATATCCCATTTAGTAATTAACCGAAGCTTTATTTTTATGCTTATTACAGTTTTCTGTTGAGTTTCTCTCCATTATATTGCAGACTGTTTTATGCCAGTAATGTGAAATAGTTTTGATGGGTTTACAATTGAAGGTATAACTGTTACAGCGTTAGATATTTCTCTAACAACATTAATCTCCATAAGTTTTACTACAGAACTTTATTTTTTACTATAAATACAGACTTACATATATTACTGGGGTCATCATCATCATGAATCAATAACCGGGGCTAATAAAGTATGTCTAATTGTGATCCAAAAAGCCTGATACTGCAGGACCTTAACAATATAAATTGTATTGATATGTTTGGATTTTGTGTTAAATATTTGTCAAAACACTTCATTTTACACCAGAATGCAGTTTAAGATATATATTTTCATGCCCTCATAATATAATGGTACATTATATCCGTTTTATATTTATGTCTTCGATAAAATATGAAATGAGCATTCCTTGGTCTAAAAGTTCTACTATGTTTTCAAAAGTATTATGTTTTTCACAAAAATAGAAATAAAGGTAAAACACCTAAATATAGGTCTTTATCAAGTAAATATTAATGAAATACATTTGAACAATTTTTTACAGTTTAATAAAAATAAACTGAAAGTGGTACAAGTTACAATTACTCTGTTGGAAATATTTGACATAATAATTTTTATTTTTGTTATAAGTACTTGTCAAATTAATTCATTTCACATTACAATATAATTAGAATGTATATTGTCATAATATATTGCTATATGAAGACCATTTTAAAATAGTAGTTTAAATAAACTAGTAGTTAAAATAACAAGACGAATGATCTCAGTCAGAGTCAGTAGAAACTGTACTAGGGCTAGTCCATTGCAATTGAGTTTGGGCTGAATACTGATCATAACACACTCATTCACTAAAATATGTCAAAAAACTGTCAAATACGAAGCTGTACTCTGATTGAGACTGCATAATTTAACTAAACAGCACTATTTTTCAAGATATCTTTAAAATTCTATCATAAATATTGTCAAAAGAAATACATGAGAAATAATGTATTTGAAGTAATAATAGTTGTAATAAATTTAGTTGTATTTGTATCTACTGTATATTCTCATTGATTTGTAATCTATGGTATTATGTAAATATGTTTAAAACTAAATAAATAAATACACGATCTTTCAATAACATCGCTCTAGAGAAACAGAATCGTAGTCCATGACAGTTCCGTGATATATTCCCTAACTTTATAAAACTTCATCTATTGCCAAACTTTTAATAGGTAACTATTTATTTCGTCGGACATTTGTTTCAAAAATATTTCTATATTTTTTTAGTAACTAGTTTATTTAACGTCATAGAATTTAAATCTGGACGTTCAAAGTTCATAAATCCAAAGTTTATGTAACATGGAAGTCCTCTGTTTTTAACAAACTTCCTAGGTACGAAAGATAAACATTATTTAAATTTCTTTTTAAAATTATATTTCAAGTTTTAAGTTTATTCTTGGGAGGGCAATTTCGGTTAGATAGAAACTTTATTCACAATAAATGACATAAATAATAACGAATTTAACTTAAAATAATTGATATTCATTATTCGTCTTTTAGATATTCATTTTAAATGTGATTTAATTAAAAAAACTATAAATTTTAGTCGGAACGTTTCAATATTATCTTATTAATTACTTAAAATAAGATTTATTTTTGTCCCAATTTTGACTTCAGTGGAAAAGTTAATAGCACTTCCTTGCTATAGCTCTTACCAGCGATTTTTACGTTTTGTGCTCTGTGTAATGGGTGCTCGAGCCAATGGACCCTTAAGAGAAAAGATGAACATCAATACGAAAGGTTCCAAATAGTTTTGCTTTTTTCTTTAGTCTGGATTTCATTGACTGTAAAGGCATTTATACTGTATCGAATTGGTCAAGTCTGTTTTATGACTTTTTTTTTACTTTTTATTTCAGAAAATTGTAAACTTTCTCAATACAAAATTGGTCGTATAGTTTATGTTCCATGCTTAGTATTATAATATAATAGTTTCATAATAGTTCGGGAATCTGTTCAAGGAGACATGGTCGCAAATAGTATACATAAAAAACAACAAGAAGAAAAAATAACACAAAGTAATTTCGCTGTTTATTAAAAGTATTATTCTTTTATTGTTCGTAAAATCTTGGAGTTTATATCTTCCTTCTACACTAGCTTCAGCAGTACCTCCTCTTATTCACCTCATTCTATACCGAGTCATAACGAACGTTTTTATTTAAGTGTAATAAAATGTGCTTGGAAAAGTCAAATATTTTTTTTGCCTATTGTGGCGGTTCGCTTAGTGGGAAATCGATAGTTGGTGTCGTAAAAACCTCAAACCTGGCCCGATTCTTCATAAAAACTACATTGTATATTGTGAATCGAATTAGTTTCTGTTAAATTGTAATCTGCTAAATACATTATAACTAAAAACAGAACACGGCGACAGCAAAAACATAAATAAAATACTAAAACCAACTAGAATGGCCAGTTATTTTATGTGTAATATGTTTGCAACTGTTCCAAACTAAATGAAATATTGAATCACTTGTTAACTAACTTTGTTTTCCATCTAGACACCATTAGTTACATTTCTATTAGCCCACTTCTCTTACAATGCGATTTAATTTAATCCAAAAATATTATTTTTATTTTGTGTCCTCACACTATTATCTATACAAATATAATTTCACATATTTAGAGAAATGATTTTGTGTTTAGACACACCTTGAATATATGTATAATTAGAAAAGCTTTTTTTATTTACTGATGAAAAAGAAGCGGTGCAACATTTTACTTGGAAGAATGAAACTTAGCAATAATTGATACAACCTATTATACATTTTAAGTAAATTAATTCACATACTATCAATAAAGAACAGGTTTAAAGCCCTGTATAATATAATTCTGATAAATAAACATTAAATTTAAGTAATTTCAATGCAGACTCTTATTTCAGTCGTAAAATAATCAATATAAACATAACATTTGAAATAGAAATAATATTTAGTGCTGCATTTCAAATCTTAACAAGCACTTTTATGTACATTTTACGATTTAAGGCCAATTTTATTATTCTCCTCTCGCTATTATGTGGAAATCAGTTCTACCATTGACTATTTATACGTCTTTATTGTTTCCCATTCTTAACATTCCTAATCATTTGGAAATCCATTTCCCTTAACACCCCAAATAATCCTGAATCGAAATTGGTATATACAGAAGCTACACAGCTCTGCGTTTTATGTGTTTGTAGAAATATATACATGTTATAAAAGTTTATTTATATTATGCTAATTTCTAATCAGTTGTGTGTGGGTTTATTGAAAGTTAGCTTTAGTTTAGATTTCGCTTTTCTGACCTCAGCTTGATCTTGTATAGGTGCATGACTTTATAGCTATATTCCGTTGAGTTCACTGTCCAAAAACAGTGAACTCACGCCAGCTGAATTGATGACATCATTTCGGTTTTGACATACAACAAAATTAATAATAAGTAATCTAAATAAAATAATTAAACAAAAATAATATTATCAAATATAATTTATTTTAACGTTATAATAAAATTTTCATTTAATGCATATATTATCGAACGATTTAAAAATACAATTAATTTTACCCTATTTCCCTTAGAATATTCTGCTACTATCTGTATAAGTATTTCTTGATAAAACTAGATTTAATCAATGCATTTTTGTCATATCTGAAAAACGGTTAATATTATTTCTCTACTCACACATTTTAAACAAATGCTCATGTATATTCTGAACAATTCGATCTTTTGTCAATTTCTTTTTCAATGTATCTCATCCATCTGTTTCCAGTATGAAGAACAATATATCTGCAATGAATTATTAATAAATGTTATAACTAATAAGATCTAATCAATTGTTATTCCCACCTTTGCTTTTTCCATCAACTTTTGCTGTCTTAAATTATTAAGACTTCTAAAGTAGTAACTTTTTGTGAAGTAATGACTTTTATTATCATCCTGTCACGAGTGACGATTGGTAATATTGGTCCCACTCTGAAATATCTATATCTCATCTAAATACACAAATTGAAATAATAAGTCCTCCTTAATTTTATTATATGCTTTCAAAAACTGTATTATTTTTAATTCTGTGTCTGGTAATTCCATTAGACCTCTTCGTAGGTTATCTTTACATCGCTTAACTCCTATATTAACCAATAGTGTGGGAAGTGATACCTTCATTCATCAAAGAGCTGCTTATCTCTAAGCTTTCTATGGATACTTTCTAGACTCTGAACAGTTTCCTCTGAAATACTTTTATTGAATTATGTTTATATTGAAAAAGTTATCCACTGTTTTTATGCATTTTATATATTCGATCTCTGATAGAGTTAACATTAAGCTGATCTAACATTAATTTTTCAACATATTTCGGTGACAGTGCCCATTCTAATATTCCGTTCAATAAAAACTGCAGTAACTTAATATTTAACTGTAAGTATGCTTATCTTTCTAACGAATTTTATTGGCAAGACAGAAGCCCCCATTATCTCCTTCAGCATTTTCAATCAGAGTAATAATAAGTAGCGATTTCAAATTTATCAAAATAAGCAAAGCGTTAAAATAACAGACAGCATTATTTATCTTTTTAACTAGAATAACACGAGAAGAAAAAATATTGTCTTATTCTAAAACAAATTTATAAATTGTTTCGGGCGATACATTAAACATCTTGATATGAACTCACTGTTATTTTGAATAGACTATATAGAACTGTTTTAGTTGTTTAATTGAATTAGTTTAATTTATCCTTAAGTTATATTTTTACAAGGTATACAATAAAATAATGAGGATGCTACCATCTGACCGTGAACTTAACTGCTACGATGTTTAGATACTAACAAAAATCTGTTAAATATTATAGTATTTCTCACCCCGTTTTGCTCAAAGTACCTTAAAAGGTGTCTGTAGGTATAAAAGCGGTGCAGAATATTTCTTCAATAGTAATAAATTCAGTGATAACAAATTAATTGTTCAAAGAGAAAGAGCAAATAAAGTAGATTTTATTTGTTGCAATTTAAATTGGATGAAAATCTCGACCCTAATTAAAAGACGACTGTTTCATGAATAAATAATTGGAACAAACAAAAGAAAACGCCGAAATAAGCTTTCGCTGTCTCTTTCGGATCGAATATCTGAATAAACTCTGAGCTTTGAAATATTAATCCAAAGGTAAACCTGGGGGTTAAAAATATACGTTCTCCTGTCATTAATTATCTGCACGAAAAAGTTGTCTTTGTCAAAGCTGTAGAAGCTTTTTACCTGGACAGTAATCAATTTACTTTAATATTACAACCTTAATATCCTTATAATTAATCATAATTCAGTTAAGTTATATAGCGAGAAAATTTACTTAGCAGACTCATGATGAAGTGACCTCTAACAAAACCGAGCGCCTGAACTAAAAAGTGAACAACCAAATACCGACTCAAAACTTCGCAATTATTTCTCTTTCGCAACTTTTACACTTTAACAATATCAAAATTAAAGTAGCGAAAATCTCAATCTATTAATAATTAATATATAAATTGTACTAATATTTTAAAATTCTGTTTTAAATAGAAACGGTTTATATATAAATATATATATATATATATATATATATATATATATATATATATATATATATATATATATATATATATATAACTGTTATCATATACTCATACATTATAACGATATGAAAATAAATTTATTAAATTTTATTCTGATATACAATGAAATAATTTGACAAATTTTCATAATATATCAGTATATGATAACCGCTATATATTTGTATCTTCAAAAAAATATGAACTAAACAATGTCTGATCAAAGTTTTGAGGGCGAACATACCTATAAGTATAGATTATTTGCCTATTAATGCTAGCTGAACAAAAAGTGAAAAATGAGAATTGTTTAAAACTTAATTAACTTAACTTAATTTAACTGGAATTATTTCCCTTTCGCTGTTTTTCCACTTAAATAAAAGTAAGCATTTAAATGAAATGCAATCGGAAATATAATTTTCAAGTACTCTATTATAAATATTATTAAGCGGTCAAAACTCGGTAACAGAGTATTATTTAAAAGTTTACGAGTAATGCAACGCAATTTTAGAACACGTGGTCATATATTACCCGTACAAATAAATTAAATATTTTATTTATTTATTATTTGTATTATAGATATTACATTAATAAATAAGTACATCTAAATTATAATAAATGTTATAAAATAATTAGTTAAAATAACATTATTTAAATATTATCTAATATCAAGGCGAGAATATTATATCAAAAAGCATGAAGTTGGGATACCATAAGAAACATTGGTCCCCTCGGAACCAATATTCATATTAACAATATAAATAACAATATCAATATCACTTTTATTTATTTATCTCTGCAAACAATTACACGTATAAATTGAAATTACTAATTAAACCAAATAAATATTACAAACAGTGTATCACAATTTGTTTAATTACGAAAAGCCGCTTCATATTTCTTCTGAATTTTCGTATAGGATGTTATTTGTTACGTGGAAAATTGAAATTAAATGATACAGCCCGCGGCTGAAAAGCTAAAGAGGGCATATTTTTTAATTTGCGGAAATATTACACTTATAAATAAATAAAAATGTATTGCTTTCACTTCACAGCGTTGGATACGGATTTTTTATTCCGTTTAGAGGGAAACAACCCTTTCAACACCACCACCAGCTATATCACCGACTTTTTGGGTCTAAATTGCTTGAAAGGCTTATAGTAAACAAGCCAGAAAATTATAAATTGTGGGCTTCAGATAAGGGGCGGTTTATATCAAATTTAGACTTTCAAAGACCTATCTCAAATCAGACTTTCGGCGTTTCCTCAACATCTTAATTGTTCGAAAATCGTCTTTAATGATTATATTTTATCATAACGTAATTAATATTGGAAAATCATTATGACCTACGCTCTATTAATTTGGAACCTTGTGTAAAATTTAAAGTTTTCGTAATAACATTAATCAGGAGAAGAATTTAACCCAATAATTTTTTTTTATTTTCTTAAATTTTAAATCTCAATCGTAAAATTACCGTAGCTCAAGCAAAGTCTTATCAGTCTCATAAACAAGAAACAATATAGAGTATTTTCTCAAAAATTATAGTTAGGTTCTGTCTGAACATTTTGTTTGTTCTGATATGTTTTTATAATCTAAAATTGTTTAAAAATTTTAAAAATCCTAGAACCCTTATAGTTATAATGTACACAAATGTTACCAATCTAATATAAACGTATACAAAGTTGCAGGACAGAATTACTGAGAAACATCAAGCATCATTAGAATTGCTACCATAAAACAAGATAGGCAATCTAACCACAAGGCACTATTTTCCACTCAATTTGTATTCTGATTTCATGACGGCCCCTATGACATAGTACATGTAAGCAATTACCTATGAAATTAAACTGAAATACAGTTATATGTCACCAAATATAATATCTATAGACAATCACTCACAATGGTTAACATAACTTGATTAACATAGCAAAATCTAAAGAACAAAAGTGTTCCAATACAATACCAATACATTTTGTTCTAAACAGAAAAAGACAATTTAAAGGAATTATTTAATCGATTTGTCGATAGACAGTTTTACTGAACTAAACAAGGTGCAAAACAAATGAAGTGAATGCTATTCAGACAGATTAGGACAGATAATCGTTAAACGAAATGTTTACATGCGTAAAACCATTAATTTATTTTCAATGAATCAAGGTAGTTTTCAGTGAATGAGGTAATTCTTTGAATGGGTGTTTTGGAAAGTTAAATGTTACATTAGCCAGGATTTATTTGATTTGTTTTCGCTGTTGGAATCCAAGAGCATTTAATTTTCACGATAGAATGGTTATTTATACGCGGACTAACAGGAAACCGATTAAAAACCAGACGACATTATGCAGGCTCACTAAAGAGTAGTTAGACCAGCAGGGTAAACATTCAATTTTTACTTATTTCTACTAGCGAGATCGATTTAACTTGATTATTTATTTCAAATAGACACACTAAATTTCGGCTTTCTAAAAGCATTAAAAATAGTTTCATAGCTAGAAAATTAATACTAACAAAATATTTGTCCAAACTAATATTTTTTCGAACCTGTAGTTATCTTTAATTAGTTAGAATAACCTCTACTTAGTTACAAATAATTGCACATGTGACATTGGCTATGTTCACGTCTTCTACGTTTCTAAAATTGGAACAATAATTTCAACCAATTGTATGTGGTCTTTGGGCAGAATACTGATGTGTATGGTAACTATTTAACCAAAACAAGTTTATATAAGTAATGTGTGTTAATAAAAAGAAATTTTATTGTAATATATTCTTTACATTATTTTTTTTAAGCTTTCATTATGTCTTCGTTAACTTCGCTGCTTTTTGACATTTTATCTCAAAATATATGATTTTATAGTATTTTTTCTGTTAATAATAGATCTTATTTTAATTCATTTGGTCAAAAAAAAATTGTTGATATTTTTTTATTATTTTGCAGTTGTGCCCATTTAAAATTTTAAATATACTATTAGAATATCGGAATTTATGTATAATTTTATGGTGAATACAGTGTTATTTCTAACATATTCTTAATAATTATGATAGGATTGTTAAATTTCTCGAAAGTTATCCTGAACAAAATAGTTAATATTATTTATAAAAGGTAAAGTAATTTTAATACAAGCAGTAATAATATGAAAATATCAATATTTATACATAATTTAATGCTAAATCAGCATATGTTTTAGTCATTAAGATGTTGTTAATATTTCAGAAGTTATAGAAAGATATATCGAAAATTGTTTTTTTTTATAAAATTGTATATTCTACATAATTTAAGTATTATTTCAAAACCATGATAGAAAATTGGCAAACGCATAACATATTTATTTTTTTCAGTATAAAATACATAATACAGCTAAATTTTAGCTAAATCGCAACTCAGGAAAAATTGCGGTTTTGGACCATTTTCAGATATTTTGCTATAATGTCACTTTTACTTTACCGATAATGAAAATACTGTATTTTATGTATAATAAATTTTTCAAGGAAAAGCCAAATAATTTGGAGTCTTCTGTATTTAATTACATATTCTATTAAATTTTTTTGTAAAAAACTAACTAACTAAAAATATTCCATGCCTAGCTAACAAAAATTAATTATACAAAATAAAAAGAGTATTATTAATAGGACAAGAGCTATTATGAAAATGTTCTCGAGGCATAATTCGAAAAGAATGCAGCTGTTTCAATTAAAACTTTTAACGGGAATTCCTTTCAAGATTTTTTTCCTATCTGGAATAATATCTCCGACCATTTTTAGAATTTCACGGTATATTATCTAAGGTATGCCTTCTAACGGAGATCATGCAACTTGCCGTAAAAGAATTTTTTGTGATATAAACAAAAACGTTGAGAATTTTTATAATCTCGTTTAACATACGTGTATTTGGGAATATATATATATAATAATCTTGCAGGATGGAGTTCACAGTGACATGTTTTATATTTCTTCGGTTCTTTCCCCCTATAAAAACTTATATATCTAAAAATACTACGTTACTAAAGAATTTGTAACATATTTCAGAACACTTACATATTTACAAAGATTCTACCGCACTATATTGTATATTATACAGACCTACAAATCTTGTGATTTCTAAACTATTCGAAAAATTATATATTAAGAGACTAAGAAAAACTATATATTATATAACCAATTTCATATAATAATACTTACTGCCTACGGGCAGATTATTGACGCTGTATTGACATTTCTAAGATTATTACGAATTTAGCAACATACGATTGAACGTCTTCATTTTTATAATACATTAGAACCATTTGTCACTCAAGGATTTATCTAAAAATTTGAATTTTTATTATTTCACGACAGTAACAGTACATGGAAAACATAAACATTTTTTTCATTATTGTCTATAAGCATAAACTCCATACTAAATATTCAGCACAATGAAAAATATATGGACTTATATGCTATATATAATAAAACAATACAAATTTTGTGCTTATTATTTTAATTATTTAAATTACTTCACATAATTAACATTAATTCTCATTTAGCTCGGTGATCTTTATAACCTCATTTAAAAAGGATTCTAAATATATCGCATTATTGCTCTTTTATACTTCGAAAAATAAAAACTTATTTTATGACCACTTCGATTTCAAGCAATAAACCGAACAATAGCTTGCTGCGATTTAAAATAATTGGAAAAGTGTTAGAATTAATCTGTCGAGTCGTATATCTTTACATTATATTAATTAAAGATTTAATGTTATACGAGTTTTTATTGGTTTGTTATAAAAAAACGTAATTGTGATAAACATCCTGTACGAACTGTGCAGAAAAAAAATAAATTCGACGTTAAATTGCCGTCACTTGCTGTGACCTACCTTCAACCAAAATTCGATTTCGATTTGTCGTTGTGTTTCTGGAACATCACATTCCTATTGTTGTTAAATTGCGAAGCATTGTGTGGATAACTCATGGAGTATTCAGGCTTGTGCAAAATATTACAATAACTACTAATAGTTAAATAGCATGCCAAAAAAGTATCTATAAACTGTATATATAATACATATTTTATTTAAAAACTAGAAATATCTGGTTTTATTACTTCAGATAATCTAAATTATTTAATGTAATTAATTAAATAAATTTAGGGCTCAATTTTGGAATATTCATATTGGGTAACATCAAAAATAAAATATTAAATATCAAAACACTATAATCAATAAAATAATATTTTCTATAAAATTTGATGAATATAAGAAATGTATAATGGATGAGGCAAAAATCCCGCTACGCTTATGTGACGTATAGCTCAGTTTCGCTTTCGCCATTGTGCTGTGTGGAAGTTCAAATTTTATTATGAGTATATATACACTACAATAAAGAGCAGAAATAGTGACAATATTTATTGAAAATAATCATTCCATTATACATATTAAAGTATCATTATTTCCAACGAGGATTTAACTGGACTGGACCTACTGTTTAACGTGGACTCCGGACTGACAGAAGACATCCGGTTTTCCCCAGCCTGGTTACCGGCGTGACTAGGATTATTTTCCTTATCGGATTTTACAATCTTACCTAGGACAATCACAAGCATAAATTTACGACCATGCCCCAACAGAATTCGAACCCGCGACTATCTTTACAGTAGGTTGACCGTCCTCTCCCCTTTGCCACTACGCCAACCAAGTCGGCATGAATATAAGAAAGAGTAAGCTGTCTATTAACTTATTTTTGATAATAATATTAAAAATACAACCATAAAAAATGTTATATGATTCTTTATTTGGACAAAATGGTATTATTTATTTATGGAAAATATAGGCGATTTTGTATTCTTTTAGTCCAGTTTTACAACTCCTCATCTAATCATAACATCGAAAATTAAGGAGATACTATTCTAATACATTAAAATTAAATAAATGTAAATTAATTAATATATTTTTTAATTCAATTCTGTTAATTTCATATAGTGGAGATTTCACATTTACTGGACTTCTATACCGCTAAATCAAGTTAACAGATGTGCCACCCTATAGTAAAACGATTTAAACTTGAGGACGAATTTTTTAAACGCGCAAGTCGCTTACTTAACAATTTAACCCGCTTCAAAATTAATCAAATTAAGGGAACCATCAAAGCACTAATTAAATTAAATTAGATAAAGTAATTATTTTTCTCGAACTTTGAAGGAAAGCAAACAGGCTTACATCATGGCAATTTAGCAGTGAAAATTACGCCGTAGCATCCGTTTTGATTAACTTCATAGGCAATTACAACACATTAACTGCTCTATCTTGCCGAAGTATCATATAAACGTCTTTAAAACTTGAAAGGCCCAAAACGTACAAGTTTAACAATTTAAAAAGTTTTAACTTCTGTCGTATTCAGTTTGATGTTTTTTTGCCATTCGATTTTAAGATACCCAAGACATTTTCATTTTTATCGATATAATAACGCTTTATCATCAAATAACAGTGCGGTTTTTCATATTGTAATTATGATGTTTATAACATAATTTTGTCCGGTAATTAAAGAAGATATTTTTTGTTTTTTTTTTTGCATAAAAAGCACATTTTTCTTTGGAATATAATTGATCATAATAATAGAGTGGTCATAAAATTTTGTCATACGTAATGTTAACAGTTCAGATTTAAAATAATAGGAAATATTGAAAAAAAAAATTTAAGTATTTTATAGAATGGTACAAGATGTTATTTTACTTATTATGTATAATAAATAATTTGTATATATCTATAGCTATTAGGCATTAATATTAATTAGTAATAATGTTCTGGACAATATACTGATAATTTATATATTAAAAAATATATCAGAATTTGCCTATAGTCACAATGGTAAGGAAGACATTATAAAATAAAGCCAGAACGGCTATACTTGCCATATCATTAATGAATATTTTAAATCAGTTTTTATATTAAAAAATACGCTAGGAATGAACTATAACCTAATACTAAAATCTAACACTGCAAAACTAAAAAGGAATACATAAAAATAGAAATAATATATTATTGAGTACCATACCTGACATCAGTTTCAAGAGGAAGGAGAAATAAAAAATGAAAAAAGTAGAAAGTTGAACATTTTAAAATTTTTATAAACAACCGAAGTGAATAGAAGAACTAAAAGGGGCGACAAAATAGAATCTCATCTCAATAAAACTGGAAAGGGATGTGTGAAAGTGGTCAACAAAAGAAAACAGATAAAACTCGGCACAGAGAGGTTCCCAGGAAGTTATTTCGATTTCTAATGGAAAATACAAAAAGTCCACAGAAATGAAAGCAATGAATAAATCCGTTGAAATTTACCAGCCGGAAACGTAAAGGTGGAAGAAGAAACGTGTCACAGCTTTTTTCTGTTTGAATTATTCAAAGTTATTTAAAGAGATTTTTTGTCAGTGTTTATAGAAAATGCCATTTTACTTACGAGACAAGCACATTCAAAGAATCCTCCCCTTACGAAAAGAAGCCTTTTGTTAAAGTCGAACATTTGATTTACTTTTTCTAGTGATTTTCCTACAACAACAGCAATTTGTTACGAAATTGCTGTCAATGTATTTATATTATTCTATTCAAGTTTTTTTTTTCACTGTATTTCATTCCGTACACTTCGATAAAAATTCATTTTTGCATAAAAGCATCAAACCAGATTACACCTACTCGGAATATTAAGATCCATAAATCGATAGTTATGTTTGGTTATCATATTAAAAAAAGAAGGTAAGATTTATTATAATTTGCCACTGCGTTAGAAAAAAATGGGAGTGGCAAAATATATGGGCGTTTTACAAAGTACAGTATCCGGTCAGTGAAAGAAAAAATAGATTTAGCTCTCATGAAACCGTTACCCTCAAGCTGGGCAAGACGCAGAAGTGACAAAAAAATTACATCTATTTCTGATAAGACCTGTTTCTCGTACCTTTTTCCCCTTCATATCGTATGGGAAAATTTTACACGTTTGTCCCTTGGGAAACACTCTATTCCTATAAGAAATATCTTAGAATAGTGTCATTTCCTGTACCT
This sequence comes from Rhynchophorus ferrugineus, assembly GCF_030347505.1. Taxonomy (NCBI): domain Eukaryota; kingdom Metazoa; phylum Arthropoda; class Insecta; order Coleoptera; family Curculionidae; genus Rhynchophorus; species Rhynchophorus ferrugineus. The sequence continues at coordinate 21,764,415 of NW_027472584.1, read as the reverse complement.
TACGTTGCCCAACCTAACAAATAATTGTTTACTGTTTTGCATTTAAATATTTAAAACATAAAAATACATATTTTTATGCTAATTTTATGAAAAAAGACTCATAATTACTTTAATTATATATAGCATTGGAAACTATCGACTGAAAACGATTATCGACTATTTAGTAATTGACTACATTTTACTGTCGACTGTTTTAATCGTGTACTTTCAGTCACTATTTTCGGACCTACTAGTTTAATTCATCATTCATTCAAATATCTTAGAATAGTATCTTTTTCCTGTACTTTACGTTGCCTAACCTAACAAGTAATTGTTCAATGTTCTGCATTTAAAAATTTAAAACATAAAAATACATATGTTTATGCTAATTTTATGAAAAAGACTCATAATTAGTTTAGTTATATCTAGCGTTGGAAACTATCGACTGAAAACGATTATCGACTATTTAGTAATTGACTACATTTTACTATCGACTATTTCAGTCATGTACTTTCAGTTACTACTTTCGGACCTACTAGTTACATTCGACTGATTTTAGACTGACGTTCTGGCTTTACCGTTCTAGTCGCGACCTTGAAAATAGTATGCTGGAGTTATGCTTACATAGATTTATATATAATACATATGGTTTTATGTTTTGTTTGTAGTATGATTGTAAATAACAATATATTGTATATTCATGTAGATTTTCGAACTCTATTTTTCAAGATTATTTATTAATGTAATAAGGTAAAAAGAACAACATTTTGAGTGATAAATATAAAAATAATTGTGACTGCTGTTACATTATCTTAGCAACTATTGAGTATTTTTTATTGACTTTTATTTTCGATTTTCTAAGTCTCTCGATGTTTGTTCAAGTCCTTTGAATGTTAAAACATCAATCATTCAAGTTTCAAATAATAATAACATTCTTGATAATAAAATATTTCTCATGAACGATAAATATAAAATTATTATTCTATTTAAAAAGAGTGCGGTGGTTAAGTGGTTAATAAATATTGATTGAGAAAATAGGATATAAATATTTAGTGGTATTTTAAAGTTAATAAATTACCGCAATTATCTATTTCCACATCTATTCCTAAGAAAGTTCATAACAAATAATGCACATATTGGAATAAAAGAAAAATCAACTAATTACTTTTTTTATATGGTATCATTGTTACTTTCCGAGTATTAAAATATTATTAAATATATTTGGGATAATTATTCCATTCCTTTTATCACACTGACACTTGCCAATTTAAAGTTATTTAAAATGAACTGATCTGTACAGCACAGAGTATCACAGAATTATCTCTATCCTTTCCTCTCTCAATATTAGTACGGGAAGAAATTTGTATATCTCCGTCTGTTATCACAAATAGAAAAATACGGAAAATGTGCTTTTAACTGAAATAGTAATTACTTTTTTCAGTCGCTAGTTTATTTACTATCGACTAGTTCGACTGTTTTGCGACTATCGACTGTTTTTATTATATTCAATCGATAGTTCCCATTAACATAGTAATTCAGGACATATCTCATTATTAGAAACATTCTCGGTATAATTTAAAAAACACATTCCTTTATATTACATAACACTATCTTTAAGGAAAAGTCTGGATATCTTTTGGCATGATTTCTAAGTTGGTCACTCGCTAAAACTAGCTCTGGAACCTATATTAAGCAGTAGTTTCAGCTCATATAAACCATTGCCCACAAAAAAGAAACTCTTAAAAATATAACACAAAAGCATCTATTGAAGGAAGTAATTGATAAATAATAAAGAGGAATAACAATTAAATAAATAATTCGAGTATATTTGTTAATATATAAAAAATAAAGTATAACATAACAAAAAGAAAATTAATTTATTATAGAACCGTTTAAACATTATGTTATTAAAATAAAATATATTATGGTTTCAGAAGCGAATATATAAATGATACAGTAACAGCAATAAATCTCGGGATTTGTCAAAAATATCTTATCCAAAAAACAACATTTTAATCAACATAAATACAGACAATCGCATATAAATTTGTTTGTTTTTAAAGCAGATCGGTAACATTTTATGACAGAACAAAAAAAAACGTCTATTTTTCTAAACCTTGAAATTGATTAAATTGGCTTACTTTAGCTTTGCTACAATGGATAGAAAATGCTCTCTTTATAGATTCTAATGTATTCTCTGAATCCTAGACCGTAAAATTAAATCGGCAGAAAAGGAATTCAATTTTAAATATTAGGCCAAATATCTATTTGACAAAAGATTTCCACTAACCGTTTCTTTCTTTCGCTCTAGATATATACTGAATACATTATTTTGACTCTTTGTGTATATACCAGTCAACGATTACTATCTAAAATGACGGAATCTGCGATTCTCATAATGGATGCGTCTTCGATTTACCTTTTCTTAATATTCGACCTATCGCTTATTCAACAAATTTATTCACTTCTCCTCTTCTCTCAAGTTTTGCATAGAGACAATATCTCAATATCAGCAAAGGACCTTCACCCACCTGAATACATACATAAGCATGCCATAAAATGCACTTGTGCTAACTTTTACATATTTTGTAAAGCTTATAAATATTTTCGAATCACATCTCACGCAGACACTAACAATATTGCCTCGAAATAAATCAAAATGACAGTATTAAAGGACGAATGCAAATCTGTACAAACTTTTTTGACAAGACGAAGAAAAAAATGCCTTCCGAGGATAAACACACAAAAAAGAAATCTATATAAATTAGAATGGATTGAGGTGTGACGTTTTAAGCCCAGCTCTGACCTTTATTTTTGTTGCCCTTTTATACGTTGCTTTAAAATAATTCGTTAATATTTTACACTATACAAAGGATATTCGGTTATTTATGAATAATTTTAAAAATAATCAAATATGTATATTTCTTTATATTCAAATATTACATAAGCAATGCTAAGTACTACATAATATTCAAGAAAATGGAAAAATTAGTTTATTCAAGGTATTGGCCATATGATTCCGTCTAAAAATAAATGTTTGTCATTTGAGCAAAACTATTATTCGAGCCATTTTCTAACATTTTCCAAATTGTGGAAGTGCTGCTCCTCAAGCGCGTATCCTATTGATGCCAAAAGTTGATAGTCAGATGGGGTAAGATCAGGAAAGTACGGCGAGTACGATAATATGTCCCATCCAAATGCCTTTAACGCTTCCTTGGTTAGTTTTAATTTATGAGACGGTAGTTATCGTGCTGCAAAATAACTTTACCGTATTTTAGGGCCCATTCTGGAAGTTTTTCGATCAATGAATGGTTAAAATTAAACATTTGTTGTCGGTAGTGTTGGCTATTAACTACATCACCCGGTTTCGACAGTCCGAAACACACCACACCACTCTGGTCCCACCAAACACAAAGCACTGTCTTGCGACCAAAACGATTTGGCCTTGGAGTCGACCAGCCAGCTTCGCCAGGTTTTCAAAATAATCCACTTTTCATCGCCCGTTACTATTCAATGCAGAAATGACTTCCGATCACACCTTTGAAGCAGCATTTGACGGTCATTCAATTGAAATGGAATCCATCTTCTTATCTTTTGGCCTTTGTCCCATTGCTCATAATTGGTCGCTAATCGTTTTTGAGTCACAATGAGCGCCGATCGTTTTTGAGTTTGAGTTCGGTCTTCATCTAATAACTCCTGCAGGTTCGCATTATGGCGATATTACTTTCGCAAAGCATAACATGTACAATTTCGTGTGGATCAAGTCCTGCGTCAAATCATAACATTACATACTTAAATCCAGCGACATCTATTAGAAAAATTAGACGAATAACTAAAACTATACTAGAACAAATCTCCATACCTCAGCTTTTGAAAATATACTGGGATATGTTACTTCTGCCTCATTTAAACTGATACATATAAAATGATGCTCACAAGCATGTATACTATAACCAATTTTTCAATTTTCTTTCATAGTAATTTAATTCGTAATTTAAAAAAATGTGAATTACTCACGTATCTAATACAGCACTACTTGAAAAAAATAAAATATGAAAACGTTATTTTACCAAACGTATAATATCTAGAAAGGGTTACATACAGACATTATTCAAAATGCCCCTAAACAAAAAGAAAAAAAAACAATAGAGGGCGCTTTGTTTTAAAAAGCCTGCAGTAAAAACGTGCATATAAAAAAAGCAAATATATATCAGACGGTGCAAAGAAAACGTAAACATTTTTATGTAAATTTAAAGAAAATAATTTTCATAAGGGAATATTTCCTAAATTATTTTTTCTGCCAGTTGTACAACGTGTTTTCGCATCGTGGGATTATAAAAACCCTTAAATAACGTGAAAAATTAAAATAACATATAGTTATTTATCAATTCCCTACGTACGTAACAAACACCATCATTAAAATGATGAATAACTTTTAATTATTGCATAAATAATATTTTTAACTGCTTTTTCCAAGTGCTGTTTATTAGTCGAATAACCGAATTTAAATTAAAATAAAACCGATATGTGTGTTTTTAAAATACCCGAATATATTTATAAGTGGTATATAAAGCATTCTATTTGTATTCAATTATATATATTCAATACTATCACTAATTTATATGATTCATGACTGTTATAAAATAATACAATAAAATATATATAATTAATTTTACTCTACGCTTCCAGTTTCATTAAATTACTTGTTTAGATTCCAGCAACGATATACAAACTTAAATAAATATAAATATAACAAAATTACTAACTAAAAAAAGTAATTAAACTTCCACAACTCAAGTATAAAGTGAAAAAAAAAAGTTAAATTAGCTTATTAAATAATTACTATGATATCTGAACATTGGTTAAAGGAATTCAGATTTTCGAAACTTACACAATAACCGATGTAATGTAAGTTTAAATCATTTAAGCTTCGGTTATTTACCTACTTGTCAAGTTGTAGATAAAATAAATACATACGAATGTTTGCTGAGTTGATATATTGTTATAATTTACTTTCACGACTTCAAAGTTAGTATCTAATAACGAGATATGAAAAAAATAATAACCAACCTGTAAATTATATAAGTATGTATGAGTTCTTAGAAAAAATATAGAGAAAATAACCAGCCATTCTCAACACCTATATTAAATTATTATATATATTTTAAGAATGCAAATTATACCAAATAGATTTTTAAATTTATTTTTCCTATATATATATATATATATATATATATATATATATATATATATACGGTTAAATCGGCAAGTGTCAGTGGTCACATAATGAATACGTTAGGAAACAAAATAATGTTTCATATTAAAATGTATGCAGCATTGTTTAAATCTATATGAAAGGAAATTATCTCTTGTGATGGTAATCAATCAAGAGCCTTAGTAAACCATTCCAAATGAATTATTAAGGTGCGAGTTTCAGGAAAATTTACCATAAATCAATCAAGCTCGCATTGTCAATTGTTACAGGAAGGAATTATGTTATCTAGGCCGAGAACTTATATAATTATAGAGAGTTCCACTTAACAATAGCAATTTTCTTAAATAATAGCAGTCGTTACTATTAATTCACATACAACTCGCCTTATATCAAACTCGCCTAGCAACTTTCGAATTTTAAAAGCCAAATAATGTTCAAGTGCTAATTATTATAAATTACCGTGCCATAAATAACAACCCACTTCATTATATCCACATCCTTATCAAAAAATATCTACACCTTTGGACAGTCTTAATATTGGCTTTGAAATATAGGCGTGATAAATCACACAGGATAATGCATAAAAGTCATAGCTTTAAGCTTGAAGCAAATACGGGAATAAAAAAAGCGTAAAAAGGCTTCAGAGAACTTCTTCGTCCCATTTTAGAATCCGAATGAAATATTACAATATAATTTTTTATGAAATTTGCCTCATTGGCTTTCAACTTACCATAAATTATGATTTTATAAGATTATAATTTTCAATAAAGGAATAGTCATATTTCACGTTTTGTACTTTAGCTTTTTATACGTCCTATATAAAAATATCAAGAAATTGTCTTTAAGAAGAGTTCTAGATAGTACTAGTATTAGATAACCATAACTATAACCTAATCTATACATTTCTAGAATATAGTTAAGAATGCAAATTATACCGAATCAATCTTTTTATATCAATTTTTCCTAAATATATTTATTTAAATATAGAAATAATATTTCTATATTACATTATCAAAATTCTTTATCAACAATAATGATCAATTAATATATAAATTAGCCTTTACAAAAAAAAGTAACACATAACTCATGCATAATCTATGGATTTTCAATGTGTCTTGCAGGAGAGAAGACAAATGATCCTATAATCATAACAAGTTCTATATGAAAATATCAATAAATTGTTCTTTCAAAAAGTATTTTTGTATAACTATAACTATAACCTGATCTATACATTTCTTGAATATAGTTAAGAATGCAAATTATACCTAATAGATTTTTTGATATTTATTTTTCCTATATATATTTATTTAAATATGGAAAAAATATTTCTATATATTATCAAAATTATTTATCAACAATAATGATCAATTAATATAAAAATTAGCCTTTACGAAAAAAAAGTAACACATAACTCATGCATAATCTATTGATTTTAAATGTGACTTGGTGGAGAGAAGACAAATAATCTTAACTCACAGATAACTCACAGATAATCTATGTATTTTCAATACGATTTGCTGGAGGAAAAGTAAATAATCTTATAACCAAAACAAGTTTAAATAGATGTAAATGTAAAATGATCTATAAATTTATCGAATATGTTTATTCGCTCAATTTAATCTGTATAACACAACATTAGCTTTAAATTAATTGCTAAAACAGTCACGTTTTTTAGAAATTCTAGCGATTCTGAACTCGTTTTAGCGTTGAAGAAAAAAAAAGCGAATTCCATTAAGCGCGCAAAAAGAAGCCGAGAGCATCCAAATGACCAATTATGTTAATTCTCGATACAAATATATCACCAGTAAAATCGACGATAAGCCTTATCAGTAACAGACATCAAATAATCTGCTATTCATTTCGCTATCCAAATCCCATACATATATTTTCTCAATCCGTTGGGCTGTCAACAAAACAACTAGATAGGTGAATTCAGGTTATTCGGCGCATTTGCCAAAAGTCGCATGAAGCTTGAAAAATGCGAGCTAAATTCTGCTAAATTTCAAGTTTTAAAGATATTTAACTGGTATTGATTTTAAAAGAATAAAATAAAAACAAGGATCGCCAGAAATTTACAGGTTGCATCATATCAACAAAAATTACCTGTTATATTTAACGCAAGATATCGATTGTTCAATCCCAGTAAAAATATTATTTAAAAAAATATTATAAAACTGTTATTAAATTTACAGAGTATTTTATAATTTTTTCATTTTTATCAAAGCTCTAGCCAAATATTGCAAGCAGAAAATACGTTAATTTGTACATCAACAGTTAAAATAAATTTGGCAACAAATATTAAGAACTCCTGTTTTGTTCCTGATTTGTTAGTTATCAAGACAAAGTAGGAAACAGTAGATTAACGAAATCTATAGAATGCAAATTAAAGACGCAAAATTCCAGATATATAAAATATATAAAATAAGAGTTTGAAATAAATAAATCTATTAACTGGGATAGAGTATAGAGGAGAGAGACATCGGAGAGTATGTTGAATAAATAAGCAAAGGGCAATGCAATTTTATTTAAAAATATGCGTAAAGAAATTATTATTTTAATTAGCCTGGATCATTTATTATTTTTTCAATATATATAAATATATAAATAAAAAAATAATAAAAAAAAAATATATATATATATATATATATATATATATATATATATATATATATATATACATTGGTGAGAATTATGGATAAATGCTAAAGACTATATAAATATATAAATGAAGTAATGAAAATTTGCAGCAGTTAAAATGAAAGTGACTACACAAATTTTCAATAGTTTTATTCATTTATTCAAATTTACAGAATATGTTATTAGTTTTTAAAATTTATAGCATATTACATTTAAGTACATTTTCCTTATAGTTCCTTTAAAGTATATCAGTACTTTCTGTCGCCTTTTTTTCTTCCATATTAATCTTTTACCTTTTGTTTTGATTTTATCACCATTTTCATATTTTTGGCAATCTCATTTTATTCTTCTATGAATTTTTATCCTTTTATCTTTTCATTACTTTTCTTTTGAATCAATTCGATATTTTTCGAATTTTCGCTTTGATTATTTTAATATATTTTATTTCGTCTTTACTTTCTATGTTTTTTGGTACTTATTTCCTATCATATTATTCTTATTCTTCCTTGTTTTCTTCTTGTTTATCCTATCACTGTATTCAATTTGCGACATTTTCTATTAGTTTTATCAACTATTATTTCTTTATTTATATGTCACTTTCCTTCTATCAGATTTTATCTAAAATTAATTATTTTCTTATGGCTCTAGTCTGTTTGTCAAAATATTCCTGAAATTTTAACTTAATATTAACTTTATTATTATTATAGTTATTAACATTAACCTAAAACATTTATTGCATTCCTCTCTATTTTTTGTGTCCTAACATCCAATTTTCAAAATTCTTGACTCTTATCCTCTATTTCGTGGTTTTATTCGTCTTTTTTCGACGTTTTTGCTTTGCTCTTCCGCTAGCTATTCCTTATTCCTTTATTTATTATCTTTGTTGTGAAGGTACCGCATGGTGATCACAACACGTATTCACACCATCATTGCCTTATTTATCTAAATTAATATATTGTTGTATTAACTAAGGGTTAATAATTTCGCCCCATCATTTTTGCAGTATTTAGTTATAATTCATGTGAGAAAATCTCAGACCAATTTCTTGGACTATAATTACACGGCAAATTTACAAATATTTTTTGAGCACATTTGACTTCAAAATCTATTTAAATAAACTGAAAACCCCTAGAAGTAAAGTGAACATTTCAATTCAGATCTGAAGTCGGAAAAATCTTCAGTTATCCTAAAATTCCAATAAAGAAGTGAGCAATTCTGGCTGAAATATAGGATTAAAATTTTCTCCTGATTTAACTCTTTTAAATCGACAAATTTCAAGTATCATAATTCGAAAAATATCGACGATTCAACAAATTTTATAATAAACTTACTTACTTCTAAGACAATATTTGATTTTTATTAAAACAATTATTTGTTTCAGGTGTAACAATGAGATTTTCTTATCGATTTGATTAAAAGGTAAGTTTTAGTGGTCAAAGTAATTTAAAATTAATGATGGAGCATTATTGGTGTTTAATAGGACCCAATTAATATATTACTGAGTGAAGGATGATCGAGTAATCGTATATAAAATATTTCTAACCTCAGAAAATATCCTAAAATAGCGTTGAATTGGAAATCACAAAAAGCTCCAGTCATTTTTTTGTTATTATAATATTAATTAGTTCTTAACATCTCAAAGTAACAAGACCTTTTACTCTAAGATGTAACTAATAACCCATAAGCTTCAGCATGGATAATTTCAGAACCTACGATATTGAGTTTGATAAATTACTAAACGGTATTCACCAAGGATGCTGAGAGTAAAACAGAAAACTATACATATTTTATACGTTCAAACATTAATTCATACGGATTGGATATTTTTCATAAACTGAATTTTAAATTCACAGAAAGCTAATTTGAAGGCGCCTGTTTCATATTAATCTCAATCTTTTCCTTCAAATTTAATTTTTTTTCGTAAATACTATCAACATAAAGAATTCAACGTTTATTTCGTATAGATGGTTGACAAATATTCGAATGTGTTATTTTCACAGGGTATGCCATTTGGTTTATTTAGATAAAATTGCTTTGCCCAAATATTTCTTAGCTCCAATTTAAAAAAATGTATTCCACATTGTCTTAAACTCTGGATGCAAATTCTTTAGAGGCAGATAATAATTACAATATTAGGGGTCTAATTATTAAAAAATAAATCTACTCGCAAGACAAAAATTATATCTATTGTTTTAAACGACAATAAGACAAGAATTAAACCAATCATACGAAGATTTTGTTTACTGAATAAATAAGCAAAGAACAATACAATTTTAATTAAAAATGTAGGTGAAATAGTTCTAACATTTAAGAAATACATAAGTTGCATAGATGGAACACGTAGAACAAATAGAAAACATTGTGAATTATTAAGAGTAATTTGTAAACATTTTAAAACTTTAATAAATATTAAGGTGTTTAACGGTTAAGGTAGTAGGATATTTTGATTGTAAATATATTCCTTTAATATACACTCCTACATTGTAAAAAAAAATCTAAATTGTAAAACGACCAAATTGAATTCGTTATTATTTTAATATAACACGTCAATTCAAAAGTTCCCGGCCTGACATATTGATGGCGCTAGTAGAATTAAATCCATATTTTTGTTAGTTAGCCCTAACCCTCAAAAGATGCTTGTATAAATTTCAGCTGTCAGATTATTAGTTTGTAAATTATAATATTTTGAGTTAAGCAACTTTTGTTATTGTGAAAAAAAATTGATAAAAAGGAATTTCGCGTGTTGATAAAATATTGCTTTTTGAAAGGAAAACATACGGTTGAAACAAAAACTTGGCTTGATACCGAGTTTCCGGACACTACCCCAACAAAATCAACTATCAAGGATTGGTATGCTAAGTTTAGACGTGGTGAAATGAGCACCGAAGACGGTGAACGCAGTGGACGACCAAAAGAGGTTGTTACTGACGAAAACATTTAAAAAATCAACAAAATGATTTTGAATGACCGTAAATTGAAATTGAATGAGATAGCAGACACTCTAAAGATACCAACTGAACGTGTAGATCATATCATTCACGAATATTTGGGTATGAGAAAGCTCTGTGCAAAGTAGGTGCCGCGCGAGCTCTCTTGTGATCAAAAACAATGAAGAGTTGATGATTCAGAGCAGTGTTTGAAGATGATCAAGGGTAATAAACCCAGGTTTTTTGCATCGATATGTGACAATAGATTAAACATGGCTCCATCATTTCATTCCGATGTCCACTCGACAGTCATCCGAGTGGACTGCCCACGATGGACCGACTCCAAAGCGTGGGAAAATGCAACAGTCGGCAAGATTATGTCGTCTGTATTTTAGGATGCGTATGGTATAAGCTGAAAATGAAGGATCATCAACAGCGACTATTACATAGCGTTATTAGATCGTCCGAAAGACGAAATCGCCGAAAAACGGCCGCACTTGAAGAAAAAGAATGTTCTGCTTCACCAAGATAATGCACCGTATCAAAAATCCATGAATTAGGCTTCGAATTGCTTCCTCATCTACCGTATTCTCCAGATCTGGCCCCCAGCGACTATTTCCTATTCAGAGATCTCAAAAGAATGCTCGCTGGGAAGAAATTATCGTCGAATGAAGAGGTGATCGCCGAAACTGGGGCCTATTTTGAAGCAAAGCACAAATCGTACTACAAAAATAGTATCGAAAAGTTGAAATATAATCAGTATATAACCGTTGAAGGAAAGTATGTTGAATAAAAAAAACTAATTTTGCCAGAAAAATATGTTTCATTATAGTAGGCCGGGGACTTTTCAATTGTCTTGTTATATGCTAAAGCCAAATATTTGTTTCAAAATTATTTAGATTTGCTTTACACAAATATTTCTAAGCTCCAATTTAAAAAATATATTGCAAATTGTTGTAAATTCTGGATGAAAGTGCTTTGGAGGCAGTTAGTAATTTTGAGACAACACAAATTATTATTAATTTCTAGAAGTAATAATAATTTATTTGTTTATGTTTGAGGTCTATTATAGTTGGCACCACCTTAACAAAAAATAAACTACTGGACCACACAATACTATATAAAATGTATTCTAGAAAATGTTCAGTACAATAATACTATAGTGAAATTACTAAAAACTTCAAGTTATTATAGAAAATAAAATATATTTTGGAATTTTTTAACGCTATCTTGTTACTAACAATACTCTTTACTTAATTTTATACTAAATTAAAAACGAATTTCGTGGAAAACAGATTAAGGAAACGCCCTTTCATAATATATACATTTAAAATGACCTCGAATATAATGTGACGTGATGAAAGCCCACCATTAACTAAAATCAATTTGTAACGCAACTCCCTAACAAATAAATCAAATCTCTCCTTCCTCTTGGGAACGCAAATGACAAACAAAGCAATTTGTTATGACAGAAGAAAACTAAATCAAAGATCTTGGGGAAACAGGTCCAAACTTCCTCAGAAAATGTTATATTAACACAATCTGACGCTCTCTAAAATAGGCAATTTAGTTTTAACCCTATATTATATAATTTAAAACATTTTATTACTTAAATTTTGTCATTGTGGGGCATTTATAAGTAACAGTTAAGCATTCAATTTAGATATAATAAATAAATCTATATTATAGTTCAAACTTTTATATGGTAGATTATTCCTCGTTTCTGTTGTGCGTAAATTAACTATGAACGCGTAATTTTTAAAATCAAATTCTGGCAACGTTGCAGCGTAAAATACCGGCCAGAAATTTTGAATCGGGAGCCAAATGCCTAAATTTAATATTTGAAATGATATTAGAGACACAAAATTTAAGTTTTAAGATTTAATTAATCATAATAATATTTAAGATTTAAGTTTCAAATTTTCTATTATTTTGGATTATTCTAGTATTGTTGAATGTATTGAAGAGTTATGACAAGTTTAGATAAAAAACGATTAAGAAAGGTATGGCTCTATATATCTTACATTTTTAGCAGAGAAAACAAATTGATGGGTCTGCTTTATCGGAAGGTATATTCACAGCTGTGAAAGAAAAACCCGACATATGCAAAAATTTTATCCGGACATAGATTAATAAAAGTCGAGAATAACAAGAATCGACTGTCCTTAATTTTTTATTTAAATGTCTAATAAACAGAGAACAATAAAGAGAAATTGTTTTTGCTAAAATACTAATAGTAATTGATATGGTTCATGAGTTGGAATTCTATATTTATCGGTGAGTTGTTAATTCACACGTGGTACATAAGACAAATCAGAAAGTAGTAGACTAACTAAAGCCAAAGAAGGCAAATTAAAAATAAAAATTAACATAAAAACATAAAATAATAGCTTGAAATGAATAAATTTACATACAAGACAAAAATTATATCTTTTATTTTAAACAACAATAAGACAACAGACAACAGTTAAACAGTTCAAACGAAGATTTTATATGCTGAAAAATAAGCAAAGAACAATGCAATTCTATTTAAAAATGTAGGTGAAATAGTTTTAACATTTAAGAAACACATAATTTTCATAGATAAAGCACATAGAACAAACAAAACATTTTAAAGTATTAATAAATATAAAGGTATTTAAGGGCTAATAAAATAAGATATTTTCATGGTATTTTGAAAAATCAATAATTAATTTATTGATTGTAAATATATTCCTTTAATATACATTGATAAATCGTAAAAAATAAACGACCCAATTGTATTCGTTATTATTTCAATATATATATATGCTGAAGCCAAATATTAGTTTATTCATATATTGCCTGTTTTAATATACAAGCATGTATTATTTTATTTTTTCAAATTTTGACCACAGGACGATCACTAGTAATTATAATTATCAGTGTTATTAAGAGTAATATTATAGAGCAACTAGGTATGAAAAATCTAATCGAAAAGGACGAACTAAAAGACCATAAATATATCCGGAATTACCACAGCCGTGATGAAAAAAAAAGCCTTAACCGCAACATATGTGACGTTCACAACTAGTTTTTGAATTATGAGATTTCTGGTTTTGATCCTTGTTACCCTCTGACACGAACAATAAATTTATTTTCTAGGCGCTGTCATGACCGAATATTATTCCCCTATATAAAGTATATTATTGCAAACATAATAAAAAAATTGACTATCCGTCATCCAAATTCAATATATTATTCCTCGACAGTAAGAACTTCATTTTCTCTTTGAGATTTTTCACCATTTTTACAAAGTTAATATAAACCAATCCTTATATAAGATGACTTACAGAGATATCAATATTTACCTTTAAAGTACTTGCTATTTATACACTTCGAGTTGAAAGATATGTCAGTATGGAACCTCCACTATTGAAAAATTACTGCTAAATATAGTAGAACTCTTTGTGCGTTTATATAAGCTTTTCTATGCATTAGAATAAATAAATACAGAATGCACCGTAACTTTGAATTACATAGATTTCGAACATGAACCCATTTTCATATATATATCACTGCACTTCGTTCCTGGTACCCTTCTACATCTAGCGAACCATCATAATCCTATTCCATGATCTTCTAATGACTATATGCTGGTGGTTGGTCAGGTTTGAAATATTTAGTATTTTATATGTTATATCCTTTAAGAACGTGTCATATTTCAGCTGCTTTGTTCCAAATATTTTATTAAATGGGAAAACCCTCTTGAAAATTTTACGATAGCCTTTTAGGTTTGTTAATGGGGCGAGGTACTGGGAAGATATAATTTACTCTTGAATAACTTGAACCATTTCATATTTTTCATTTCATTTACGGTTAGTTATTCAAAATATAATATTCGTATATATATATATGTGCTTACCACACTTATAATGATTTAGTTTTAACTTGAATTTATATTTAATATAAAAAGTATATGTTTCATATACAATTGTAGGTATGTTTAGTTACAAATAAGTACAGCTATAAAATAATTATTAATAGATTACTACTTAATACAACTTAGGTCAAGCATCTAAAAGCATCTAAAAAGACAAATTGATTTAAGTGTAGAAAAGCTTATTGCAGTCTAAACAACCCTATTAGGTACTATGTACTAAATGTACTATATATTATACAGAGTATCATTATAATAGATATTAAATAAGGCAAAAACATTGCAGTGATTGTAAATCCAAATAAAAAGTATTAAAAGCATTAAAAGTATTAAAAATTGCAAGCCTAAACGACATTCAATTAAAGTAAAGACAGAGGTTAGAGAACAATAAATTCATGCTATGCTAGTCATGCTAAATGGCTAGTCATGCCACATTCTTTACCTTGATCTTTTGGCTGTCATTAACCGCTTTAGACACGCAATTTGAAGTTGTTGAATAATTTTATAGAGGTATATTAAAAAGCAATATATCTCCAACAGTCCACAGAATATCACTCTAACTAATACAAGTTTTGAAAGAAGGTAAAAAAGTGTGAACTTCCATCTAGTTAGTAATTAATTAATTAGTAATAAGGAATATTATTAATTAGTAATATTTCAAGATTATTGATTACTATTATGGGCCTATAAATCCTTGCTACATGTCTGAACGACACTCACTTAGAGTACAAGTGTTCGAGAACAAGAAATGAAAGCTAGTTATTTTACTTTCTTTTCTCTGATCTCTTAACTGTCATTAACCGTTTTAGATATGAAATTTAGAGCTGTTGAATAATTTTATGGAAATATATTATTTCAATAATCCACAAAATATCAATCTAAGTATTTGTAAATTAAACACCACCATGAATAAAATAAAATGTTAAAGAAAAAGTGTGAAAGAAAGGAAGTGTGAATCGTAGTATTGCAAATTATGAATTCCATCTATTCTGAGAATCTATGGAAACGGAATATCACTTCGGATACATACGTCATTTGTGGTAAGATAGTTATTTCATACTATGAATAGTACGGGCCTATAAAGCTTGGTTTCTGTCATCTTACATTATCCGATAGTACGCCTTCTCACACACCGAATTTTTTTCAGTTTTCATCAAAAATATTTTCTGTAAGCACCATATTCGCCTGATTTAGCCCCGTCGGACTTTTCCCCAAATTTAAGCCGATTGATTTAAAAACTTTTAAGATATTTAAGTAGGATTATATTTTAAGGATTATCAAAAGGAAACTTACGAACGGTCTACTCTATATTATCTCGATTTTATTTTGACACGCCCCCCTTCATAATATATATTAGAATACGAACGCCATTTCCACCCCTCCACATAGCTCGTAAAACATTGTCATGAGTAGCGTGATATTAATAACCGTTATAGTATTCATTAGGTACTAAAAACTTAAACAGGAATATAGAGGAATATGTATTATCCGTGGTAAATTCTAAAATATGACTGTTTATTCTTGCGATATAGCGCCTTTTTTTTGAAATAATATACGGGAAATGGGAAAACGTTTTTCACGTGGATGATACTGGCAAATTAAAAACGTCCCGAAAGTAAATTTATAATACCGGATAGAATGGGGCGTAAACGCAAAATATGGCACGCACATTCCTTAATCCAGAAAATTACGTTAACCTGACACTTTGCCGGGTTTCATTGCTTAGAAAATGATGTTTGTATGCTATTAAAAATGTTATTATACAAAAGAAACGATCTTTTCAGAATATCAGACACATATTCATGAAAATTAATGTTTAAATATTCGTTCGAGACCTTTATTCAGGCTCCTGTATGATTATTTTTCCTAACGACATCCGTAATTAAAGCCCCCTATATTGTTGTACAATTACTTTTGTTTAAAGTTTCCTTCGCTACGTTGCCGCATTTAAAACTTAAAAGTTTTCCATAAAATAAACCGTTAAACGTATATAATAAACATATTCATAAACTCTTTTCTTCATAAAAACATTATTATATAAAAATAAAAAAAATTAAATATGTGATGTTAAAATATTAAAAGTATTAAACAATTTGTGTAGCAATGAAACGCAACGTAATAGCACATGCGGGTACTTATGTGGACTTATTTTATGAAAACTCCATTCAGACGGTGAAAAAAATTGTCGAAACCTTAAATGTTACTCCTATGAGCTTTTATAAATGTTTATGTACCATAAAAAAGATACAAAAGACAGGGAATAACTCCTACATGGGTTTTTCCAAAGTGTAATATTGAGCGGTTCGTTTGTCGTGCCTTATTTGTCAAACCAAATAAAAATACTGAGAATTATGATATTATAGCGGAATATTTTTTTAGTCTTAGCTCAATGCAAATATTTACGAACCTATAAGAGATTAATAACGACAAAATTATATTATGATATACAGTTTTTATCAATTTAAGAGTACTTTAATAAAATTAATATTTTGTAGCGTCACCAAATAATATGGATTAAAAAAAGAGCCTTAAAATATATTCCAAATCATTAGTTTTTTGATCTTTTCAGAATTTATATACGGTTACTGTTAGATATGATAATTAATATATGTTAGTCATCGCCATAGAGACATAATAGTCATTTTTCACTACCCTTTTCGATTATTACACAATTTTTGGTAACATGATGCACCGTTGTTTATTTTTCGTTGGCATATTATGAAAATGGCTATAACGTTTGTTAATTGACATTAATGGAGAAAATCCTATGGGTTTTTATTTTAGTTGACTCAATGACAATATTGAATAAAAAAACCGGCTTGGTTGGCGCAGTGGTAAAGGCTACATCACGGTTCACCTACTATTGTGATTGTCGCGGGTCCGAATCCTGCTAGGACATGGTCGTAAATTTAGGTTTGTGATTGTTTAATATTAGTTATTATCCTAAGCAAGTGTGTAAAATCTAACAGGGTGAAATTATCCCATTCACTCCAGTAACAAAGCTGGGTAAGACCGGATGTCTTCTGGGATGATTTCTAAGTTCGTCACTAGCCAGTCGGTAGGCTTAATGCCGAGGACTGTGGTTCGGAGCCTAAGCTAAAGAGTAGGTCCAGTCCAGATAAATTCTCGTTGCTAAAAAGGAGACTTTAAAATATATAATAATATATTAAATATATTTAAAGTATCTATTTAGTTTATTAAATAAAGTTCGAAATAATATTATTAATATATTAACAATTTATATGAGATTTATATTAAAGCACAAATGTTATACGATATTATTACATAGTAAATGGTAACAATGCTTGGGAATATGTGATCTTAAATTTCCAACGAGAATTATATATAAACATATCGTGTTCCAGACAATGTTTCCCTTCAATCGTAGAATCCACGCAATAATAACAAAAACATTAAACGTGGTTTTCTAATCGACATAAGCTCCCCTTTCAACATTCCGTCGGGTAATGAGAATTTCAAAAGACTTTTTCAGACCTTATTTTGGCACATCGCTTAGTACTCTAGGCACGGAGATTCTTTTCCATTTTTAAGCTCAAATTACAGTCTGACTTGAGGTGAATGCGTTGTGTACGATACCCTTCTGGTATCAATCATTCATGACTATATATCTATATTTTATTGTAATATGTAGTTTATATTTTTTCTACACAAGCTCCATATTGAAAAGATTTATTATTTTCTATACAAGTGACAATTTAATATATCAATATTCAAAAACAAATAAAATATATCTTAGTTAACAAACTTTTGTGAGAAATCTGTCCATTTTCTGATCATACGGTATTTTTAAAAGTTCAACCTATAGAAAACCTACGTAACTCTGTTCTTGTTTTTAGTATTAATAACATCCAATTTAGATCACAAAAATACTCTTGTAGTATCAATAATTCATAAATATATATCTAAAAAATATTGTAATATGTATAAGTAACACACTATTCTTTTTTTTAATATTTAGAACTGGATATCGTAGACTTGTATTTATTAGTATTAAATTGAAAGTAGTTGCTTATTTCCTCCCAAAATATACACCATATACAACTTAACTCTAATCATTATATCATAGTTAAAACAAACTCTCTTTTATCTTATAACATCTCATAGTATATTTTTTGATGATTTTTCTAACCAGCAATTAGTCAGTGTTGGTACAAAACTAATATTTATTTATTTATGTAATATATTACATTTGAAATCAAATAAACCAGGAAGTATCTTGTCATATAATACTTGAAACAAAATTCAATTTATGTTACAGGTACAAATACGAGACATATAACTAAATCTGAATGTACTTTATGACATTACATGTTACGCTTTTTTATGCTTTTAGTACAGCCTTTAAAGATTTATAACATGAGAACATTATTATCCAGCTCACTATTCGTATTATACAAGTTAAATTAAATGTAGGAAAATATAAAGGAAACGAAATGGAAATGGAAAACCTACCCGTATATAAACAAGTTTTAAAACAAAATAATGTTATTTTGTTGGTATGTTTTATTAGGATGGCGTTACTATTTAATGTGCAAAGTTTTAATAAAAATCTTTATTCGATTATTTTACTACACCATAGATTTCCTAAATACATCCATAAAGGCATACGGCAGGACATTTTTCCCTTGAATCTAACGCTTCTGCAATGGGCAAACTTTGATATAGATGCCCAGAACCATAACTTATCTAGCTTATCGGCTCTTCTTTACAAAACTCCGAGGGTTACGACTTATCACGTTTACGTATCCTGAATTCACGAACTTACAACTTCTGTGTTACAGGATTGTGTCTATAGCACTTTCATCTGCAAATAAACGACTTAAATGTACGTCACCAAAAACTGATTATGACTTTATCTATATACATATATATATATATATATATATATATATATATATATATATAACTTATAGATCATTGATTTATGCTCATTTAATTTATTATAATTAACAGGGAAGAAAATCTAACAGTCATAATGTTTCTTAGTATGATTGTCCTTTTACTAAAACCATAATAATATTTCTTAGAGTGATACACAACTATATCTGACATCATTATAAATGCTTTAATTAAAATCAATATATGTATTAGATATTGGAATTATTTATTTACATTTTTAAACAGCTTATTTATTGCAGAAGATTTAATTTAAGAACAATATATCTAAATAATACACAGTACTTAATTTACCTGTTGTATGAAAACTGAGAGCAAATGTTTAAACAGTTTACAAAGTGATTTCCTATTATTGAATGTCGCCTTTGTAGTTATGTGGATGCATTTATAATGAATAAAAAAATATAAGACGGAATATTGCAGTATAAAAGATAAGAACCTTTTTTCCTTATGCTTATAGAAGTTCCCTTTGGCTTTTAAGTATTTTTTCCTACTTTTTGTGGCGCCTCTTTAGAAACTTTCCAGGAGATCTTTTAAAAACACGTCATATCTCTGGAAGGTCTTCTTCGCTTTTTATGTTTGGGTTTATAAAGTGCCCAATATCGCTGTATGAGACGGTATTGCAGCAATTTTTGGAGATTGTCTTTTTTCGTCACAAAACGGATTTTCTTTTAGCAACAGCGCGTTGTTCTGTAGTGTTTTATATCTGGGAAACTTTTCCCCGCAATAAATCTAGATTCATTTTTGGTTAACATTTATATTGTCTATATAGTTAGACTTATCGTGAAGATATTTTTATGTTTCTTGTTTTACACTATAATAAAGTCAGTCCAGATGTTATATATAGACAAGACATTTATTAAGCTTAATCGTACTATAAGTATTCCTTCTTTGTGCCTTTTTAACTGCTTACTGCTTATTAGGATTATTTTACTAAGATTTTTTTAAATATAATTGCAAGAATGTTGCAATATTCTTTTTTTATTTCAATTTTATCTTATAATGCAGTACACTTACTAAGTTTACATATTCTAGAAGGTGTTTTTTTCAATATATAACATTCAATGACTCAATGAAAATTTCATTTGTATATACTTTGACATCATAAAAATATCGTTCGATATCAAAGGATGTTTTCGTATGATAATCAAAAATATTCCTTTAATATTTAGCCACGCTAGGCTGTGTTGCGAAAAAAAGAAAATATAAGCGCTTTGGTGTTTTGGTAAACCGTTTTCGTAGAAATTATGGATGGTTTTATCAAATTTTCGGCATAGCTTTCACGTTTCAAAACATTTTACGTAACCGCGGCGTAGTTTCTTCATCAGATAAGTATCAGACTCTAAAACCAAACCAACCCAAAACTTTTTTAATCCTGCTTAACAATGGAAAATAAATAAGAAGTTTTGTTTACGAAAAGGGTAAAGTCAAACAAGGTTTTGTTTGAAATTTAAATAACTCTGTATATAATATGTTTGATATTAATTATGTCCCTTTAAAGTAAGTTTTAAAATATGATATAATGCTGTAATATAAAAAATGACGAAGGGTTTATCGCCAAAATAAATGATTCTAGTAAAAGTTCAGAGATATAACATAAATACAGATAACCACAAAGTTCACAAATTATTGTTCAAATTCATTTTAGTCTTTATTACTAGATGGCATAATTACGATTATACTAGTCAAACTACAAATATGAGCCTGAACATAAAACCAGTCACGTATAGTTATCACTCAAAACTAATTCACATTCCTTATAGATATATAAACATTATAAAGATAAAGAAAGAAGAGGAAATAACGTGTCCCATAATTTCACGTTATTTTTATTGGAAGAATTACAGAACTGAACGTAGGTAGAAAAAAATAGGTAAAAATCCTACTTTAGTTATGTGTTTCCCAAAGACCAAAATTATCATTTTTATTCCCGAAGGATTAAATGTGATTGAAAACCGCCAGGGACCAAACTGAAAATAAACTAGAAAGGGATTTTTTTTGCGAGTTCACGCTTATACCCTCTGGGAAGGAGAAATGTTTTTTCATATGACACGGTTTTTTTTTCTCTAGTTTTGGTGCCACGGCAATTTGAAAGCTGTTCCTGCTATATTATGGATTGGTCCGGATATTATTAGGTTTGTTTTACAAGTGTTTAAGAGTTACTTTCATGATATTATAAAGATTTTTTTTCAATAAATCGTTATATATAATGTTTAAACAGTTTCTTAATAAGAATTAGTTACTTGAATCTTATCAGTTTGTCGAAAATAAACTTTACTACCTCAATATAAAGTATTTAATATTCATGTTAAACTTATTCACACAAAATAAATATTGAAGTATCAAAAATTAGTTTGATTCAGGCTGATTTCAAAAATGCTTAAATATCTTAACTAAACATTAATTTTATTTTATTTTTCAATTTAATTTTTCAATACAGATTGTTATTATTTGAGTAACAAAATTTAAACAAATTTTGGTTCTTTCAAAACTTTGAATAAAATCGATACTCCCTAGTTCAAACGTTTGAATGCAGATATGACGGTTGAGAATCGGTAAGTGACGTCAATGTTTCATAGCCCTTCTGACTGAAGTTTGATTTAACATGGCGAATTTTAAAAATTTTGCTTTTATTTCTGGTAAAATCTTACTAATCCCACATTTAATTTTAAAATAAATGTTTTTACACAAAGAAAAATATGTATATGTTACAAACCAATATTATTTATAGGAACGAAAAGTTCTTATTAATATAATTATACATAAACACCAATATATCGACAAGGATTGCCAAAAATCAAGTTAATAACCAATTATTTTAGCCTATAATGTAAATATGAAAATACTTTTGAAAACTTACTCTCTTTGACATAAAAAATAAATCAAAAACAACGCAAATAACGTGTAACCGAATGTCCAGTTGCACTCTTATTTTATATAGTGGCTGGACCACATTCATTTAAAAGTTATTAATGCTTCGCATACGACAAAACGTGCCATTCGACCAATTAGGGTCTTTTGAAAGGGGCCGAATTGCAGGCATGCATGAAGCAGGATTATTAATCGATGAACTTTCAAGAAGATTAGGGTAAAGCAGCGTAACAGTGTTACGGTTTTCGAAGACATGATCAGGTAGGGTTCTTCGGAGAGGCCACAAGGGTTAAATAGTACAAATAGAATAATGACCTCGTTCTCTGTACTATGAACATCAATTTTAAATCCTCCCTTGTCTTTAAATCACTAGAATTTGTTACAACGGTATAATTAAAGGTTTCTCGATAATTTAACACATACATCTCAAATACTTAGGAATAAAAGATAATATAATTTATGGTTTTAAAGTTACTATTCATATATCTGGTTTAGAGGAAAATTATTATAAGTTTTTCGAACAGATATTGCTAGGTTTTAGTATGCAATGTGATGATTTGAGACATATGTTGTTTTAATCTACTGATATCGAGCTTCAAAGTTATGCGTGCTATAATTCGCGAAAGTAACACCGTTATATATTTATACCTATTTGAAATTTTTTAGTTTCATGTCTGAAAACGTGCATTTTCAGTACGCATTACTTTTATTATTTAATCTATAGGAAATAGCCACTGAAGCTGTCGTTTGCTGGTAGACACTTACGGTAAGCATACTCTAACCTTAAAAATATGTGGGGCGTGATTTCGAAAATCCAAAAGTAGTGATTTCGATGTGCAACACAAAAAAAGTTCTGGTAGACCGTGCAAGTTTGAAGATGCGAAATTACCAGAGTTATTAGATGAAGACGCGACCCAAACTAAAAACAATTAGCAGAAGCGTTAAATGTGACTCAAAAATGATTAGCGACCGATTACGCACACTGTGGAAAATCCAAAAGATGAAAGGATATACCACGTTAATTGAACGACAGGCAAATGGAAATTTGAAATATCATCTATGAAATGCTGCTTCAAAGGTATTGGAAGTCATTTCTATATCGAATAGTGACGGATGAGGAAAAGTGGACTTATTTTAATAACTCTAAGAACACAAAATCATAGTTATCTCCTGGCGAGGTCGGCCCATTGACCCCAAGGCTAAATCGTTTTGGTCGCAAGACAAAGCTCTGTGTGGTGAAACCATTAATAGTTATCGCTACGGATATCAAATAATAAATTTGAACAATATATTGATCGAAAATAGTCCATAATGGGACGGAAGACACGGTAAAGTAATTTTGCAGCAGGATAATGTGACATCACATAAAACAAAACCGATCAAGGAAGTGTTGAAAGCAGCTGGATGGGATATATTATCGCACGTATTCTCCCGACCTTTTCCTGTCCGACTATCAACTTTTGGCATCAATAAGAGACGCGCTTACAGAACAGCACTTACACGAAAAAGTTAGATAATAAATCGATGAATATTTTTGCTCAAAGGACAAACAGTTTTTTAGGAATGGTATCCATAAATTGTCTGAAACATAGGCAAACATAGGCAATATGTATCGAAACAAACGGCCAATACTTTGACTAAACCATATTTTCCATTTTTTTGAAAATTATATAGTTTTTTTTTTCGAAAAAACGGTAATGGCTTTCCAATACACCTAGTAAAATAATTGCTAATAGCCAGGCTACTTTCAAACTTTATTTGCATTATAAATAAATTAATATAAATCTATTAACTACCTATTTACTTCTTAACACAACCTAGGTATATAAAATAATTTAGCAGTAAATATTCAATAATATAACAATATCAATAACTAAAATATTTTTTCTATGAATAAAATTTCAATTTTTTTTATATAGAGTCTTATGGACCTTCTAACCGACACTATTTTGAACGGCCATTTTTGGAAGAGAATATCGAAAAATAACTGGAAATTATCAGAATTCTTCTTTAGGATTCAGTCACGTAGGCATCTTTGTCAATGTTCCATTTCAAATTGGTTTATTATTTCGCAGCTTTCAGGAAAATTATATTTTTTTTTTTTCGAAAATGCAATCATTTTCACTAGAAATTATTAATTAATATTATATGAACAAACGTTTTCTGGCATTACGTTATGCAATGGGATGTAATAACGTTTATTTCAGATAGATAACCGAGCTTAAAATCAATACCAATTGCTTATTTGAATGCCCAGTTAAATGAGGCAGTCTTCTGTATTGTAGACACAGTAATGTTAACAAATAAACATAAAATTAATCGAAATCAAGTCTACAAAAAGGTCATCCTCTATTTGCTGCATGTATAAAGTCACTAATCAAATTATCCAGAATAATTTTAATCAAATGGAAATAGCAGTAACAAAAATAACGTAACAAATAAACTGAGTCAGAATTAACTACATAAATTTGAGACGAATTTATAAATTAGTAAAGTTATTTCCGTAGTTTTTCCCATCTAATGGATATTAAGAAGTATGCTAGTAATTACAAAACATTTTGAATGATCATTTTTAATTAGCGAGCACATCTTAAACACTCTCTTGATTAATAGCTGAAATTTTACCTTAAAATATAAACGAGTAGTAAATTCAGAAAGTTAGCAAGAAAAGAGTTCACCGAAACTTTTCAATAAAATTGCGCTTTTCCTCTACAGTCCAACTTTAAAACGTTTCCCTGGTTAGGAAAAAAGGCAAGTTGGATTTTTTTTTGGTTTGTATTCGACGTGAACTTTTATTTTTTTATATCGTAGAGGTATATTTCTTTTATTTTGTGGAGATAAACAAATAATCCAAAACAGCCATAGACGTTCGATTTCCCGTTGTTAGATTTATAGCACGGGAAATCCTATAGTTCTTATTAGAAGATTTCACTGTATTTCATTTATAAATAATTCATCTTCCCGACAATCAGTTTAGGCCTAAACGGTGATGCTTCCTTGACCTTTTTTTGTTTTCCCATGGGATAAACCACCACCGAAATAAAAATATTTACATATTTATGCTTTAGTACGCTATATGCTTTCAGATTTCCATTATTAATTTTGCTAATATTTTATATTTGATATTCTCTAAATAGACATACAATAGAAAATATTTCTAGAAACCGTATACTTTTTTTATGATAATATTCTTCTGCAATTTCCTCTCACTCAAACTTGTTCACTTCTCAATGCCCGCCCTAAAATTCGAATATAATAGTATCGTAACTTCTAAAAATAGTGTTCTGAGACCTAAATTCAATGGATTATGAACATCAAATAAATATAAACAACTTTGGCAATACAATACGTATACCAATAATCACCAAAATAACAGATTACTTGCAAAGTCCCCGGCCTGATACATAGATGGCGCTGCTAGAATTACGTCCATATGTTATTTAGTTAGCTCTAACCCCCAAAAGATGCGTATATAAATTTGACAGCTATCGGATAATTAGTTTGTGAATTATAGCAGTTTGAGTGAAGCAACTTTTGTTATTGTGAAAAAAATGGATAAAAAGGAATTTCGCGTGTTGATAAAATATTGCTTTTTGAATGGAAAAATACAGTTGAAGCAAAAACTTGGCTTGATGCCGAGTTTCTGAACACTGCCCCAGGAAAATCAACCATCAAGGATTGGTATGCTAAGTTTAGACGTGGTGAAATGAGCACCAAAGACGGTGAACGCAGCGGACGCTCAAAAAAAGTTTTTACCGACGAAAACATTAAAAAATCCACAAAATGATTTTGAATGGCTGTAAATTGAAACTGAATGAAATAGCAGACACTCTAAAGATATCAACAGAACGTGTACATCATATCATTCACGAATATTTGGGTATGAGAAAGCTCTGTACAAAGTGGGTGCCGCGCGAGCTTACTTTTGACCAAAAACAACGACAATTTGATGAATTGGAGCAGTGTTTGAAGATGATCAAGCGTAATAAACCCAAGTTTTTGCGTCAATATTTGGCATGACAATTTCACACCGAAATCCAATCGACAGTCATCCGAGTGGACTGTACACGATGAACCCGCTCTAAAGCGTGGGAAAACGCAACAGTCGGCTGACAAGGTTATGGCGTCTGTATTTTAGAATGCGCATGGAATAATCTTCATTGACTACCTTGAATAAAGGAAGGACTATCAACAGCGACTATTAAATAGCGTTATTGGGCCATTTAAAGGACGAAATCGCCGAAAAATGGCCGCATTTGAAGAAAAAGAAAGTGCAATGCGCCGTTTCACAAGTCAGTGAAAACGATGGCAAAAATCCATGAATTGGGCTTCGAATTGCTTCCTCATCTACCGTATTCCCCAGATCGGGCCCCCGGCGACTATTTCCTGTTCTCATATCTCAAAAGAATGCTCGCTGGGAAGAAATTTTCGTCGAATGAAGAGGTGATCGACGAGACTGAAGCCTATTTTGAAGCAAAGGAAAAATCGTACTACAAAAATGGTATCGAGAAGTTCGAAGGTCGTTATAATCAATGTATCAACCTTGAAGGGAATTATGTTTAATTAAAAAACTAATTTTGCCAAAAAATGTGTTTTACTATGTAGGCCGGGGACTTTTCAGTTGACCTGTTATCTGTATATTAATCGACTTAGCGAAAATTTTTGTCTCGCTTTTTTAAGAAAACGGAAGTACCGAAAGAGTTGAGATTTGACACGATTAAAACTTATACGAAGGAAGAATGTTTAGGGCGTTAGGTTCGTGCTTTATCATTTTTAAATTATTATCTTTACTCTATTATGAGTGAAACATGATTATTTTAATAAAATGTAGAATTTCGACTACAAGGCAATCAACAGTAAATATAAAATCAACATAATATTTTTACCAACTTACGTGAATTAGTTTTAAAAATTCCTACAATATTTGTTAGATAGATAGTAAGAGTAAGATAGTTGATAGATTCTTTGATATTTTATTATATATGGGTTATAAGGAAGCAAGGCCTATTCAAATATTTAAGCAGCTTTGGTCCTGATACATGATATAAAAAATAAAGTTTAAATTGTATAAATTTTAATATTAGAAGTGAGAGGATAATTTAAAATCATATCAACCAAACTAACAGAACACAATATTTATCTTATTCTAAAATATATCAAAATTAAGCTCAATAGGTAAAGTTTAAACAACTATAATATATTGCATGAAAAAAAGCAAAAAAAAATGTTTGTATTTAACAAACGAATACTTTAATAAACATTTTTTAAATATGCGAACATAAAACATATCAGTTTGTATATAGACAGCAACATGTTTTAATTTAACCTTTTAGGGTAATTTCATATCGGTCATATTCGCTGATGATATGTTTATACATTTAGTATCAAAAAGACCGATGCAAATAAATACCATAATGGGCGCATTGTGTATTGGAAAATGTATTGTTAATTCTAAACTGGCCAGTATAGCGATATAAAGGAGTGCAAATAATACTATTCAATTTATTGCTCACTGCTGACAAGCGAATTATTTGCAGAGTTAAATTAAAGGAATGGCTTCAGTATTATACAGTATTATTTAAGAATGTTTTACTAAAATACATGTATTAACTGTTATAAAAATTAAAGTGGGCACATGAAAAAAACGTACACCTTCATTTAATCAATATTAGTACTCGCCCTGAGGTCGAAATTCGACCACAATTTATAAAGTTAATCATCTTTCTCTTATAATAGACTAAAGCAAATTACTTAAAAATTATAGTTTAATATTACTAAAACTTGTTTTGCCAATATTTTCAATATAAAATGAGAAATATATGGTATATATGTTATAATCACTAACATGGAATTTTAAATGAAGTAATGCATATTTGTATATTAATTAAAACAATAACGAATATAATTAGGCACTATATTTTTTACAATATAGAATGTATATTAAAGTGATATATTTATAATCATAAAATGAACTATTGAATTCTCAAAACTTAGGTCTATAAAGTAAATAATTAAAATAATTAATAAAAGGTTCAAAGAATTAATGTCATATAGTTACAAATTTTATAGCATTAATCGTTAAACATTTAATATTTATCAGCGGTTTAAAATAATTAACAAATTGCTGTTAATTTTATCTATTTGTCACATGTGTTCCATCTAGGCAAATTATGTAATTAATTTCACTTTATGTATATATATATATATATATATATATATATATATTAATATAATTTTTAACTTTAACACGTTTTTTTCACTTAAAATATTTGTTGTAAAACAATAAACAATATCTTTACCTACATTTTAAAATAAAATTGCTTTTTTCTTTATGTATTTATTCCATTATTCAATCTTTAAAGCTAACTATTTATGTAATATTCTGGAATCTCACAATTACAGATAGATCGTCGATAGAATTGTCTTCTATGGCTTTCGTTAATTTACTGCTTTGTACTTTGCCTTTTATCCACATGAGGGCTAAAAACTCAACAACAAATAAGAAATAGAAATATTCATTTTAACTCTCAATGCACAAATTAATGTATTTATGTGACCTGCAATGTTTGGTTACTGATTCGCTACAAAATACATTTACTAATGAATCCTAAAATGGATTACAAGTTAATAGCAGTAAAATTTACAGAAATATCGTAATAAATTTTACAATTACCTCTAATACAATAATATGCTATATCTCCAGAACCAAACATTATCAATTACTACCAATTCTTAAGCAAGAACAATTTTTCTTAACTGTTCTGAGTTCACCAGATATCAAAATAATTCTTAAAACTTAATTAATTCGCATTTATATTAAGAATCTGAAAAAGCGACTGAAGAAGCAGAACATAGACGATTCTTGTTATTCTAGAATTTTGTTAATCTATATTAGGATGAAATCTTCGCATATGAGATAAAATCGCTAAGCTGATTAATATATAGCTTATAAAAATATGAAAAGCCCTACTTATTAATATATTACTTAAAAATTTTGACTTCTAAATGTACTCATACATTTAAAATAACTATTGCTACCGACTTATTAAACATCCAATTTTGTATTGGCCATTTCCCGATAAAAAGCGATAAAATCTAACACTGCCTCAAAATCAGTCATTAACTCAAGTTTTTGCTATAGTTTTCACCAGAACAGCAACTGGGTAGGAGATTTTCCGTGTGAAATGCGAGTTACTATAGAAACCACTATCCACAGCATCACGAAACTTTTGCAAATATCTGTTCGTAGCACATGGAAATTTATTTTTATTTTACATCGAAATATATAGTGAATTTACGTAAATTCACTTTGTCCTTCTTTACAATTTGTTACTATTTACATTTCTACCTATATATCTTCTTTTAATAAAGAAACCTGACGAACATTTTAAGCCAAACTTATTAAAACTTTATATTATATTTGTTTATAATACCCGACTTAGTAAATACATCAAAAGACTTTTATTATTTAACAGTTATTAGTCTAAAAGAATTTTGGGAAAACTCAACCACGATACCTTATCCAGTAATTTAGTTAAGCTCCAGATTTTTTTCCTTTCAGAATCTTTTTAATGAGTTTTTTTATAACATTATATTTTTATTAAGCACTTTTTTGAGAATCTATAATAAATTAAAACGACTTTCATATATTGAATGTATTTTGTTTGGTTTTTCACTGACGTTATCGCTATTTTGACAAATAGACTGTTTCATACGACGAACAATGGAAAGTATATACGATTTCATGCAGCAAATCACTTTATTTGCTTTGCACAAAATAACCACGTATGTAGACAGGCGTTGTTTAAAATGCGCATAAAAAAGGAACTTTATTTGGCATTTTCTGTCTCCTAAATTCGGCATAATCTCTGAATCGAATTATCGTAAATTAGTCATTGCACACATACACATCCGCATTTATAAAATTGATTTTAAATTGATTTTAAATATAACATTGAATTGAATTAACTTTTAAATTAAGTACAACTATCGATTATGATTATAAAATCATTTCAATTAAATCAATTAATTAATTATATCGATGGCTAAAAATATAATTGCTTCAAATACTCGACAGAATATCGATTATCCAATTAAAGAAGCTCCCACATAAGCAGCTCGCGGAACTGGCAAACATGATTAACTTCATCATGAGGCTGCAACATTTTCCGGCGTATTAGAAAAACGCACAAAATCAGCTCCATCTGACTACAGGACCATCAGTCTTCTCAGTGCCATTGCGAAGCTTGCCGAGCAAAGGAAGACTACATCATTCCTGACACACAATTCGGCTTTCGCGCTCACCATTCATCCGTCCATCAGGTCACCCGTCTGGCCACACACATCCATCACGGTTTTGACCAACATAAAAAGCTTGGACCAGTTCTTCTGGACATAATCAGAGCGTTCGACAAGGTATGGCAGAACAGTTTGATCGCAAAATGCGAACGGTTAGGTCTCCCAGAAGACCTTTAAGCCCTTCATCCCTAGAAATTTTTCCAGGTCAAGATCAGGAAAACAATTTCCAATCGAAAACAAATCGCTGGCCTACCTCAAGGTTCCCCCCTGACCCCGGCCTTATTTACCTCTTTATTTCAGATCTGCCGATAAAAGAGCACATTGACGTCGGGTTTTACGCTGTTTTCTTCCTGACCTCCAGGTTCGAGGTTACAATTGTAGAACGTTTACAGAAGCAGCTCGATCATACGGTCCAGTAGTTCAAATTCTGGAGGTTCAAATTGTTAAACCAACCCCCTGAAAACCAAGGCCATCATTTTCCATAAGAACCGTTACGCATTGCGCGTCTCGCAACTTAACTTCGACACTGCAACAATTCCATGGCCGGATAAATTTTCCAAAATAAGCACCTCAGGGGAATCTTAAAGGTTCCATGGTTTGTCAGAGATAATCAAATCCATAAGCAAACTGACACTCCAGAAATGAAGCACTTCATATCTCAGTCATTCCAAAAACAACAACTCAGCTCAAGTTCTTCTGAAAACGCGCTTGTTCGCGAACTGGTCGACATGCTCATCTAATAGGAGCTTCAACACCGCGTCACCGCTAACCTCCCCCTTTTTCAGGCTGAAACGACCTCATCCGTCGCTGCAGTCATAACTTTTGCCCACACGACAATATACAGTCATGTGTTAATTCAAGGTCCCAAATCAATAGTTAGTTTCACTATCTGTTGTGTCTGTAACAACGGCTGCCCGATTAACTGGTGCCATATCCTCAAATTTAATGCAGTAGCAGTAGCGACCCACAGGGGTCAACTGTGAGGCGGTTTCGGTTTAGTGTATTGGTAAGCCCAGAAGCTGTCCCACATAATCCGGTCCAACTTGTATCTCCAGGGCAAGTCTCCGCGACCAAATATGCATCATGCATTCCACCGCTTGGCTTTAGGGCAGAACAAAAGAAGCTTCAAATACATTTAACAAAATTATATATAACAAAAATAAAAACAAATATTTCCATTCCTGTACATTAATATACATTGTATATTGTATAGTACCATTGATATATTTTATTAATTTAAACAATGGCATATCATATATGCATAAATTATGAAAATTGAAATGTAGAAAAATAAATATTACGTAACTTTTATGACCATGTATAGCTACATATAACTAAAATAAATAGCTTATATCTCACCATTTAATAGAAAATAGACTGAGTACCAAAAAGTACAACAGAAATATTTTCCAATGCAAGATAATGGATGTATTGTTAGACGGCCAATGTATTGTTAGTTCTAAACTGACCAACATTGCGATATAACAGGTTGCAAATATTAATGTTCGATTTATTGCTTGATACTGACAGTAGGATTATTTGTTGTTTCAAATAAAAGAAACATCGGGCATTTGCGTGCAACAAATCAATTTAGTTGCTCCGCAGAAATGGCTACGAGCTACATATCAATGTATTTTATTGAAACCGAAAAATGTTAATTGCTTTCCCTATCTTAAATATTCATCGTTTGTTTCTAAAAATAACTAAATATTTTTTTCTAAGAATCAAATATAAACGTCAGCAATGTCACTGACAACGTGTGAATAAAAAGTAATACTTTTTCTGGGAGACCTTAGTCAAATAAGATGCCCCCGCGTTAACTATACAAACAGAATGTGTATTTTATCTTTAGAGTAAATATTTTCCATAAACCCTTGTTTTTTCTTCTTTGAAATGTCTTAGGTAGACATGTGGGAAGAATTTTAAATCGTAAACAGTTATAGCTATGAGAGAGTTCACTGTAAAAGTTTTACCATAATAACTTCTGCAGAAATTTTATAGGGCTTTCAGATTTTTCTACGGTAAGAACTTTTTTAAGGCAGACAGATACATGTAAGTTTCATGATTAAAAAGTATATTTATCATTAAATAAGCTCTACCCGGGTTAAATAGAGGCCTTTTATTTGTCAAATTCATTTAATATATTGCGATATTATATAATAAATAAAGTTATTCTTAATATTACCAATATGGCTGTTTTTCGTATATATATTTTGATACATTACTTCAAATAATATATTCACATAACTCTAAAAATCGTATTGTTTCATTTTATATAAAATTAATATTTCTTATATACATATAAAAAATTTAAAAACACTTTATTATTTTAAATATGTTTTTATGATTGCAAATAATCATAATATATAGAATTATGATTCACATTTTCTATATAACAATTGAAAACAAATAATTTTTGTCGAAAAGAACAATGGGAGCTTTTCATTATTTAGCATATATAAGCTTTTCGGATACGATGCCTTTGGGGTAAAAAGGCTCTAACAAAATAAACAAAGGAAGTGAGAAAACTTTTCAGTATAACACCCGTTTCTCTAAGTAAATCATCTTTTGTCTTATAAAACTAGGAAAAACAAGCGTCTACTTCTTATTCTGAACATTTGACGCCAATTCAATACAAACAGTATTTGAAATGTCGGAGTTTTCTCCTATCACATAACGAATGAGGATTCGTTCAACCAAATAAAAGTCTGAACCGAATTTGAGGTCAAGAAATCATTTGACGGTTCGAATTTATTTTAAGGTTTATGTAATAAGATATTAGATAACTTATTTCAATAAAAAAAATATATATAATAATTTAATAACCTTTATTCATAATGGTCTTGTTAACATTTCCATTGTTTTTGAAATTTATATATAAAACGTTCAGCTAATAGCAATAATACTCTTACATAATTTAACACTTGATTGATTTAAACTTCTATAAAATTTCCATGATTTTCATCCACGCTTTTCACACCAAATCAGAATTATGAAGAAATATATCAGAATATCCAAAAATCCTTATAAATAAGTGTTTGAATATTTTATAACGTAGGATGTAAAAGCGGTTGCCTAACGTCAACAGAGCAAAATACATTGTTTTGTTTTAAATAGACCGTAACGGAGTAATTGCTTTAGTTCAAGACCAACCTATCACGGAGATCAAGACGCAATAAACATTTTGAGAGAAATATTTCCAAGAGGTTAATTTCCCGATTTAGAGACATGATCGAACCATTAAGATCAGCCGATATAGCAGCTCTTAACTTCTTCCTGCTATCTCCCTCTGTGTTATCTCGAACATACGGGATCTAATAATATATACCAGTTAATGATTAACATTCGGAAAAGCATTAAAGCAATATGCCCGAATGGATGTCAACAAGTTAGAAAAAGATTTATCAAAAATCCAGTATTTAATTGTACATTTCCATTATATTATTTTGAACGTAATAGGTAATAGAATGTTTATTAAGAGAATCAATAACAATAAAAATAATACCAAAAAAAAACGTTTCATTTTCCTTCGTTCCCTAGCAATATTTGCACTATTATTAATATTAATAATAACTATTAAAATATATATTCGACATGTTATATAATTGTAATACACCTCTGGAGACATAAATACTAATTTAAAATTACGTTTAATGTCAAAGTATTGCGTTGGCATGAAGAATGTAAACATCAATTTCAGCAAAATGAAAATTTCCAACTGGAAAACCCGAAAAATAATATACGAGAAGTCCACTTTTAAAGTTGGTGGGTTCCAGTTTCTCTCGAATTACATTCGTTCTACCGCCACTCCGTTCAAGTAAGACTTGAGCTATTTTAAATTTCCTCCAAGTCTTTATGCAAACAATGCAGCTTTTAAGACATTCTATTTAATGAGATATCTGTACTTTGTCGGCTTTATCTCTCAATTTTCTTTAGTCTCGATTGGTTCAGCAACATTATTAGGTTAGAACTAAACGATTTAAATTATTAAATGTGTTGAAAGATACTTTATTCTCGCTACTAATAATATCTAATATGAATTAATTAATTCATTATGGCTTCATATTCAATGAGTTAATGAAGTAGAAAATATAAGTCAAAAAATTATATGATGCAGAAATTCTAATAAAAATTTTAAAATAATAACATTATGATTTGGAACGCGATGTAAGTTTAGCGGTGGTAATTCTGGCAAATACAACCTATGAGAAAAAATCATAATAATTTGTGTGAAAGTTTAATAAAATTTAATGAAAAAGGTCCTCATACAATATGTTGTAGCATTTGTAATTACTAACTAATATATTAGCTGTTGTTTTAGATACATGTCTATTAGAGTTTTGTATTTTGAAATATAAAAATCTTATCTACCAACAGTTTTCTATAATCTGTAATTTCCATTTAAAATATACATTATGTTAAATGTATCTACATTTTGAAAGCCACAATTTGAAAAGTCATAACATAACGTAATATGATTCCCACTTTATATACGAAATCATTAATTTTTTTGTGACATTTTATATACGGTCCATATATGGTCCTATATGGTGCATGTTTTTGTCTACATCCTATTTACATTTAGATCAAATCAATCAAATGAAATAAAATTAAGTAGAATTTTCACTTACTGCATTGAATATAAATACTGTGAATTAATTTTAAGTAACTTACGATTCAACGAAACAGCATAAACTTTTGTTGTTTAACTTAATCGAAGAACTGGTGAAGATCATACAATAGTATTTTTAGATATGGGTAAAAAAAGTTTAATATCATTTTAATTAATAAAAAAGTGAATTAACCAAAAATGATGAGTAATTAAAATGACGATAAATATAAAGATATTATGAAAATGTTGTTATATATTGAAAATAATTAATTTAAACTGGTTCTTTTGCGATTCTTTGTCTAAAATTGATATATATATATATATATATATATATATATATATATATATATATTATAGCTTACATTTAAGATGTTTACGATTTCATAGAAAAAAGGTGCTCATAGTAAAGGATGATGCAAATGTTTATTTGCCCATTATTAATCTATTATTCTTTCTTTTAAATACGGGGCCATTACAATAATAAATGGTGTTTAACTACTAATAGTTTTTTTGTAATATGAATTAATTTTAATATTATGTTGGAATAACTTATACTATATTGTATGTATCATTTTGCTTGTACATATTTTTTTATTTAATTCAAAGATAACCCAGTGCTTTGTACTTTAATACACAAACTGCCTGAGTTAAAATGGAAAGTCCAATGGTATTCACCGTATCTAAAAATTGTTTTTTAGATGGACATTTGTTCTGGTTAATATAATATATGGTTAGTTAATCATTTTTATAAATACTACCAAAAATATATGTCTGTTTTCGAACACGGAATATAAATACTTCAAAATATAACAATGTACTTCATGGTGTAAAATGAAAAATAATATTTATTAGTATATTCAAAGAGTATTATCACTATGCTATCAAAGCACCTATACATCCTTCTTAGAGACAAAGATGTAATATTTTATTGAATCATCACCGAACAGAAAACACATAACAAGCTAGCTACAAGCAAACTGCATTATAAAACTGTAATTTATCTATTTATTTCTGTGACATTTTTAATTATCTGTGTGATTTAGAAGTTCTAACGGCAAAGATTAATTGGCTTTCCACATTTTAGCGGATGTAAACAACAAACTGAAACACGGCTGCTTTAAAATGGAACTTTGGGGTAGTTTTAATCGTTAATTATTTGATTTGCTGGCGAATATAAATAAATCTTTCATCCGAACCTATACAATTACATACAATGCGGGAATTTCGTTAAATATTTCTTCTCAACTTGAATTAATACCAGATTATCTTGCATTTGGTGGCAATAAAGCATGATGGTTAATGAATTTAAATGGCGAAATTATGACATCATTTTTACATTCAGATTAACTGGAAACGATCAAAATTCAAACCCCTTTTCGTTTTCCGCCTTATTTCTAGCTCATCTGATATTTTACTTGTGTTCAAACTTAATTAAGCGTAAGGAAACTTGTTCTCAAAGAAACATTGCTTTAATTAAATAAATTATTTGTTTGGGAGTACCACACAATATTCTACTACTACGCAATATATATATATATATATATATATATATATATATATATATATAAATTACAACTAATATAATAACAATTACTTTTTAATAATATCTTAAATGCTATAATTAACAATTAAACATCAACAACTACTTGATATAAACTGATTAACGGTGAGTAAAATATACGAAGGAAGACCGGATATAACATAAAATTTTAGAGAGTTTAAAGCGGGATTATAATAGAAGATTTTCGTTAATTTTAGTACGCTGTAGGACGTTTTAGTAGATGCAACAAATTCTAAGTATGCGTAATCTTTAAATCGACTTAACAATCACGTTTTTCATGAGAAATTTTAAGCCCTAATATAATTATTTAAAAGTTTAATCCACATGAATTTAGTTAACATTATCCTGTTGAATTTACAATTAATATTTAACAATGATTCTTGGTTATATACGAAAACATAAGGATATAAATACACCAACTTACTTAAGCGATTAACATATATTGACACATATTAGGTGTTGCTGACTTAAATTCCAATAAAACTACGAAAACACTATTGTAAGTCCGATTGTAACCTCATCTTAAACATTTATTGCCCCAGTGGCAATCTTGGTCGAGTGGAGACAGTAACGAGGCAATTGTAACATCGACTAGACGTAGAAATGTAGAGATAACGTAGAGATGTAGAAATTAGTACACAAATTTACCCATTTCCAATACCTTATCTGAATTTCAATCTACCGTATACGCCTTAGCGCGACAAAACTATATGAAAATCGTTTAGATGTCTTAAATATTGATCGATCATTGTAAATAATGGTTAAGTTCGGAGCATAGCAAAAACTCTGACGACCATTTAACTTTAGTTGTATGCAGAGATAACTTTTTACTTTCAACCCACATTTTAAAATGTTTTTGAATACCGCAGCTTTCGGATATAGAGGGTTAAAACGTTAGACAAAAGGTTTTCAAGCATTTTCCGTTTTTTTATACGGTTAGTATTTGTTTTAATGGGCGATAAACGTGCTAACTGTACCCTTGCCTCAATGAGTTTAGTATAATGATTACAAGAAGATAAATCAAAATTTTTTCGCTTCAATATTAAATGTTCCTCTGCGAGAACGATATTAAGTTACCAATAAAATGTTTTACATGCTCAACAGATATTTCTTCTTTTAATTTTAGCTGAAGTATAAAAAGGTATTTAAGAAATAGAAGTGAAAAAATCTCTCCATATAAATTTCCATGTAGAAAAAAAGTATCTTAAGATATATCTGTTATTCGGGTATATTTTTTATCGTTGCTCACATCGATCATGAATCAAAAGACCCATACTGAATAAAAAATGCAATCCCAGACCAATCTAAGACCCCTATCTGTAAGTATCTTTTAGGGTAAGGTGAAGCGAAGTTTTCCACTACCTGAATTGGTAATATAGACCTCCCAAGTGCGATCACCGACCCTTTTGGACATATTTCTCGGTCTGTCATCTCACTTCAATAACATCGCGTGTTCCTATGCATTTATTTTATTGTTATTTTCATTCTGACAAGTTCATCAATCTATGCTAAAAATATATTCAGGCTGATATTAATAGGAGCCAAGTACAACTCAATATTAATAATAGTTAACAGTCAAGAATAGATTATATTTCCTGAAGTACACAACAAAAGCCAATTGTATACATTTAAATGTAAAAAAATCTTATACATCAACACATTTTTTTATTTGTTATTTCCACTGAAAAATATATTATTAAAACAAAAATCTATATATTTTTAGAGCAACATTTTGGATAATTATAACAAGGTAATATCATATGTATTTTGTCTATAAAACTATTAATTAGTACTTTTATAATATTTTACATACAATTCATTACTATATGGTGACTATATGCTATTTATATATAAATCAATTCTGAAAATATTATTTCAATTACAATTTTCACTTTATTTATAAGGTCTGTGCATTCATTTTAGAAAAATCAATACATAAAGCATAAGTTTTTCTTATTTTACTTAATGAAAATTTCTGGTAAAGATTAATTTACTACACTACTGAACATTATAAAAAAGTATCTTAAGTAAGAATATTTTTACAACTTTAACGTCTAAAATCAAGAAAATCAGTTCCATTCCTATTTCCAACATGAGGAACAATATATTTGCAATGAATTATTAATAAATGTTATGACTAACAAAGCAGAATCAGTTAAGGTTCCAACGTTTACCCTCTTCCATCAACTTTTGTTGTCACAAATCAACATTATTTTAACCATGTTGTCATTATATCATGAGTAATTCAAGTTCCCATTATAAAATATCGTAAAAAATATCCTAGTAAAAGTTCTTACCTCTCTAACGCAGTTTACTGGCGATAGGGTGCCTCCATTATATCGTTCTTGTTCGAAGTAGCTGATTAGAGATGTAATCTGTTTAATTTAATCTTAATTTTTTAGATTAATTAATTTAGTTTTAATTATAATTAATTTGTTCTTTCCACAAAAATTATAAATAATTTTACGTAATCAATGAAAATACATTTAATGGTTTTTAACACAAAATCAAAAACAACACTGTTTAAAATTAAATAAATTTGTTTAATAATATTTTCACTCATTTACTTTCCATTTTATTATGGTTTAAAATATCAAATTTAGGCGGTAATCTTTACATTCAAAATTGCTTGCCTACATTTTGCCGTACAACGTTGCCAGATTTTGATTTTAAGGAGTATGCGTCCGTAATTTCTTACGTACAACTAAATTTGACCTCTCCAGGTGTCCCCGTTTTCCTCAAAAAAGAGAGACAAAATTTTCGCTAAACCTATTAATAAGTAAGTACTATTAATTGACGTTTGATCAAAAATGTTGAGATGAGACATTTTAAGCTAAAAATGAGAGTGTTATTTTCGATTGAAATGTATACATTTAAACCAATTACTGAAGAATAATCGGGGTTATGTAGTATATATTTTGTACTGAATAAAAAATTTAGTAGTACTTTTTGCCACTCGTTGTCCACAAATTGATATATGGGAAAGCATTTCTGTCTTATATTTAAAATTATGTATTATTAAGCATAAAAATATTTGCTAAACTCATGTTCACTTTTTTATAATATTTTTTACACGACAATTTTACACATTCAACTTATAAGTGTAATATAATACCGGTGAGCTGTATATATCCTATTTAACATAGGTCGTATCATCCATTAAAATGTATATGTTGTTAAAATGTTTACAAATTGCGTTGCGAGAGAACCGCAAACGCCAAGAACAACTTTTCGTCAGACATTTTTAACTCCCTACAGGTTTTAACATTAAAATTTAATTTTATTCATTGTTGCCATTTATCCGAAGATTTGAGGTGCCATTAATTAAGAAGTTGATCTGATTAACTTTAATAAAACAACGTTAAATAATAAGAAATTAATATTTCTAATTTACCCCTAAATATTAAGTTAAAGTTAAGTTAGGTATTAATGACATTTCGTAAATTACACACATAAAGTACATTTATATTCACACTAAAACATATATTTGCTAAAGAGCGAAATGATTCATACAGGACGAAATCAAATTCACGGTCTCTTTTAAAGTGTAGAAATATATCACCAACCTTATCTAGGTTTTAAATACATTCTCGTGCCTCTGCCAAGGTACAAAAAGATTTACTACCTTCACTAACCTATTTCGTTTTTATTTTAAATTTATCTTCATTAGATTCGAATTTTCTCGTCTAAAATACAGTTTGGCAATTCTTAGCCTTTAAAAAATCATTTTATCTGTAGAGGAAGTGCAGAAGCTTAAGTGTCTTTTACAAAAAAACTTCAAAATATTCTTTGGAAAAACTCTCTGTGTTTAGACTTTGTCATGAAATAATTACTACGCATTGATAGGCAGTTCCATTTTTAAATACTTTAATATTTTTATTCCTTTTTACAGTTCTGAAGGTTCGGTATAATTACTTTATAACAGACTCTAAATTAATTTATTATTTATAACGGTATAGAAATGTATTTTATTATTATTATTATTATTATTATTATTATCCTAACAGGTTCATCAACCTATGCTAAAAATATCTTCGGACTGATATTATAAGGAGCTAAGTACAAGTCAATATTTATATTAGTTAAATGGTCAGGAATAAATTATATTTCCTGAAGTACACAGCAAAAGCCAATTGTATATTTTGAAAGGTAACAAATCTTATATACCAACAGAGTTTATAGTTTTCCCTTATTTGAAATTTTCACTTAAAAGATTATATATTATATCAAAAATATATATATTTTTAGAGCAACATTTTGGATAATCATAACCTAGTGTAACATGATACGCATTTTGTATACAAAACTATTAATGAGTACCTATTAGTAATAGATTAAATTCGAATGTTCTTGTCTAAGATACAGTTTGGCAATTCTTAACCTTTTAAAATTTATTTTGTCTGTAGAAGAAGTTGAAAGGACTATATGTGTTTACAATTTGTCATGATATAACTATTAGGCATTGATAGGCCATTTCATTTAAAAATATTTTAATCCTTTATTTCTTTTCTTTAGAGTTCTGAAAAGATTGAGTATAATTAGTTTATACAGACATTATATTATTTTAATATTGTGCTTCACCACCAAAACTATCACCACTATTCACAACTAATAGATTCTTCAAAAAATATGGCAGGACTTATTTAAATTACGACATAATTAAATAAAATAGTACAAGAATTTCAAATGATGCTCCATTGTTATTACAATAGAAACATTTTACCTACGCTATTGACGTTCATTAATGGAAAAATTAAAGAAATATTTGATTCGTATTAAATGGTACTACATCAGATGTTGGAAACAAAACATTTGAAAATTTCCGACAGCTTTTAAGGGCGATTTCAATTAAAAAGTAAAATTGCTATGTATACGTACCGCACTAATTAAATTTTATTGTTTCAGGATGGATAGATATCAAGGGATACTTCCCAAGTAATTAGAGAATCATAATGAAAATGATTTATCGTGTTAAAAAAGCTTTCCCGACGCTGCTGGTTTTGTATGAAATAATGGTTTGCTCACAAGCTGCAGGTTTGTATATTTCACGTTAATTTTACGTTAGTTTCCTCTTCTCCAAAATTAGAATAGTTATTATTCTAATTCGGGCTTTATAAGTGTAAGAGATATGTAACTGAAAAACTTGTAATCTTTTAACTTGTATTGCTAGAACGAAAATAAAGCTTCATTAAAATATTAATTATCATTGTACTACTAAGTGTAATAATTATACTTAAACATATCAAATTACACTAATAGTCTATTAATTAAAATAATATAAATGTTATCTATAGTCCGTTCAATAAAACAGTGGACTCACGTCATCTAAGCTGATGATGTCAAAACGTCGCAATGTTAACCACATAAACTACTAACCCATTAATCCTAATTTTTAGTTTATTTTGGCTCTGACAACAAAATTCTAATCTAAATGAAATAATGAAACAAAAATGTTATCGAATATCAATTATTTTAACATTATAGGTACATCTAATGCATATATTATTGAGTGTTTAATTGTAAAGTCATTTTGATATCACTATATTTCTCATCAATTTGTTCTGTTACTCCCTGTATACATCTTTTTTAATAAAATTAGATTTAGTCACTGCCTCGTTCCTAATGCATTTACCACATCTGCAAAACAGTTAATATTATTTATCTCCTCATATATTTTAACCTAATGCTTATGTATATTCTAAGTAAATACACACATATCTATGCACAGAAATCTTTCACACTCTACAATATGATTTCCTACAGTTATCGTATATTAATTATATACTAACCTTTAGTTGTTTCCACTCTCATTATCTCGCCTTGTTAATTGTCAGCATTGAATCCTAATTCATCAATCACTATTACTTTCGGAATGACTATTCACGTAAATAAATAAACTAGTAATTTCCATTCTATCTAACACTTGTTTACTATTGCAGTATTTGTCATTTTTCCTCAATATGTCTAAGTGAGATCATCTAACCTGAAGATATTGTTGTGAACAATGTTTCTTCCTACATATCGAGACAATTTTTATTATATGCTTTTAAAAATTGTATTATTTTAAAAGGAATATGTGGAAGTTTCATTAAACCTCTTCGTAGATCATCTTAAAACCATTTAAATCCTATACAGAATACCGTGGGATTTTCTACAACCCTCAAAGAGCTGCATATCTCTAAGCTTTCTACGAACTCTTTCCAGACTGTCAGTTTCTACTGAAATATTTATATTAAATTATGTATATATTTAAAAAACTATTCACTGTTTTTATACATTTCATATATTTGATCTCTGATAAAGCTAACATCAACCTGATCTTAATTTCGTTTTCTTGATTCGTAATTTTTCATTTTTTTTAGATATTTTAGTGCCCGCATCACACTAATATTCAGTGTTGCTGCAACACGCTAAAAATATATTCAAAAATATGTTCATCCCATAAAAATCTTAGCAGAAACTTAGTATTTTATAGTAAAAATGATTACTTCTCTAACGCATTTTACTAACAAAAAGAGTAACTGATTAGAGACGCAATCTGTTCTGTCTGGCTTCGGCATTTTCAATGAGAGTAATAATAAGTATCGATTTGAAATATATCAAAACAAGCAAAGCCTTAAAACAACGTTACATAGACGTTTGGCAACTTTTTTGGACTTAAGAAGGATAAGAAGGAAAATATTGTTTGATTTTACGACCTTGATAAAACGAATTTACAAATTACGGCAGACAGTACATTAAACATATTTATGACGTGAGCTCTGTGTTATTTTGAATAGACTATAGTTTTTAAAATTATGTTTCTTAAGTTTTATTACATCTTGTTATAACTTATGGAGATTTAGGTATTGTTAAACCAGAAAACTAATTGGGTTAGTGAGACCATCTCAATAGTTAAAAATAGGAAAATCTAGATATTTAAACCGTTAAACATTTGAAACATTTCACAAGGCAAAATCAAGATTGACCTTTCCCGCTCCTGCATTAAATCTTGCGGAAAGCAAGGATTACTGGGGAAGTGAAGCGAAATACAATTCTGTGGGGTGAGAACAAATATAATGCAAGACATAATAATGGAATTTATAACTTTATTACAAATTGAATGCTCCGGAATTTTAACAGGA
Organism: Rhynchophorus ferrugineus; assembly: GCF_030347505.1. Classification (NCBI taxonomy): domain Eukaryota; kingdom Metazoa; phylum Arthropoda; class Insecta; order Coleoptera; family Curculionidae; genus Rhynchophorus; species Rhynchophorus ferrugineus. The sequence continues at coordinate 21,720,376 of NW_027472584.1, read as the reverse complement.
TTTAAACTAAAAATAATTAGCAGTGGAAGATAGGATGGCCGTACCGAAATATCTCGTATAAAGCAGGTTGCAAAATTATTTGATTCAATTAATTCTAATATGGTTATAACCCTAAATTTCTCCATGTTTTGAATTTTAATACGTTGGAATGCGCTAATAGTCATATACGATTTTTATGAAAAATAACTTTTAAAATTTTTATTAAAAATTATTTTATTTGGTAATAACATTAATTATAATTCGCACTTTCTGTGAAACATCGCTGCTAAATAAATTACTGTAGCCACAAAATCCACATCGATCTATCGATAAAATATCGTTATATTGTAAGAAATATAAGAAATATTGCAAAAAAATTATCGAATCATAATACTTCTGAGAAGGATTCGCACGTTATAAATATATTACTTAATTTAATTTTATTATAAGTTATGGGTTATTTTATTTTTCAAACATAACTTAATGTAAATTATACAATTTCTATATTATAAAATAACCTGTAATAACGTTTCTCCTTAAAATCTTTCTCAATCACAAAAAAAAAATCAGATCATAATACTGCTAAAAATGATTCGCACTTTATATTAATATAGTATAATTTTATTTTATTATAGATTTCTTAAGTATTTGATTTGTATCATCAATAATTTACATTTTTACAACTTGAAATAAAAATAATAAAAAATATTTCTATTAAGAAAATTAAAGATCCAAGAAGTTACAGGTTGATGAAGTGGGGAACTCAAAAAAATAACGCACCCTCATTGACAAGATTGCCTTCCTCCTCAGTCAACCTCAATTTAACACCTTCCTCAATCACAAAAAACTTAAGTCATAATACTGCTAAGAATGATTCACACTTTATATTAATATAGTTTAATTTTATTTTATTACAGATTTCTTAAGTGTTTTATTTCTAACATCAATAATTTACATTTTTACAACATGAAATAAAAATAACAACAAATATTTTTACTAAGAAAAAAAGTGAAAAAAATTAAAGATCCAAAAAGTTACAGGTTGATGAAGTACGATGCTCAAAAAAATAACACACCCTCATTGACAGGATTGCAACCTTCTTTGTAATCTGAAGCCAAGTAAAAAGAAAATTCTTAATCTAGAGAAGTGCTGTTATGGTGCAAAGTAATTATATTAATTATGTTATTTCCCTGTTTTAAACAACTTCGTAAAATATAGCTACAAAATATTTTAAAACATTGAAGTATATTTAACATGTATATATACCGACAATTTATTTCCAACTGGGAATAAACGAAACAATGTTATTAGTAAAAATAAAAAGCATTTTTTTCAAATATGTAAAACCAAAAGGTTACTATATAAAAAATATATAAAAATAAATGTTTTAGTTTTGATGGTTACATATAAATAAAATAGTACATGCCAACTCTTTCAATATTTATGGATGTTATAAATTGCGGTGAGATCGGTCTTCCTTTAGATATCCGGGTTTTAACTCAAACGTTATATTTTTTTGGGGATTTACCACTGAATGAATAAAAAACATCCAAGATATTTGTTCCAGATAAATTGTCCTCGTTGCCTGGCTGTGAATTTTTAAATACTGTTTTCTCTGATGTGGGCTCAAGTTTGCCCTGATTTCATATTCCAACCAAAATGATTTGCATGAATAAAAATGAGATAATTTCGAGGCAGTTTTTTTAATTATATTTCGGCGCTACAAAATTAAGGATTTGACAAATTATTTTGACATGTATTTGACTTTTTTTTTCTTAAAAAACAAACTTATTTTTCATTTTTAGTATTAAGAATTGAAATAATTGTATTACCGTATCTAATATTATAACAATCCTTAAAATTACTTGAATAGAAGAAGTGTAGCTGTGCGCAAACAGCGATAATAAAAATTTTCGAAACTGGGATATTCTTAGTCTCACGTCAGAAATTACTCTTATATTCATAAATCATATATGCGGTTTTGTACATATCGCTGTGGGTACCTAGTTCAACTCCATTATTTTGGTAGTACACTACATCAATCACGTTGACGCCATTCTAACATGGCGCTGACAGTGCAAATGCTTGCGAAAGTTTACATCAATTTAATAACCCTCCGATTTTCAGATTTATTGGAAAAATATTTCAGGAGGACGTCTGTTTATCCTTTTCACTCCAATTCCTCCCTAACACCTTGTCATTTTAATCAATTATTCTTAGTCTTTGTTCCATACCTCCAAGGCAATGAAACGAAATTAATTTTCCTATATAAATTTTAACAAACTGAAGTTCTCGTTATTATTTTTTATTTCAATATAAACTCAAAATTAATCACGGTAATTTTATCAGAATTATATATAGATTCAATAACTGATTCAATTTTTAAATATCAGTTTAATTAATAAAGCTCTAAATTGAAAAGATATTAAACAAAATCTGTAATGTGTATACTGTTTTGAATAACCATAATTAAAACGCTTTAAATAATTCCGCAGATTAAAATTAATTACGCTGCTGGTTTGTCTGTAGTAAAACAAAAATAAAATGACCAAAAAAAAACACGAATTCTATTGACCAAAATTTTAATATATAAAAAGATCCCTGGGAGAAATTTCCATTAAGCAATTAATTTCGGTTTGGAATTTTACCAGATGACATAAAAATAGCAGCAATTAAGCCATTATATAAGAAAATGAGATAAAGAGATAATTGGAAATTATTAACCGATTAGTTCATTTTCGACGATATTTAAATTATCGATAAAAAGGCGCTACGAGATAGTTATGAAATCTTGGTAATAAAACGAGAACTATATATGTAATTAACTGGTTTAATCATCAATATTATTAACCAAAATTACTTTTTATCTTATATAGTTCATTTGTCACCTCTACTCAATATTATTATGTTATTTCAGAATAAATACATGTTCCGACAGTTGCTCAGATCATTGAGTTTTTAGATCATTACGATTTTAATGAAAAATTACTTTTAAAATGTTTATTAAAAATTCGTTTAATTGGTAATAACATTAATTATAATTCGCACTTTCTGTGAAACATTGCTGCAAAATGAATTACTATGGCCACAAAAACCAACATCGATCTATCGATAAAATATCGTTATATTGTGAGAAATATAAGAAATTTTTTTAATTGTCGAATCATCATACCTAAGAAGGATTCGCACATTATAAATATATTACTTAATTTAATTTTATTATAAGTTATTGATTATTTTATTATTCAAACAATAACTTAATGTAAATTATGCAATTTCTATATTATAAAATAACCTGTAATAACGGTTCTCCTTAAAACGTTCCTCAATAACAAAAAATTTAAGTCACGTCATAATACTGCTAAGAATAATTCACACTTCATATTAATATAGTTTAATTTTATTTTATTATAGATTTCTTAAGTATTTGATTTGTATCATCAATAATTTTTACACATTATTTTTACAACTTGAAGTGAAAATAATAATTAAGAAAATGAGATCAAGAGATCGGTAATAAAACGAGAACTATACATGTAATTAACTGGTTTAATCATCAATATTATTAACCAAAATTACTTTTTATCTTATATAGTTCATTTGTCACCTCTACTCAATATTATTATGTTATTTCAGAATAAATACATGTTCTGACAGTTGCTCAGATCATTGGATTTTTAGATCATTACGATTTTAATGAAAAATTTCTTTCAAAATTTTTATTAAAAATTCGTTTAACTGGTAATAACATTAATTATAATTCGCACTTTCTGTGAAACATCGCTGCAAAATGAATTACTATAGCCACAAAACCAACATCGATCTATCGATAAAATATCGTTATATTGTAAGAAATATAAGAATTTTTTTTTAATTGTCAAATCATAATACCTAATAAGGATTCGCACATTATAAATATATTACTTAATTTAATTTTATTATAAATTATGGGTTATTTTATTATTCAAATAATAACTTAATGTAAATTATACAATTTCTATATTATAAAATAACCTGTAATAACGGTTCTCCTTAAAATCTTCCTCAATCACAAAAAATTTAAGTCACATCATAATACTGCTAAGAATGATTCGCACTTCATATTAATGTAGTTTAATATTATTTTATTATAGATTTCTTAAGTATTTGATTTGTATCATCAATAATTTTTACACATTATTTTTACAACTTGAAGTGAAAATAATAATTAAGAAAATGAGATCAAGAGATCGGTAATAAAACGAGAACTATACATGTAATTAACTAGTTTAATCATCAATATTATTGATCAAAATTACTTTTTATCTTATATAGTTCATTTGTCACCTCTATTAAATATTATTATGTTATTTCAGAATCAATACATGTTCCGACAGTTGCTCAGATCCCACCAACACAAGCTCAAGGAATTGTAACCGTACCTTCCTCTACCATGCCAGTACCAAGACAGATAGAAGCAGTTTTACCATCGCCAAAATATGAGACCAAAATAGAACTTGGAGCCACCAATATAACTCAAAATTATGAGTAAGTTTTAAAATCAAATAGAGTTGTATAATACTAGAAATCAAATTCTTATTTTTATCGTTTAGATGTAAAACATCATAGTTGATACAAAATGACTTTGTTGTTATTTGTAGTTTGAATTACTTTTTGATACACATAAAATAACAACATAAATTTGCATCTAAACAAAAACAAAACACCAAATGCGATATCTAAATATACGTTTTACAAACAACATACCGGAATAGTGGAAATTCTTTTAGACAGAACATTTCATATCAGACCAATATGACGGTAATGCTTTTATATACGTAATCAATCACAGTGACACGTCATACTTTGACAAAAAAAACGAAATGTGAACTTTATTCAGTCAGGGTTGTAGTTTGAAAATAGATAACAAAAAGAAAAACGACAAATCCAATGGTAGTTGCAGAAGCTATTTTGGGTTTCTATAAATAGGCGCTTTATTATTAGATTTTAGTTCTAATTAATCTAAGATAGAAATAAGTTTTAAATAGTTACTTTTCCTAAATACAACCTTTTAGAGCAGAAATGCCACACTGTCAAAAAATTTACTAGTTTAGTTCATGATTTAGAGTCATTTAAATTAGATTGCAATTTTTCAACAATCGCGAGTATTTAATATATAAAAGTAATTCGTAAAGATTTCCAAATTTCATGTGAAGAAAAATCCAGTTCCACCAAAGAAATATATACCAATATACAACGTGGGGCAAAAGTCCCGCTACCATTTTGAGTGCCTATAACCTTGCTCAAAGAAAAGATATGTAAGTTTGGTTTTCTAAAAATGTTTACTTTGTCTTTACATTTTTTTCGTTATGATTGAAAAATTTTATCGGCCAAATGGTGACAGCAATTCGCTATGCAACTTTCGGCTCTTATTAAGGCATTTTTGATGACATCCTGCAAGATATGATGTTGAATTTCTTCAATTTCGTGACGAATATTGTCTTTAAGGTGTTGTTCGTTTGGGACTTATTCACATAAAATTTTGATTTTAAAAAAATCCATAGGAAAAAGTCTGGTGCTCTTAAATAAGGAGATCTGGCTGGCCATGCTAATTAGCCACCTCGCGAAATTAGTCTTCGTAGAAAATCCTCATTCAATATTTGAATTGTTGGACAAGCTGTGTGCGCTGTGGCCTCATCTTACTGAAACCACATGTCTTCTAGTGCTTGTTTGTCCATTTCAGCCACAAGAAAATTTCGAATCATGTCTTGGTACCGTTCAGAAATAAGAGTAACTGCAACACCTTGGTCATTTAAAAAAAAAATAGGGACCAATGATCTTTCCAGCATGAATACCACACCATAGAGTTGTTTTTAGTGGATGCAATGATGTTTCATTTGAATTATTTGAGGACTTTGTGGTCCCCAAAACCGACTGTTCTCTTTATTGGCGTGGTCACTGTGTAGAAAATGGGCTTAATCGCTTATTATCAAGTTAGACAAAAAAATTTGAATTTCACCAGACAGCCTTAGGATTGCATTGCATGACGTCTACACAATACAATGGTTAAAGCAAAACTGAGCTAAACGTCACATAACCGAGATGGAGCACTATTAAAAGGGTAGCGGGACTTTTGCCCCACATGTTACATAAATTTTCATTAAAATAAAACTCTAGAAATTAACATACAGATAGATATCAGTTTAGAGTGAAAGAGGTGGGGAGAATCATGTTTTACATTGTCTAGTATTTATCATCATATTGTTGACATTATTACACTGACCTTAATATAATTTTGAAACATATACTCAGTGTCGTACTAACATATCCACATCTACAAATCTTAATGTATTAACAATTTCAATCAATAAAATATACAATATTACAACAAACATATGAAATATATGGAGAAGATTCAAAATAGCTTTTGCATTATTCAAACCGAAAAAAAAAGGAGAACTATTTAAGTCGGAATTTCGAAACGTTAAACTGTTTTCAAGCTTCTCTGGTCTCCATAGAAAAACAACATATAAAATTAATTGTTTTGCATTATTTCTTTTTTCTAGTGATGAGAATCCAAACAAACACAGGCCTATTCTGCCTTCGCCAAATTCCCGGCTAAAAGGTCCTTTTTTTGAAGAAGGATCGGAACTGACTCACGTCACAGCTCGAGTCGGATCAACCATAAATCTTGACTGTCGCATCGGACTTCTTGGCGACAAAACCGTACGTAAATCTGAAAACGTTCCTACTTTACTTTTTTTTAATTTTAAACCTTCCTCGCATTGCCCTGCACCTGACTCTGTTTCCAACAAATTGCATAAAGGCATAATTTATTTGAATGCTATCAGAGAAATTTTATAATAGAGGTCTTTGAATAATATGTCACTTTTTAAACCATTTTAAAGCTTAAATTCTAGTCTTTTATGCTTAAATTGTTCAGTTATACAATCCATTATTGGAAATATTAAGATTAACTGGTTTAAGACTAAAACGCATTTTAGTAATATTTAATTCAGGAAAACATATTTTTAAGAACTGAACTTTAGAAGTAGACAAATATATTTATTATTTAAACTGTAAATTAAAGGTACACACTATACACTACTACGATCATACTAATAAAATGGTACACGAAATGATCATAACATCAATTTTAATAGTCTTAAATCGTTAAAAAAGTTCTATATTATTAAAATATGATGCTGCAGTTTTCATCATTCATTCATTTATACATATTATATATTCAATTTAGTACAACTCGTGTAGCGAAAAGTAAAGCGAAAGAAAGCAAGAGCTGAAGATACTAATCATAGTGAATAAACGTCGTCGAGATATTAAAGGTTCCTATAAGAACCATGCCAGATGACACTACTAAAAAAAACCAATGCCAAAGCACTATGTTTACGACAACAAAAGTAATCTAAACATAAAACAACATAAAAATAAATATTTTGATTTGATGAGTTCCTAAACTGTTACCGCAGGTAACTAATACATGACCCTTATTTCCGCTTAAAATTTAAGTCTACATTTGACATTTTTCTTCAAAGTTCGAAAAAAACGACCTAAAACTTTTTATATGAATTTTTTCGTATGATGTAAATTGTCGTATAAGTACATATTGATTGATCTATATGAATATATTCCAGAATAAGTGTTTTTAAGAGAACGTTTATTGAATATTTATTATATATAAGGAAACATCTACACACAGAGAAATAGAAAATATTGATATAACCCCATGCCAATATACCTTATATATTTAGAATTAGTTTTACCATTGAACCAGATTAAATTCGTGAATCCATTATTTTATGTTTGCTATCAGTTAATTTTAGGTATTAATTAATTATTATCAAAGAAACATTTGCACACACACATATAGACAAAATATGATGAGGCTTTTTAATTTTTTAGTTAATATTATATTATATTTAATTTTATTCATATATCAATAATTCTACACAATCGATACTAAAACGTAAAACAATATATACTATTTAAAATAAAATTATAATGTGTTATGTTGATAATGTGGTTTTGTCGATCAATAGCCATATTTATAATTGAAATGTATATTAATATTAATGAAATAAAGATGATTTTAAACCAAATTCGCGCTTTTAACAAATTTTCCGAGCTGCTAAAATAATTGTGGTAAGAATATTTCGGAGAGTTCGAATTTATTGTAAATATTTATAAAGCGGTTATATACGAGTGGTAATTTCGGTAACCCAATAGACCTCACCCAGTAAATAATTAAATTGATTAAGGTAATTTCTGCGTAACAAAGAGTTTATTATGACTGGACTGGTATAAAATAAACAATATTTGGCAAAGAAGGTGCAAAATGGAAATATATGTACAATAAATCTATACATTGTGAAAAAGCAATACCAAATTTGTCTCAGATACTTTGTCATAAAACACACGAATAACAATAATAACACCTTAAATTGTGTAATAAATAAGGACCATCCATCAAGAAGATGTTATAAATTATGAAAAAGTCAAAACCGTATTTTTCGATAGAAGGAACTGTTTTTTTTGTATATCTTAAAGTCTCCTTTTACCAACAAGAGTTTATCTGGAGTAGACCTATTGTTTAACGTGGACTCCAAATCACGATCTTCGGCATTAAGCCTACCGACTGACCAGTGACCAACTTAGAGACTATTCCAGAAAATATCCGGTCTTACTCACCCTGGTTATTAGGGTGACCAGGATGGTTATTCCTTGTGATATTTTCTAATGTTGCCTATAAAAATATTTACAATTACAATCTCAAACATAAAGTACATATATGTCCCAGCAAGATTCAAACCCGCGACTACCACAACAGTAGGAACACCGTCCTATCGCCTTGACCGCAACGAAATATTATTTTTCATTCATAATATTCTTAATTTTGACTTAGAAACTTTGTTGTATAACAAAATAATATCAATTAAGTTAATCTAAACTGTATAATAAATAAGTGACCATCATGAATCTCTGAATTATGAGAAATTTAAGACTGTTTATTTTACAATACGAAATATTGATTTACTTCACAATATTTTCAAGGCATAAACAAAAACTAAACAATTACATAATAATAAAGGTTAGGATTAAAATTTAATAAAAGAAGTTGAATTTCAACAAGTCCATTATTGCAACAAGTATCTCCCTCTTATAATATAATTCTGAATAATTTCTGACTTCAAAAATGATTGTACTCTCGGATAAAAATTCGATTAAATATAAGAGACTACTGCTAGTTTATAGAATTTATGAAAGGCTAACATAAGTTGAGTAATATTTGATAATGTAAAAACAAGTCAGACAAAAATTATCTCAGTATAAAAAAAAATTAAAATCGATAGAATAAAAAAAAGCAATAAAGGTTCAATAAATATAATTTAGATGTAATAGAACTAATGTTATTTCTTTGCCTATGACACACGGAATGGCAATGTAATACTAGAAAAGAATACCAGTGACTGAAACACAAACATACATTAAGAACGAAACAGCAGGACTGCTGTAATTAACATCACGTTTATATTGAAAAAACGTTTCCTTTTTTATAGTTCTGTTTATTTGCTTGATATCCCCACTGGAACTTGTATATTTATTTTGCTAATGGTTCTACCTACCCAAACAAAATAGAAGAAATCTTCGACTAAACAAACAAATAAAATGGGATATCTACACGTACCTTTGTTAAAGTGGTTGGATAAAAATATCTAGAGGTTAAAACAGTTGATAACAACTGAACAAATTAAATTAATTGAATTTAGATTGTGCGAAACTAGTATATTTTTCCTCTTTTTATAAAATTATGGTTTCTGCCTTTACTAATTTTCCAATAAAGAAATACACTACTGTCTCATTTTATTGCGAGTTTTATAGGTAGTAAAATCCGAAGTCGTGTTTTTATCTGTATCTTGTAATACAATATTCTGGTCCACCATGAAACATTTATTTATGAAACCTTACCTTTCATCGCCCACTTTATCACAAATATTATGGACATGTCCATTTTTCATCTATTTTATTCAACATAATTGAATTTACGATAAGACCATATAGAATAAAAATAATATTAAACATAAAGTTAAGTAAACTAACTATTTATATAACATAGTGAGATGAAAAATAAAATTAAAGAAAAATTTTACTGATATTACCAATTCATTTTTATTTTTAAAGCAACACGATTTTTGTTAAGTTGGGCTGACTACCTTTTTATTTGGTATAAAATAAGATCAATTCAGCCATTATAAATAAAAAAAGTGAACCGAAAAAACAGAAATAGATTAATAATTAAGGTCGTACTTATGTAAAACAAATATTTTTATTGTTTTTTTAATCGCTTGGTATCTTATTTGTGCTCGAATGTTTACTTCGTTAATGGCCCTTTCTAACCAAACATAACACTAGAAAGAAAATATTCCTTCAAAATAAACAAATTAAACGAGTTTCCCGCTCTCACCTTCGTGAACATAGTAATTGAGTTACTGCCTTATCGAAAAGCAAACGTTAAAGGTTCTTTTTTCACTAATATTTCCGCAAAAATAATTACCCGAAGGTCAGTCCGAATGAAACTCGTATTTAAGAGATATTTAAATGTTGCTTCAATATTTTAAATTTTATGACATAAAATTGAAGATTTTATTTGTTTTTTATCGTATAATAAAAATCTCCAGTATAAAATTATAAAATACAAGCAAAGCAAATAAGGGATATCGTATTAAATGAAATTCATGCCTTTGTTAAATTTAACAATAGAAAACATAATTGACCCTAGAATACTTTAGTAACTTGAAATTTATAGCAAATATTTACAATTTACTCACGCCAATGGGATAACGTTAATATACCTTTTTGATATAAACTAATTTGCTTTTTAATGATGTATGTTCTAACATGAAATTCTTTATAATTTATATATATTTCTGCCTCGAAACTAACACAAATATTTCCTCAATCCTCCGCAAAGGGTAAAAGCAATTAAACGAAATAACGTTCGACTGATCGAAAGTTGAATTTCATTTTTTTTCCAGAATTTACATTCATTCTGAAGTTAATGAGAATCGGTTTATTTTTATTATAGTCTAATAATGTAGATCCCAATCAATACCACAACCGTATCGAAGCGGATCCCAGTCTTAATTTTTAATTAAAACCCGAAAAGTGTTGGCGTTGGAAAAAAAATTAGAAAAACAGGAGAGAAAATTATAGAAAATAGAAAGATTATCAGGTTAGAAGATTTCGTCCAGCTGATGTTGATAATCAATTAGTTTCACCGCACTGAGTATTGAATAAAAACCAGAAGAAATCCTTTCTCTCTAGTCTTTTAACATATTACGTGGGTATAGGATGGCATAATTTATTGCGAAGTTATTAAACTAATTCATATTCATAGAAAAACTAGTTTCATTGAAATAACGGAAATGTATGCACCATGAATAAAAAATATTACTAAATATGACTTAGAAACTTTGTCGTATAACAAAATAATATCAACTGCATAACAAATAAGCACTATTTTTTCATAATTCGTTTCTAAAAATATGCCCAACTTAACTCTTAAACTTATCATATAACAAAATAATACCAATTAAAATACCCTAAGTTATATAATAAATAAGTGACCTTCATGAACCCCTAAATTATGAAAAACATTCAACCGATTTTTTCGTTGCAAGGAATATTATTAAATTTGGCTCCTAAACTTTGTCGTATAACAAAATAATATCAATTCAAACTCTATAAACTGCATAACAAATAGGTGACCATAATGAATCTACAAATTATGAAACATTTTAAGTGTCTTAAACTTCAAAAGTATTTTTTTATTACTCGTTTTTAAAATATGCTCTGTTTAACTCAAAAACCTCGTAGTATAACAAAATAATATCTATCAAAATACCCTAAATTTAAAGTGCATACCCTAAAGTGTCAATCATACACCTATAAATTATGATTTCTTTTTAATTAAATCAATTTTTTATTTTAAAAAACATTGATTTACTCTCCAACTTTTTTCGATCTATAAATAATATAAATAAACAATTGCATAATAATAAAGCTTAGTATAACGAAGTAAGACTCAGAATATATTAGTAAGGAAAGTTAAATTTCAACCGGTCCATTATTGCAAGAAATACCTCCCATTGATAATATATAAATTCCGTATAATTTCTGAGTTCAAAGATCATTGTACTCTCACAAATACATTCGAATGAATATTAAATAGCACACTGAAGACCATAAATTCGAGTGAAAGGGTTGTTTTAAAACAATTTGATCATAAACTTAATATAATAAACGTCTTAACAAAAATGATTTAATCACGAAAAGTAGCAATAGCCAGAAATACAGACTAATTTAAATCGTAAATATTTCTCTTGAGATTCGAAATTGTTAGCATAACAACGTTATTTTTTGATAAAGTTGAAGAAGCTAAAGCACCTTTATTAACTTCATTTAGACGTTGCTTTTTGACTCCATTATTTCATTGTTTTATCGAATACTTTGATAGCAGCACGATGCGAAATTTGATGGATTATTTTACCTGCCGTTTTGTTCATCGCCAATGCGTATTTCATTTAGCCTGAGAGCAATTTCAATTATTTAAATGTTCTGACTTTGACGACACTAATTTCGCTATATTTCACAATTAAGCTAAGTTACATTATTTATAACATTAATAATCATCATTATGTAAGGTAGCACAATCCTAATTTAAAAAAAAATAACTGTAAATAATATTTATTGAAATATAGGTACCAGAATATAAAACGGCTTTAAGAACAAAATTACACTATATAATAAATAAGTGATCATCAGAAGCCCATAAATTATGAAAAACCTTAAACTGCATTAAAACTAATTTTATGTCTTAATATAACTATTTCAGGAGTCTTTATAATAATAAATATACATAATAACTGACCACTACACAAGAATCACTAATAGTATCCATATTCACCAAAAACCCATAAATTTTACCCGGATTTATCTACCTTACACTTGATTAACTTCCTAGATTATTTTGAAAGCTTTTAAATTTATTCTGGTCTTAATGGCAAGGCTTCGTGTTTTATTTTTCAAATGGGTCTGTGTATAAATAACATTGGGAAGCATTGACATATCAGTTTCAAGACGATAGGTTTATTCAGAGAATTTTAAAGTATCTAAGGACTTTCACATTGTTTCGCAAATTAGGTCACCGAAAAATGACAGGCCAATTTATCATTTTAAAAAGTAATATTCTATGAAACGCCAGGATTTTTTGACGTTAGGGTCAGATATAATCCAGAGGACCTAAAATGGTTAAAGCATCGTATAATTTCAGAGTCATAAGTCTATTTGGGACAAAAAAAAAGCGAAAATAAAAGTCTCCCAACAGATACAGTTCATTTCATTTAATAAACAAATATGAAGTATGATATCCGAAAAAAGATATATATATATATATATATATATATATATATATATGAGTAGTATTCTAAATGATGTCCAGGATTGACGTTAAATTAATGATCCATAAAGTCAATAAGCTATCAGTCAGTTCGTGTATATAAAATATAGATTAATATAAAAAATACTTTTTAATAATTGTATGGTAATTTACTTAAAAATATAACAAGCAATAAAACAATCTGCACGTATATATTTGACGGTAGAGATTTACGTATTAAATCCTTCAATAAATTTTGCTAATATCCTATTGAATATGAATTCGAAATTTTAATCACAACAGTGGCAAAAAATCGAGGAAATATAATACCAGGGCTTAAATGTCAAATTTGGAAACAGTTTATCATTGTATGATTTTTTTATTTGAAACCAGAGCGAGTTTTTTTTTCATCGTTGGCTTATTATATGTGACATTTATGACATTTTTAACAAAGGAGGTTTAAATCAAATTAGGTGATAAAATAATACAGATGTTTGAAAATAGTTACACTATCAAAATTAAAAAATTATTAAGGTCGCAAAATTGTTGTAATATATATTATTTTATATCAACAAAGCCATCTAAAATTGATTTCTTTTAATTGAGCACTAAATGATAACTGTAGCCTTCGTAATAAGTTTTATTTTCCGACACAAAAAGCTCCAACAGCTAAATTACTTGTCACTAAGTTAATGAACCGTAAAAACCATGAAACAGTCAACCAATTACTGTATCAATTTTATTTCTTCGTTCGCTTCCAAACAATGGTCAACAGAAAAAGCCTCTTTAATTGAATCCTTAGGTTTTAAATTATTTCATCATCATCGATACGCTTATTTATTTATAACTGCTCGACATATATATAAAAAAGGTTAATAAAATCGACAAAATAATAATAATAAATACTGTAACCAATAACGATTTCCAGTTGTAAACCAAATTTTAATTATAACCTCCAATTTGCGAAAAATAATTGACAATATTTTCATTTACTAGTACGTCAAAATTTAAATTAATATTAAAGGTTAATAATCAGTGGTTTTATATGGTATAAATAATGTTTTTGATCTAATAAAATCGCGCAATATTATTCTATTATTTTTGATGAAATCGATTTTCTATATTTTCTCGGCATATTTTACGGTTATGTGAAAGTTCTAGTACAAAATTAGTCTAATGCAAAATCAAATATGGAAAAATAAACAGTGTCTCCACTATATATTTTATGAAACTGTTTTCTTTTTGTAATGAAATATACTTTTACAATAAAGTAGAATTCAGAATGTAATATAACAATTCTTTAATAAACGAACATCAGGAAATTCAAAAATCATAATATTAAGCACAAAAAAACCAATTTCAGCCTATAGCCAGTCAAATATTTCTGTTTAAACTCCCAGCGATGGAGCAACACAATAGTTTTTATCTATTAATGCAGGATTATGTTAGGAAAGAGAAAAAGTTTGCATACGAAGAGATAAAAGTTTGGGAACGACATGATAATATTAAAAACGCAAATGGAATAAACTTTTAGCAGTCGCATTTGAAAAGTTTGGTCGGGAAACAAAAGTTTTTAATTTCGATGGTTTCATTCTCACCCTCCATTTGGTTTTGAATGCAGCCGATATTCCTGTTTCTGATATTCTTTCCGAACATTTTTATAAAACTAAATCCGGAAAACTATTTGCGGAATATGGAAATATATTAAATAAATCCGGTAAAATGCTGAACATACGTATCTATTTTTATTCAAATGTTTATTGCTTACACCGAAAAATTAGGTTGAACGAAAATGGCTGAACAATTTTGATAATTTTCAAAAGAAATTATATGTGATGCCAGCAGTATTTTTTATATTAAACTTAACATAATCTAGTTAAGGAGCTATCAGTTCTTATAGATCATTTTAGTACAATTCCATCATATACTTATTAAGATATTATAGCTTAATATGTATTATAACTATAACCTATTATAACTAAAATATTGTAAATTATTTTCTACTACTTTTTCTTCGGCGAACTTCACCAATTACCACATCTAATCCTCTTCATTTACTATGAAGACTTCCAAATTGTAATATTTTACAATTGATTACCGTTATTGGTTATTGATAGCCACCAAAAGCTTCAATAAAAGCTGTCATTTTTAAATGAAATATTTCCTCAAGTGGTCTTCTTTTGGAATATATTTGAACATGTGTAATAATATAAAAAGTATATAACACGGTATATTTAAAAACAAAAATAACTTTACAAAAGTATAATTATTAATAATATTAATGTTGTTAATTTAACTATTAATATTAATACAACTAATATAACAACCGTATTCAAATACCGCCGGCTTGGTTGACGCAGTGGTAAAGACGACAAGACGGTCCACCTGCTCTAGCGATAGTCGCGGGTTCGAATCCTGCTGGAGCACGGTCGTAAATTTATATTTGTGATTGTTTAAAATTTGTGATTGCTCGAGAGAAAAGTGGACTTACTAACCAGGCTGGGTAAGACCGGATGCCTTCTGAGATGATTGCTAAGTTGGACACTCTCCAGTCGGTAAGCTTAATGCCGAAGACCGTGGTTCGGAGCCCAGATTAAGCAGTAGATCCAGTCCAGAAAAACCCTCCTTGGTAAAAAGGAAATTTTAAAATATGTAAAAAAAATATTCAAATCCAATAATTTAGAGTTTTTTGGAAAATATTTACATAAAATAATATATTTAAGGAATATTCTAGTCTATATGTATGAATTTTAGATATTTTTTCAAGGAATTAATAAAACAATATTTTTATTATCAATTTTTAGTAAATATTTATTAAATATCAAATACTGCAAAAATTCAACGTACGAGTAAAACAAAAAAGTTAAAACAACCTTAATTCCAAAAAATTACAAAATTATAAAATGATCAAGGGTCTCAAAAATCTAACCCGCCCTTTTTAACATGATTGCAACTTTTCCAGTAATCTGAAACCAAAAGAAAAATTTGTGTTGCTATCGTACAAAAGCCAAACAACTATTTTTGTCAAACTACGGTTTTTCGAAAACAACGAAATTTATTTACCATTTTTTCACATTTCCAAGTTATTTTGAACTAGAAACTCTAATTTTATTATAGTTTTACTTTATTACTATAGAAGAATGTATAGAAAAGGTTCATACATTATTCCAAGCAAATCAGCTTGGTAGAACTTGAGATATAAGGTCAAATGTCTCGAAAAAATTAGTTTCGTGAAAAACGCGTTTAAAATATAGTCTAATATAGATACTAATCTCTGAAAATAATTTAAATTTTGAAAAATCCTCTCAAAAGTAAATATATAGGCTTTGAAAATGTGAAAAAATATCTATTTTTTGAAATTTTTAAACTAGATGTATTACCTGTACAAAATTGGTGGTTCTTCTATACAGGGATAAACCGATTTTAATTTATTTCAGTACGGTAAAAACCGAGCGCTTTATTCTTTTCTAGGTCGATGCAATTTTGCTCTAAGGTTTCAGTGTGGCACATTTGTATTCCTACCTCTCCCTCTGTAATGAATTTAAGAATAGTCTAGTCTGTTTTCCCGTCAATATAGAAATTAACTTAGCTTTATAAACTATATTTCTTCGAAATCAGAGTATACAACTATCCTAACAAGGGTTTCAATTGACTGAAACTGATATAAATAGATTATCGAAGAATCGTGATCCTTTACGAAAGAAAAATAAATCCCCCATTCGTAAATAAAATTAATAATGAAAATCATTGCGCAATAAACCGAAATACGGTCTATTTAATTATAATTTTATTAAAATAGGTTTTTTTGCACGTTTACAACGTTTTTAAAGAAGGTGGGTATCATACGCCCACATGTTATGAAGGAATATTAAAATTCTAATTAAAAAGGGAATTATAGCAAGGCTTTAACGCTAAACATGACCTCTGTACATTATTGTATAACCCAAGCGAAAGAGGGACGAAATAAAATAATTTAGACTGAAAATTCCTCAACAACCGCCTGGCTAATTTTTAAAGTTAATTTAGGGAATGAAATAAAATTAAACATCCGCCAACTTTAAATTTGGTAGAAAGAAAACGGAAGCTGAGACGCGGACTTTTTTAGTGTCTTTTGTTGTCAGGCCATTGAAATGTAACTACGAACCGAACTAAACCTTCGCTTTTGTAAAATAAAAGAACGAACTATGACCAATCGCAATTGAAACGACGGGATCATTATGAAATGTGATTAGATATTTGATTCAAAGCATTTCATTTCAGATATTTGGTTTTGAGACGTATTATAACTAAAATATTATAACCTATTATAACTAAAATATTTTAGAAAATTCTACTACTTTTTCTTCGGCGAACTTCACCAATTACCACATCCAATCCTTTTCATTTACTATGAAGACTTCCAAATTGTAATATTTTACAATTGATTACCAATATTTGTTATTGATAGCCACCATAAGCTTCAACAAAAGCTATCATTTTTAAACGAAATATTTCCTCAAGTACTCTTCTATTGGAACATATGTGAACATGTTTAATAATATCAAAAGTATATAACACGGTATATTTAAAAACAAAAATAACTTTACAAAAGTGTAATTATTAATAATATTAATACTTTTAATTTAACTATTAATATTAATACAACTAATATAAGAACCATATTCAAATACCGCCGGCTTGGTTGGCGCAGTGGTAAAGACGACAGGACGGTCCACCTGCTCTAGCGAGAGTCGCGGGTTCGAATCCTGTTGGGGCACGGTCGTAAATTTATATTTGTCATTGTTTAAAATTTGTGATTGCTCGAGAGGAAAGTGGACTTACTAACCAGGCTGGGTAAGACCGGATGCCTTCTGGGATGATTGCTAAGTTGGACACTCTCCAGTCGGTAGGCTTAATATCGAAAACGGAAGCTGAGGACTGTTTGTTGACAATGAAAGTTAATTATTCATACGGAGAGAAAATGGAGCAATAGTAACAAATTATACAAGTATAAACAGTTTCGGACCTAAGCAACCTAAAGCTGTTTATAATGTAAATTGGACGATTCAATCCAAATCAGCAACCTTTTTTTTTTTTGGTTATAGTTTTCGAAATATTCAATAAGTTCATTATATTACAATTTTTGACCATTAATGGCTATTTAGTGAATTAAAAGGTATAAATGAAAAATGGACTTAATACTTTATACTGCTTGGAAACTTTTTCACGTGTTAGGGTCCAACAGTAATCGCCCCCCATTCCTTCGTCTCAAAATCCTTGGTATATCGCCTTTCAATTTTCGCTCAATCTTGCTTTAGCTCAAGTCTTAGCATCTGTTTTTATGGGAAAAAATCAAGATCTGAATGCGGAAAATGTATAATGAGAGACATTTGAGCTCCAACGTTGTGGTATTTTGCAACCACAATATTTTGTCGACTACATTCTTGTAATCCAATGATTTGTGGTTACCGTGAAATTTGTGAACAACACTTTGAAACGATCTGCTGCTTCCTTAAATGTTACCCATGAATTGTCAGTATTTACTACAGCAAAACTAAAGTACTGCAAATATACATCCTTTAGTGTATTTGTTATAATTTTTCTGTGCTTATCGGGCATATAACATCCAGAAAAGTGACAAAAAACACTTTGAATCGATTTTGCAACTTTGTATCTGCATAAAAACCAGCTCCGAATCATAATCACAGCACAGAAACAAGATCCAAATAATGTCTGACTCTCTGTTTGAATAGAAAAGTTGATCAGAATTTATAAATATATGTTATTAATAGCTACCTATTTAATAAATTTATTAATAATAATGTCTGCAGTTTTCAAAACATATTTACAAAGAAATTCCTCAACCAATAGCAACAAAAAGAATATCAAAAACTTGACAAGCAATATTTTAGATATGATGATACCTAATTTTTTTTAAGTTATTTGAATAGAATGAAATAGAAAATCGATTTATAAAAAAAAAGGGAAAAAGCATCAAAGCCAAACGGTTCAATTTCCTTCACTATTCCGTTTATGTCCTCAGTCGGTCAAGTATATATAAATTTTTATGGGATTTTTATTGTCGAACAATGCGCACAATTCATTAAAATCTTTTATATTTTGCGTCGAAAATGATTGTTCGATTAAAAAATCGTTATTTCCCAAAAGGTTTTGAATCAACTGCTAGTGCTGGTTAATTAAAAATCGAATTAACCACTGCTTTATAATTAACGTTTCGTTTCGACAAACTCCATATAGCATCCGTTTTTAAAAATACTGTATGTTCTATCAACATTCCCTCAGAACAATCAGCACCAACTACAAAAGAAAATATCGTAAAGATAAAAATTATGGTTGGTATATAAAATTTTATTATCCTAAATTATTTGGTCGAATAAAAAAGAATGTTAAAGTTGAAGAAAGAAGCGGCAGAGCCTGTAATATTTTCTACAAAATATCATTTACATTTATTATATCGCTTTAGGTCATGAGACATTTTATCAATACAAATATATCGACCGAGTTTTAGTCTATGTTTATCTACTTTATATCACAAAACATAGTAAGTTCTCGATGTTTGACCACAAATCATTTGTAATAAGTTGTTCCTAATAATAATTTAATCTTTTTAAATAAAATTTTCACAATATATAGCCAAGATTATTTCAATATCATCAAAAATGATAATGTTTGGCTATAAAATGTTTTTTTTATTAATTTTATCTTACATTAGATATGATTCAATATGTATTCAATATCTTAATATGATTTCAATTTACAAATTAATTTATTACTACTGTTCTGTTGTACTTGTATTAATACACAAGGAAGGCGAGTAATAAGTTCCCTAAATAAAATAAAATTAATCTATTTAAGCTAAAGCTAAGAATATACTTTTACACTACACAAGTTCGTGTAGTTTGGTTTGCTTCAAACTTTTGATTTCCTGGCTGTGGTCCAGTAGCTGTGGTGCTTCCATGTTATTATGATTTAGCAACCATTTGATTTTGAGGTCATCGTGCAGTTCTTCGTTGGTTACATAGCAATTAACATTGGTAATTAACCATAGAACTTGATTTTTAGGTGAGTTGGATTACCAGTCGGTTTAATGTTTTAGTGCAACCCCATATTTCCACCCATAGGTTCAAATTGGCTTGATATGATTGACTAATAAACCAATCTGTTTAATTTTAGGTCAACCTGTACAATTGCTTTGACGTTGCGTCGGCTATGAGTGCTTTGCTTTTAATCTAACATGATGTTTCCAATGTATTCTACCATCTAGATATATTCCTAGATATTTGGTCCTCGGAATACATTGAGAAATAGAGTCCGTCAAGTGATATAATTAGGTTTTTATTATTTCATCGCAACGCAAAATTAACATAGATAGATTTTGGAGCTATTAAGCTGTATTTTCCAGTCTCTAGTCCATTTGTAGATCTTATTGACCGCTACTTGCACTTTTTCAGCAGCCTTAGACAGAAATACATCTTTTGCCATGATAACTGTGTCGTCGGTAAATGTTTCAAGTAATTTCTTTTGTTGTTGTGGAATTATAAAAAGTTTTGAAGAATTGAATTTTATTCCATTATTATTTTATTATAAAGAAAACTATTGCAAAATATTATCAAATATTTCAATATCATTAAAATATCACAACCATCTAAAAGCTCTTTTGAAAATAGTAAATTCAAACTTTAAGTCCTCCGGCTATATGGTTCATATCTAGTTCCCTCTGAATACGACCTATTTTCAACGAAGCAGAATGCCTTTTTTGAAATGCGCTTTACGTCATTTTAAGGGATCAAAAATTCCTAGACTAGAGAGTGAGAAGCGTTTTAGGATAATATTCATAGACTGTCCAAGACATGAGAATAAGTTGAAAATTGTAATAAAACAAATGATTTATTCACTAAATATATTTTAAATAATATTTTTTCTATAATAACTCCTACAAGATGTTACCCTTACCATATCACCATTTATCTCGTCAGTAAAATTGCATAAGCATTATTAATTATCCTATACGCTGGTGCCAACATAAAGAAAATACTTTCTTTATATAAAAAATATAAATGATCTTACTTCTTATCTATAATTAATAATCCACATTTTCATGAAATCCCATTGTCATTTTGGAATAAAGACATGGGAAAAAAGCCAGAAAAGGCTGCCAAGAAATTGGCTTTTATTCTATACTTGAAAAAACCTGGCTATATTTCATTATAACGATACTTAGATTAAATATCCGATTCCTAGCTTACAAATCTTATTTTTCGTTTTGTTTTTGTTTGTGCGAAGAGAACTCGTGATTTCATATTTATAGTTCGAATAAATTTTGAAGGATTATCCTTGTGATGATTTCTAATTTGTTTCAGGTAACCTGGACTCAGGTCAAAAATCAAAACATTAATCTCTTGACGGTTGGTAAGAATACCCACAGCAAGGACGAACGCATACATTTAGCGTTCAGATATCCTAACAACTACAGGCTTCAGATTTCATATGTTACTAAGAGAGATGAAGGCATGTACGCTTGTCAAGTAGCTACTTATCCTCCCAAAGTTAAAAGAATACATTTAACTATTACTGGTAAGTACATCAGTCATTTATATTTTTCTGTTGAAATTAATTTCGGTTTTATTTCAATTTTTAATCATCATAAGTTTAAATATTATGTCCTCAAAATGACATATATTAAGGTAATTCAATAGTTAGATAACTTCACTAATAAACAGTAGTTATAATACGAGATATTGGAAAAAATTATAATCAAAAGTGGCTATATCTGGTCAATATGATAAATGTGATAGATTCCCATTTTAATTTCCACTGTGAGTATCTAAAAGTACTTGCCGACCTTCGTTGTTTTTAACAACTTTTTGTAAAAGCATTTTGCCCAATATCTTCTAAACTGAGGTTACTTATACCAGGCATACAGGAAAGTCGTTACCGATTTTTTCGGAAAAAAACTACACAATTTGCAATAAAATAAAAATATTTATTTATTCAAATTATTGGCCGTTTGATTCTATACATCTTGCCCATCCTTCGGGCAATTTATGGATGCCATCCCAAAAAAATTAATCGAAACAATTTCTAACTTTTTCAAAATTAACGAAGTGCTGCTCTGGAAGCGCATGTCCCATTGATGCGGGAAGTTGATGGTCGGACGGGACAAGGTCTGGAGAATACGACGTGTACGATTATATACCCCATCCAAGTTATTTCCACGTTTCCTTAACCGGTTTTGCTTTATGAAACTGCGCTTTATCTGTGCCAATCTGGATGTTTTTTAATAAATATATAGTTCAAGTTAATTATTTGTTGGATGTGGCACCCTTCTTACCATCCCTTCTTGAGTCGCATTTTACGCTTCTGCCAATTGTTTTTGAGAGTGAGTTGGGGCTTCATACAATATCTCTTGCAGTTTCCTATCTTCAACCTTTTCGGGCTACCAGAACGTTCTTTGCTTTGCAGATCGAAATCACATCAAATTTTGAAAGTTAAAGCATGCTCACAATAAGTATCTACCAGCAAACGATGTCTTTCAGTGGCTTCTTTCTTTTGATTAAATAAAAAAGTAATGAGTGCCGCAAATGCAAGTTTTCAGACACAAAATTTTGTTTGTGTTACTTTCGCAAAATATAATATGTATAGCTTTGAAGCTTGACGTTAATAGAATAAAATAACATTTGTATCAAATCATAAAAATTATTTACTGAATCCTACTGACATCTGTTAAAAAACGCCTGATTACATTCCAGTACACCTGGTAGTTCCCCAGAATTGATTGTAATTAGTGTTGAGAACTATCGACTGAAATCGACTATCAATAATTCTAGTCTAGTAATTCACTACTTTTTACTATGAACTATTTCAGTCGCTATTTCTGGTTCGACAGATTTAACTACTTTTTACCAGTGACTGTTTCAGTTCACTATTTTCAGTCACTATTTTCGGTCCGATTGATTTTGTTACTATTTACTATCGACTATTTATATTTTTGGTTCTACTAGCTTCATTCGACTGATTTTTAACATTCTAGCTCTGTCGTCCTAGCCGCGACCTTGACAGAAATGTACCCAATTTATGCTTACATAGATTTGTATGTAATATATATAGTTTTATTATGATTTTTTGGTAGTTTGCTTGTAAATAACAACATATTGTATATTAATATAACAGCATATTGGAACGATATTTTTCAAGATTGTTAATAAAATACTTTTGACTGTTTTTATGGCTGCAATAGGTAATATTTAGATTACTCTCTCGATTTTTTTAAAAATATTTCCGTTCAATATTAAATAAATCATTTACTTTATTTAAAAAAGTTCTAGTAGTTATTGTGCGATCATTCTTAATTGTCATGGATTTTTTTTCTATGATTAGGTATATGTTTAATTTTTATTTAGTACGGCTATTGCATCTTGGGTTTTTATGTTATTTTTAAGCTCTATTGTATTGTCTATATTTATTATAGTATTTTATTTAACAACAGGAATTAACATATTAAAATTCGATAAAACATTTGCGGGGTATTAATATATTCCACACAAAAATTCTTTTCTTTTTACAGATCCACATAAGATAATATAAAAGTAATTCTACTTCGTTTAAAATAAAATTATTAATTGCATGTTAATAGTATTCAGTATTTTTTTTCCTTTTCTTTTTAAATGTTAATACTTGAACACATATAAAACTAACTGCTCCAAGAAATTATCTCCGTCCTTTATACTCTCACAATTTATACAGGAAAGGGTTCGTGCATCTTCGTCTGATATCACGAATTAAAAATACAGTCCAACCGTGGATTTGACTAAAAATACTAATTACTATTTTCAGTCGCTAGTTTTTTGACTATCGACTGTTTCATCTGTTTTCAGTCGATAGTTCCCAACGCTACTTGTAATGGTTAAAAAAAAAGTCTAATGACAAAACTTTTACATAAACGTTGTAAAATAGAAACATAATCATTATTCGAGAACAGAAGTAGCAAGTTTTACATTAAAACGATCGTGTTATTATTATCCAAAAAGCTGCAATATTATCGAATGTAAATTAAATTGTTCTCAGTGGTTTCTTTCATATTTACAGCATTTTACAATTGAAAGATTTAATATTTGATGTAGAACGCGGAGAAACCAGCGTAGTGTTATAAATTATATAGTAGATGGGTTAGAGCTTTTACAAATAGTCAACTAGAAATATATAGAAACAAACAAAATAAAATTTTGCTCCTGCAATATTATATATGGCACACTAGCAAAAAATTAGTAATGCATTTGCGGTAAAATATTGTATATTCACAGTATACGAATATATCCGTGGATGTATATATTCAGTTGACAAGAAACTATATTAAATTTCTGTTCTTTTACTTGACTACATTTCCCATTCCGAACAACAATTTTTTAACTTTTGATGTTTCCTAATATAAAGCAGAATTAATAATAGAAAAATCCTTAGATAATTGTTTAAAATCATAGAGAATATAATTGATATTAAATTAGTTTGTCTGTTTTTGATGTTCGATATATTGCATTGTCGATGTTAATCTTGCCAGGATAATCCTTTTATATTGAATTGTTATATACTAATGAGCATTGGCGGATCTCTAATACTCATTAACAATAAATGGACTCATAACCAGAAAATCATTAAACATTATAAGCTTTTCGAATGGGATTAACATACAAATATGATTTATGACTTTTATTGTGTAATATTAGTGGTCGAGCATCCATTTTCTTAAATTAATGCAACAAATAGTTAAGCTACGAATATATTTTTATTGTTTTTCAAAATACTCGCCACGACGATTGATACAGTTTTGCATACGCTTAAACCAATTTTCAAAGCTTTTATTCCATTCCGAATGAGGTATCTTCAAAACATGATTTTTGAACGCTGTGTGGAACGGTGTGAGAGCTCGCATTGTCATGATGAATAATAATCCGGCGTCTCTTGTTTGTCCGAAGACTTCTATCAAACAAATGGTTGTGTACTAATCAAAATTTACTATTATACGATCCTCTAGAGGTACTGTTGCAATATGACCGGTTTTCCCGAAGAAGCAGGCCACAATTTTCTTGGAAGTGCTTCGTGCGCGAACAACATTTGTTGGGTTTGGTTCATCTTGGAACACCCATACAGTCGATTGCTGCTTACTTTCGGCCTCATACGAATATATCTATGATTCATCACCCGTCACGATTTTATAAACGTCCTTCAAAGTACCGCGATTGAATTTCGCAAGCATTTCTTTGCACCAATCGACACGAGCCTTTTTTGAGCGATTGTCAAATTTTATGGGATCCAACGCGAACGTAACTTTCGCACAGCTAAGTGTTCATGGAAAATCGCATATATAATGGTAGAACTAATGCTTAGGGATGCCTCAAACTCAAAATAGGTAACATCACGATCTCGCTTAATCATTTCGCACGCATCATCAATGTTTTCTGGCACAACAGCCGATTTTAGACGATCTTCACGAAAGTCGTCGGACAGCGAACTACGACCACGATTGAATTCACTAAACCAGCAGTACACGGTGATTTTTGAGCTTATAGAGCTTCATTGCCAAAAGTCAAATTAAGTTGATTGTTGATGCACTCTTGTTGCGATGATGCACGTTAAAAATCATAAAAAATCATCGCACGAAAATATTCACGGATTGAGTTCCATTTGTTGCCGATACGAAACATTCAACTAAATATAAAATAAACAAATAGCATCCGTGCGACAAAATATTCTGAGTACGTATATCGTCAAAAATGTCAAACTTTACGATGGAACCGTCAGATGGACTCATATAACAACAGTGTTACAAATTCCCGAAATATAAATAGTGACCCTCGTAGTATAGAGTATTTTACCTAACCTAAAAAAAGCAACCACATCACATAATTTTCGAACTAAAATCCAACGGTTTTATAACAACACGTCATAATGCCAACTGTGACTTATACCACGATTAAAAGAATTCCTCATTTGTATTCTATATCATATTTTATGCATAAAAACTTGTATAAAAAAATTGATAATAATTAAGGGCTATATACAACTCACTCACAACTTTTTGTTATATAAGTTAAATTAAACTATATTTTCGAAAAATATAATGATAATTTATTTTACAATGATAATTAATTGTTGGTTAAATATGTATTTGATATCATTCTTTTATGTGTTTGTTGCTGCAGTGAGTAATGATGATTTCTCATGAAGCACGAAAATGTACGAAGTCTCCATTTTTCAATGGAGACTTTGTATTATAGTTCACAAGTTTCATTATACTGTAACCTTTTTGAAACAAGACTTTCTAACAAAGAATAATTACGCTAGCGCTGCAACGCAGACATGGAATAATAACTCGAAAGAAACAAGGGCTTCATGTTAGCAAACAATCACTTTCAAAATAGCTATAATTGGCCTGTTTTCGAACTTTTTACATTCCCTTATTATACGCATACCTAAAAGGTTTTACAGTAGCCAAAATTTAACCATAAAACATTCAAAATATTTGGAATAATAAATCCAATACTTGTTATAGAATCAAATGTTCTAAAATTTGATATAATGGAAATAATAATATACATGGCAGGTGTACCGGAGTTATTGCCGGTTTTTTTCGGAAAAAAATATGATTTTTAAGAAAATGGTAAAATTTATTTATTCAAACTATTGGCCTTTTAATTCTATATATCTTACACATCACTTAGGCAATTTGTGGAAGCAATCCAAGAAAAACTATTTGTCTTTTGAGCAAAACCATTTATCGGGCAATTTTCTTCCGAAATTTCCATTCTTCTTCATTTTTTATTATTTCATTATTCATTCATAATTTCTTCCTTTCATTTCCTACCGAAATTGGCGAAGTTCTGCTCTGCAAGCACGTATCCTATTTAATGCCAAAAGTTGATAGTCGGACGGAATAAGTTCTGGAGAGTACAAAGATTGCCACAAAATATCACATCTAAGTATTCAATGCTTCTTTGCCCGTTTTTGCTTTATGAGACGGCGCGTAATTATGCTGTAAAATAACTTTACTGTGTCTTCGGGCCCATTCTGAATGTTTTTCGATCAATGCGTGATTCGAATTGGTCACTGTTGTTGGTAGCGAACAGTATTAACTGTTACACCATATTTTAATTGTCCGTTATACACTAAGGTCTGTGGTCCCACCAAATACAAAAGATTGCCTTGCTACCAAAACGATTTGGCCTTGTCACATTAGTCACAATGACATGGTATAAATTTATAATTAGCTACAAAAAACAGTTGAAACATATTTTCTAATAACTAATAATAAACATATTTAGCAATAGAGTCGTTTATTTCAGTTTTAACCAAAACTGAAATATTCTACAAATATATTTAAAATCAATATCAACAGCAATCATCCAGTTTTACAGATAAAAAATACCCAATAGATGTCTAGTTTTGAGAAGGAAATTCGCATCAAAACAAAAAACAAGATGTTATATTACGATTTTTGTAACCCAAAAAAGGTATTTTCGGCCACACAAAAGAATATTCAGTCTTGTTACGGAAAATACGGTATGTGTCTATATATCTTACACATCTCTCAGGCAATTTGTGGAAGCAATCCAAGAAAAACTATTTGTCTTTTGAGCAAAACCATTTATCGGACAATTTTCTTTCGAAATTTCCATTCTTCTTCATTTTTTATTATTTCATTATTCATTCATAATTTCTTCCTTTCATTTCCTACCGAAATTGGCGAAGTTCTGCTCTGCAAACACGTATCCTATTTGATGACAAAAGTTGATAGTCGGGCGAGATAAGTTCTGGAGAGTACAAAGATTGCCACAAAATCTCACATCCAAGTATTCAACGCTTCTTTGTCCGTTTTTGCTTTATGAGCAAAATCCGTTATACACTACGCCGCTCTGGTCCCACCAAATACAAAAGATTGCCTTACTACCAAAACGATTTGGCCTTGTCACATTGGTCACAATGACATGGTATAAATTTATAATTAGCTACAAAAAACAGTTGAAACATATTTTCTAAAATAACTAATAATAAACCTATTTAGCAATATAGTCATTTATTTCAGTTTTAACCAAAACTACAATATTCTACAAATATATTTAAAATCAATATCAGCAGCAATCATCCAGTGTTACAGATAAAAAAATACCCAATAGATGTCTAGTTTTGAGAAGGAAATTCGCATCAAAGCAAAAAAACAAGAAGTTATATTACGATTTTTGTAACCCAAAAAAGGTATTTTCGGCCACACAAAAGAATATTCAGTCTTGTTACGGAAAATACGGTATGTGCCCCGAAATATACAAACGCTCAAATATAAGAAACGAAACAGGCTAAAACGCCACTTTAAATTTAACTTCTTTTCTTTTTCAACAACCTGATATTCAGGTAATTTAATAAGTCCTTATGAGAAAAAATGTTTCTCCCGTATGGAGTTTCGAACAAATACCATTTTAATAAATAAAAACGTTTTCAATTCAAATCGTGGTTTTTAGTAAATTGTGTCGAAAAGTTTGTGGTATATTTCTTATATAAAAAAAATTGAATTAAATATGATTTTCTCGTTAATAATTCGCATATTAGAACATCCATTATATTATTAAATATTTAGTTATATATGATTATACTTCATTATTAGCTATATATTCTTCGAAGTTTATATTACTCAACTATTATTTATTCTATTTTTAGAAGACTGTAGGCCCTAATTTAGCATAACTTAGTATCTGTTACTCTAGGCTCTACACACTACCCACCGTAACTTTATCTATAATTCAAAATGTCAATCTTCATACTTATATACCCTGAAGTTAAATTAATAAATACCTTGAATACCGAATGTCTCTAATTCATATAGGAAACAATATTAACTAAATTAGGAAACGTATTTATTTTAAGTTTCACATTATCTATAGATAAAAAAACGTATGTATAATGTGAAAAAATCATTTATATTAAAACATTCAACTTAAATTATATCACAATTGTTTTAAGCCAAATATTGTTCAACGATGTTATAAAGATTATATTTTAACGATCTGTTTATATATAAACAGTGTTAGCAGAATCTAAATATTAACAATTGGTATTTTGTAAAATATATATTAACAACGTTGGCGTTATTATTATGACATATATTATTAAATTTATTCCAACAATTTTAATAACCTCGTATCGTAATAAATTAATAGCTATATAAAAAAACTTGCTATATTATATTACAAATTCAAACTTCCCTACTTCATTAATTATATGGCGTGTTGTTCTTTAATTTATATTAAGTTGCGAATTAATAGTGAAAAACAAAAGGCGAAGGCGTGAAACAGTTTTAAATTTATATATAAACGGAATGAAAATGAGAGTTATTTTTCTGTAAAAGCTATTAAACCTGTTGCAGTGATTTTACGCTGCATTTGCTTCAGATAGAAAAACCTTCGACATCGAATATCCGGATTTTCAAGGAGCTCAGATAATGTAACAGACTTGATCTCAGCTAGTAAACTTTTCTGTTTACTAGCATAGAGAATAAAATTAA
The DNA here is from genome assembly GCF_030347505.1 of Rhynchophorus ferrugineus. NCBI lineage: Eukaryota > Metazoa > Arthropoda > Insecta > Coleoptera > Curculionidae > Rhynchophorus > Rhynchophorus ferrugineus. Next base: position 21,690,419 of record NW_027472584.1, on the reverse strand, counting down.
AGCTACTCAAGCGTAATTGTATTATCCTGGATGTAAATGTATAAGTAAACTAGCTGAAGCCCCTTTACGTTTACTCAAATTATAGAGAAAGTTACTGTTCACTTTATTACAGTCAAGAAAAACAGCGGAATGGTTGGAAATATACATTTTATATAACTCCTAACTTTTATTCTGTTTATTTAAATACCTTCAAAAATAATTTAAACGTAGAATTTTAATATATATACCACTATGATTATATATTGTATATATGTACGCATATATATAACATACATTTTGAAAACAATTGTTGGGTCAAGTTATTCATCTGAAGAACCATGACGTATATATTCCTAAACAGAATTCGTTCTTCGGAACATTTTCATAAAAAATCAAATTATTTCATTCTACAGCCTATTTGGCTGATTTAGCTCCTTCGA